>NW_028318613.1:212500-579533 GCF_062004578.1 Staurois parvus | reverse complement strand
GGGTTTCTGGGAGCCTCTAGAAGAAAACTGAAGATATGTACAGCCACTCCTCAACATCGTGCTGACAATTTATATCAGTAGAGAGAATGGGTCAACAATTATTTGCAATAGCATGAATCTTGACCCTTAAACCTTTATAGTGGTACAGTCACGTTTACTGGTATTCTCTCCCTGTCAGAGCAGAAGAGTAAAGCCAGTCATGCATGGACTGTATTAACCGGCCATATTACGATCCATGTATGGGCGGGATGATTGTACCCAAGTCGGTCCACTGATTGACTTGGGTATAACCAGCCTGTTGAATCTTTTTAAATGCAATTACTGCCGGAGGCGACAGCCGCTAGCAGCAATCACTGTGTTCTCCCGGCCTGAAGCCCCCCACCGGCAGAGCACAATAGCACTATGCAAGGTCAGTCAGTGCTGATGGGGGAATCGAGCGTTCTTTCCTTCCACCCGTGGTGGAAGGAAAGAAAATCAAGTAATCTATGGGTGGCCTAAGGCTGTTCTGTCTCTTGGCTGAGCTCCGTGTCAAGTCTAATTGGTTGTGTTCACACTGTGCTGGATGCAGTGTGCTTTTTGGCCACCCCGACAGAAAAGAATAAGTAGCTATGGATTGAACACTGCTAACATCACTTGGGTGCTTCAATGTCAGACCAGAGCATTTGAGAACTTAGCCACTCTGCTAAATGCATGCAAGTATACTGGTTAGGAGGTGCAGAAGCTAAAATGTGCCTAAGGTAACAAGGGTGATCTTTTGAAGCCTGCAAGAATCTGTGGTAGTATTCAATCAGAGTATTTTGGGGCCCCTCTGGATTCTATACCTAGGCTACAGAAATAGTTTCACCTCAAAATTAGGCTCTACCTCTTCTGGCACGGGGTTCCACCTCCAATTGTTTACATTGCTGGAGTCAGTGGTTATTAGAGATCCTAGTACTTCAAAGGTGAATGAGTGAGGAAAGAGCTTAAAGAATTACAGCATTAGAACAATTGCCTTTTTAGTTAATTTCACCATTCCTGCAGAGATCAAGCTACCTAGTTAACAGCTTGCCTTCCTCTAGTTCGGCGCTCTTCACTGGAGCCTTTGCAAAGGATACATCCCAGCTGGTTCCCCTTCCTACTGCACAAGCACATTGTGGACCTGTTCATCCCTATGAATGAGTTGTACTGGACTGCTGAAAGTTACCATGTGTACGGCTAAACCATTGGAATGAATGGGGCCACAGCATTTGTGTGCAGTATGAAGAAGACTCAGCTGGGGGTCGTTCCTTTCAAAGGCTGTATGGCAACTGGGTGGGCTGGCAAATGAAGATTGCTGGAACAGGGTAAGTATTTTATGAGGTGTGTGTATTCAGTGTTGTTCCTTCTCTGCTCTGTACACAGTACAACTCTTACTGGGTTATTTATCCATAAATTCAAAGCAGGCTTTCCGACTTCCCTCAAAGCGGAGTTCCAGACGTTTTTGTGTTTATTAAAAGTTAGCAGCTACAAAAACTGTAGCTGCTGACTTTTGTATTTCAATGGTTTTTATTAATTTTAAACAGTATAAAACAGAGGCAACAAAACACGCCCACGCAGGGGCTATCAATTGCACCGATAGAAAATGCATAATAGAGCAGACAACGCTCTAATTCCAATAAGGCAAAACGTATGCCCACGTAGGGGCTATCAATGGCACATAGGTAACAATAACATCAGTGAAACTCAGATTATCGCAACTAAAGACAGCTGTCCACTGTCAAAACAAACAGAAAAGGAAAGAAGAAAAGCAGAGAAGAAAGAAAGAAAAAAAAAACAAAAAACAAAAACACACACCAGAGAGCAAGGGTCCATGAGCGCCAATACAAAACTCCATCACCTCCCTACACTGGCCGGGGGGAGCGTGGGAAAGGCATATTGCAACCATGGCTCCCATATTTTTAAAAATTTATGTTGAGAGTCGTTGCATATACTCGACATCTGTTCATTGAGCATCATAGTAGTCATACGATCCCGCACCCCCTGAAAAAGTACAAACGGACTCTTCCAGGCCTGGGCAATTGTCCTAGTGGCCGATAAAAACAAATAGGAAGCCAACCGCTGCTGACGAGCCAAGAGGCCCGGTATGGGGCAATGAAGCAAAGCATACCGAGCATCCCGGCGTATGGAGAGATGAAACAAAGTGAAAAGGAGGCCAAACACACGAGACCAAAAACGAACCAACCTCGGGCATGACCACCAGATATGCAGTACATCGCCACGATGGCCACAACCCCGAAAACATCGATCACTACAGGCAGGGTTAGCCTGGGCCAAACGAGCCGGCACCCAATACCAACGAAACAATACCTTATAGGCTGCTTCCAGCGTGGTCGTATTAAACGAACATTTAGCTATGAGGGACCAGGCTTTATTCCAGTCCTCCGGATCCACAGCCATTCCCAGGTCGCGTTCCCACTGAACTACATATGAAAGAGAAGTGTGCGACGAGCATCTGTTCAAAGCTGCGTAAAGAAGGGAGATAAGGCCCGGGGCGCCCGGACGCTGCTGGCAAAGCCGTTTAAAGGCAGATGTCTGATATGGGAAAGCAGAAGTGGCCCTCAGCGAGAGTAGCCAGTGCCGCAATTGAAGGTACCGAAAAAATTCCGCTGGGGGAACATCCCGAGACTCCCGGAGGACATTCCAGGTGGGAAAGGACCGAAAAATCAAAAAGTGTCGCACCTGTGAGAAACCATGAGCCACCCACCAAGAAAATGCGTAGCTGCTGACTTTTAATAAACACACACTTACCTGTCCCGGAGTCCAGCGATGTTCTCACCCACGCTGGCCCTTCTCCCCTCCACGACGCTGGCATGTCAACTGTGGGCACCAGGCTGTGACAACTTGCGGCTTCACAGCCTGGTGCCTACGGCGCATGTTCGAGTCGTGCTCAACCTCCTGATTGGTCCGGCAGTCTCTTGGGACCTGTGAAGGTTCCCAGGAGACAGCGGGAGGGAGGAGGGTGCCAAACCTTCTGGCTCACTTTGCTGCAGCAAACTGAGCCGGAAGTGGGAGCAGATACCTGTCAAAAGCAGGTAGCCCCCCCTTCCCCCCCCAAAAGGTGCCAAATATGGCAGTGGAGGGGGGGAGGAGGCAAATAAGTGGAGCTTCTGCTTTTGAGTGGAGCTCTGCTTTAAGACTCCATGTACACAGGACATTTGGAAAACACTTCTGAACGATGGAAACTGACTGCTGGAAAACGTAGGTTAAAAAATGTCTGTTTAGCCGCGTTTGCATACCGCGTTTATGTTTAGAAGCATTTTTTAAAGATAACCTCAGGAGACCTTCCAAAATGCCCAGAATGCATTGAAAACCAGTAAAAAATTAACTATTTCAGACATTTTGAGAAAAATAGAGAGCAGAAGCAGAGAGAGCAGTATGTGTTGAGATTAGCTGTCTTTTTTGTGGTGTTTGGATGTTCCGGCTCATTTCTGTGCAGAAATTATTGCGGCGGTGTCTAACATATTTTCTTTCATGTGAAACCTTAAAGTATGGTGTACCGGGAAAACACTGCATGCAGTTTTCATGATGAAAAAAGGCTCTGGACAGCATCTGGAAATGGAAGAGTTAAAACGCTTATAAATGCGGTTAGCCGCGTTTACAAGCACTTGGCGTTTGAAATGCTGATAAAATCTACTCCTGAAAGTTTGGAGCGCTCAAAAAAACAACTGTAAACTCAACTGCCTGTAAACAATGGTAAACGACATAGTGTACACAGACACATAGGAAAACATTGTGGAGAGTTCAGGGGCTGCTGATAAAAAAAAAAAACGCAGAAAAGCTCCTAAACGTGAGATTATCAGCTGCAGTGTACATGGAGCCTAAGGTGACCTGCAAGCCCCTGGTCAGCCTTACTGACTACCAGTGCTGAGACCTAGAGACTTGTAGGGCAGCACAGTGGCTAAATGGTTAGCACTTCCACCTGGCAGTACTCGGGTCATTGGTTCAAATCCCGACCACGGCACCACCTGCCTGGAGTTTGCATGTTCTCCCTTTGCCTGCGTGGGTTTCCTCCGGGTACTCAGGTTTCCTCCCACACTCCAAAGACATGCTGGTAGGTGAATTGGCTCCTGTCTTAATTGGCCCTAGTATGTGTATGTATGGATGTGAATTAGGGACCTTAGATTGTACGCCCCTTGAGGGTTAGGGACTGATGTGAATGTACTGTATATGTAAAAGCGCTATGTAAATTGATGGCGCTATACAAGTACCTGAAATAAATATGTATCTCCTAGATTGTAAGCTCGAAAGAGCAGGGCCCTCGATCCCCTCATGTTTTGCATTGTATTGGTATTGTTCTGTCACATGTTCTGTCCCCCTTTGTAATGTACAGCGCTGAGCGAACTATCGGCGCTTTATAAATACTGTATAATAATAATAATAGTTAATGGCTGTCCCATTGTGTGCCTAGTGGAGGATCGTTTGAGTTCTTCCCTGGTTGGTTGCTTTCTGTTACTCTGTTTTGCAAAGTCTTTTTTTTAACCAATGAATCAATGGAGTAAAGTATCACAATCGGCAATAGCTAATACAGTCCACAAAGACAACATGAAGGGACACATCTCACGTTTTTAAAGAGTTGTTCAGCAAGCTCCTTGATGCGTCTGAGTGTTTCCTGGGGGCTGTAGTGTTCTTCATCTTTAATTCTTTCCACTTCAAAGGACACCAGCTGTATGAAGAGAATTCAATCCCTTGATTACTTTTTACTGATCATAGCAAAGTATAACAAACAGCAAAACATAGCAAGAACATCGTCAGTTGCACTGTACTAAGGATTAAACAGCAGAATATATACTAATAACATAACTCAGTAACATATAAAGAGAGGAAGGGATATAATACACAAAGTGCCAACATCCCTAACGAATACAAGGGTGGGAAAAGTCCTCTTTTTTGGTGGGACTTTAATGGCACAATTTACTTGTATGATAAATTTCAACAATTCAAAAGAGATTTTTTATAAAAAAAATGTATAGTTACAATCTTCAAAAATAAATATAAAGCTACAATACATATTGCGGCGGTGTCACCAGAGACGGTATTGCAAATCTAATCATGGATCATGCATGGTTCGCACTTGACGCGTTTCGGGATCAACAAAAATCTCTTCTTTGGAAGTGCTCAAGAAGGCGTGACATATGATTCCATGTGAGATACAAACCATTAGGAAATAATAAGAACAAATTGTGATGTGAACACAGCCACGGATTTCTCATATATCTCAGGCAAAAATGATGAAACAAAAATTAATAAAGAAAAAACTGAGACCAGTGGATGAAAAATGCCGCCCAAACGCCTCCTGAAGGGGCCCCACCCAAATGCACCTTCAACAAGATAACCTGCTGATTGGTACTGATAGGGCAGTGTATGGGTGCGAAGCGATGACCACAAGGAATTTGCATGAGAAAGTGTTGATGACCTGATAAAAATCAGGATTGAGATGTGAAAGACAGCCCAATATGGGGCAATATACCAGGTCCATCCAAAGAACCATGCTTGATGGCTGTGAGCAACTCAGTAACATACTCAAATCGGCAGCTGAATGTTACCGAGTTCTGACAACATACAACATCCATGATTTTATATCACTACCAAAGTCCACACAAACAGACCTCATAGTTTCACAAACCCTGATGAAGGAGGTGTCGTGTGGCCCCTGAATGGATCTTATACCTAGTTTTTGCTTGGAATAAAACCTTACTTCAGGCTCTAATAATTCAGTGTGGTGCTTCAATTTCAGATTTAAATATCGTATATTGCCTTCAAAAAGCTAGCACCTGCGGCTATCAGAATACTCGAACAGTGCCTGCATCCGATTGGCTGTAGTCACTGTTCTGCCTACAATCTGCCACCTGGCTCCATCAGTCTTCAGATTGAAGGTTGCCACGCCGGGTGTTGCCACCAGGGCCACTCATGGATGGTCATGTACCTGCCCGGAGGCTGAGGTGAAGAGAGGGCTCCCCTTATGGCAATGAAGGTGGTAACAGAAGGTGCAGTGCCCAAAGAAGCACAGGTTGCCAACGGTATAGATGCCTGGTGATGCAAGAAGAGATGATACCCATGGATGGACCCGATACAAGAGGGGGTTCTCCAGAGGACTGGCGGATCCAGGTGGATGGGCAAAGCAGGAAGCGAAGTCAGAAGCCAGAGCCAGGGTCAAACACAGAACATCAATCAGGAGAAAAGGCAGGAGCGAGGTCAGGATCAAGCCGGGGTCACACTGGTAATCGATCAGGAGTAGGCAGGAGCAGATCAGAGGGACAAACCAAGGTAGAGAGCCAGGAGAGGAGCCAAAGAAGGTCACACACTGGTCAGGAATAGGCAGGAGCAGATCCGAGGGACAAACCAAGGTAGAGAGCCAGGAGAGGAGCCAAAGAAGGTCACACACTGGTAATCGATCAGCAGTAGGCAGGAGCAGACCCCAGGGACAAACCAAGGTAGAGAGCCAGGAGAGGAGCCAAAGAAGGTCACACACTGGTAATCAATCAGGAGTAGGCAGGAGCAGATCTGAGGGACAAACCAAAGTAGAGAGCCAGGAGAGGAGCCAAAGAAGGTCACACACTGGTCAGGAGTAGGCAGGAGCAGATCCGATAGACAAACCAAGGTAGAGAGCCAGGAGAGGAGCCAAAGAAGGTCACACACTGGTAATCGATCAGCAGTAGGCAGGAGCAGACCCCAGGGACAAACCAAGGTAGAGAGCCAGGAGAGGAGCCAAAGAAGGTCACACACTGGTAATCAATCAGGAGTAGGCAGGAGCAGATCTGAGGGACAAACCAAGGTAGAGAGCCAGGAGAGGAGCCAAAGAAGGTCACACACTGGTCAGGAGTAGGCAGGAGCAGATCCGAGAGACAAACCAAGGTAGAGAGCCAGGAGAGGAGCCAAAGAAGGTCACACACTGGTAATCGATCAGCAGTAGGCAGGAGCAGACCCCAGGGACAAACCAAGGTAGAGAGCCAGGAGAGGAGCCAAAGAAGGTCACACACTGGTAATCAATCAGGAGCAGGCAGGAGCAGATCTGAGGGATAAACCAAGGTAGAGAGCCAGGAGAGGAGCCAAAGAAGGTCACACACTGGTAATCGATCAGGAGTAGGCAGGAGCAGATCCCAGGGACAAACCGAGGTAGAGAGCCAGGAGAGGAGCCAAAGAAGGTCACACACTGGTAATCAATCAGGAGTAGGCAGGAGCAGATCTGAGGGACAAACCAAGGTAGAGAGCCAGGAGAGGAGCCAAAGAAGGTCACACACTGGTAATCGATCAGCAGTAGGCAGGAGCAGACCCCAGGGACAAACCAAGGTAGAGAGCCAGGAGAGGAGCCAAAGAAGGTCACACACTGGTAATCAATCAGGAGTAGGCAGGAGCAGATCTGAGGGACAAACCAAAGTAGAGAGCCAGGAGAGGAGCCAAAGAAGGTCACACACTGGTCAGGAGTAGGCAGGAGCAGATCCGAGAGACAAACCAAGGTAGAGAGCCAGGAGAGGAGCCAAAGAAGGTCACACACTGGTAATCGATCAGCAGTAGGCAGGAGCAGACCCCAGGGACAAACCAAGGTAGAGAGCCAGGAGAGGAGCCAAAGAAGGTCACACACTGGTAATCAATCAGGAGTAGGCAGGAGCAGATCTGAGGGACAAACCAAGGTAGAGAGCCAGGAGAGGAGCCAAAGAAGGTCACACACTGGTAATCGATCAGGAGTAGGCAGGAGCAGATCCCAGGGACAAACCGAGGTAGAGAGCCAGGAGAGGAGCCAAAGAAGGTCACACACTGGTAATCGATCAGGAGTAGGCAGGAGCAGATCCCAGGGACAAACCGAGGTAGAGAGCCAGGAGAGGAGCCAAAGAAGGTCACACACTGGTAATCGATCAGGAGTAGGCAGGAGCAGATCCCAGGGACAAACCGAGGTAGAGAGCCAGGAGAGGAGCCAAAGAAGGTCACACACTGGTAATCGATCAGGAGTAGGCAGGAGCAGATCCCAGGGACAAACCGAGGTAGAGAGCCAGGAGAGGAGCCAAAGAAGGTCACACACTGGTAATTGATCAGGAGTAGGCAGGAGCAGATCCCAGGGACAAACCGAGGTAGAGAGCCAGGAGAGGAGCCAAAGAAGGTCACACACTGGTAATCAATCAGGAGCAGGCAGGAGCAGATCTGAGGGACAAACCAAGGTAGAGAGCCAGGAGAGGAGCCAAAGAAGGTCACACACTGGTAATCGATCAGGAGTAGGCAGGAGCAGATCCCAGGGACAAACCGAGGTAGAGAGCCAGGAGAGGAGCCAAAGAAGGTCACACACTGGTAATCGATCAGGAGTAGGCAGGAGCAGATCCCAGGGACAAACCGAGGTAGAGAGCCAGGAGAGGAGCCAAAGAAGGTCACACACTGGTAATCGATCAGGAGTAGGCAGGAGCAGATCCCAGGGACAAACCGAGGTAGAGAGCCAGGAGAGGAGCCAAAGAAGGTCACACACTGGTAATCGATCAGGAGTAGGCAGGAGCAGATCCCAGGGACAAACCGAGGTAGAGAGCCAGGAGAGGAGCCAAAGAAGGTCACACACTGGTAATTGATCAGGAGTAGGCAGGAGCAGATCCCAGGGACAAACCGAGGTAGAGAGCCAGGAGAGGAGCCAAAGAAGGTCACACACTGGTAATCGATCAGGAGTAGGCAGGAGCAGATCCCAGGGACAAACCGAGGTAGAGAGCCAGGAGAGGAGCCAAAGAAGGTCACACACTGGTAATCGATCAGGAGTAGGCAGGAGCAGATCCCAGGGACAAACCGAGGTAGAGAGCCAGGACAGGAGCCAAAGAAGGTCACACACTGGTAATCAATCAGGAGCAGGCAGGAGCAGATCTGAGGGACAAACCAAGGTAGAGAGCCAGGAGAGGAGCCAAAGAAGGTCACACACTGGTAATCGATCAGGAGTAGGCAGAAGCAGATCCCAGGGACAAACCGAGGTAGAGAGCCAGGACAGGAGCCATAGCAGGGCAAGGTCAAGACAGATAATCAGCAGGTGAATACGCACAAGAACACAGGAACAGGAAGGTGATGATAATCCAGCAATTATTGTGAGGAGCTGCAGTCCTTATAAAGGCCACTGAGTGCCAGCAAATATCGCACCCTGCGTGCGCCGGTGCACTTTCACGAACATGGATGCGCGATTACGTGCCGTGTGCCTATGCGCATATTTTTGCACGAATTAGCACAGCCATATTGGGCATTGGCGCATTTGCCAGGGCTTCCTCGTTTCTTTCCCTGACATGGATTAAATTTCCTTCAATTCACCGGGAAACTGATGAAATCCAATCAGTATATGGCCAGTTTAAAGTGGTTCTAAAGTCTAAAGGTTTTTACCTTAATACATTCTCCGCGATGTATGAAAAACACCCAACTAGCTGTCTTAGCTCCCCCATCCCTAACGCTTACCTGGCACCCCTCCAGCGTTGCTTTAATTCCTGGTCTCACAGAAGACACTCAGGACACCAGGGGCCATAGGCTCATGCTGCTGTCAGTCAAACACTGTGCTTCCTGGCACTGTGTGTGTCTATAGGGGCACACAGTCCTCCTCGGCACCCAGATTGCTCAGGAGATGCCCAGTGCAGGGAGAAGCTGATAGCACCAGTGGAGGGCTGCCAGAAGAGCAGAAGAGGGTGTTTTCTGTGCAATATTGTTGCATAGAGCAGGTACATATAACCTCTTTTTATTAATAAAAAAACACTTTAATACAACTTAAACAAATGAGCTAAAATACTGACTCCTGATAAGTAGAAGTTCTCAACACCTGATGCAAAAATATATCAGGCGCTAAATAAAACATTAAACACATTTGATGCTAATGAATTCTATTTTGCACCAAAAACATCTTTTTTCCCCCATGCTTTAATAAGCTATGCAAAGTGATAACAGAGAACTGAAACAATTGGATCCCAACCTTCGCAGCGCTCTAATCTATTTATTTTCTTGCGTGTTTTTTACAGTCTATAAACACAATGTGGCATCAATGTGGCATCAAACTGAAGACATCAGTTGCTCCAGGCGCAGCATTCCACAGTTGCGTCTATTCCCCCCCCCCCCCCCGTAATAGAAAAGGTTCAGCTCTCACAAGCGACTGTGAGGTCTGCTCTATATGAGCCGGAGCCTGAAACCAATTAGTAACAATTAAACATGAAAGAGTCTAATGGAAATGAGTTTTATTTAGGAACGGTAGATTGAGACCCAAGGACAACATCTGAAGCCCAGTGTGGTTTTCCCAAAGCCCAGAATAAACAACGGCAGCGCCTTTTGCAACATAAAAGTGATTCTTCTGTTTCAGAATGAACAACTACTCCCACCTTCCAATTCCGTTTTATGGGAGATAGAAGATGGTGAAATATTGGCAGGAGATAACTTATCATATACAGGAGATTTGGGGGACATCTATCCAGAAGGATCCATGGGTGTGTCTTTTCTATAAAACCGAGTTGTCGGTAAAACAATATAAAAACTGTTTATTATATCATCTGATTGGTGCGGCAAAGGGCTTAATTCCTAGGTTTTAGAAGGCCCAGGATCCACCGACAATGAGGGATTGGATAGATAGAGTAGAATATGTTAGTAGGATGGAGGAACTTTGTTACATGGAGAAAGATGAAATGGAAAAGTTTA
The DNA here is from genome assembly GCF_062004578.1 of Staurois parvus. NCBI lineage: Eukaryota > Metazoa > Chordata > Amphibia > Anura > Ranidae > Staurois > Staurois parvus. The sequence continues at coordinate 568,895 of NW_028318613.1, read as the reverse complement.
GAAAGATTTGGGGTAATTCAGTTTATAACTTCAGAAAAATACTTAACCGCTTCCTGCCGGCGCCTCCCAGCCCTTTAAGAGTTTCAGATGCCGGGAGGCGGGGCGGTTGGGGCGTGGTTTAGGGATCATGTGACCGCCGTGACACGTCATCACAGCGGTCACATGATCGGGAAAGGTCCCGATCGAAAGAGCGGACCGGCACCTTTCCGTGAGTACCACACGTGTGCTGGGAGAGCGCAGGGCGCGCGCTCTCAGCACATATGTTTTTTGTTACATGAACGCAAATGTGTGGCCGCTCGGCGTCTAGGCCCAAAGGGGTTAAAAATGAAAGGTCCCCTGATAGTAGTACCAGAGAATTTAAATGGTTAAAGAGATCTATCTATTTGACTAGATTAATAGGAGGGAAAGAGAGGATAAGATGAGACTGGACAGGGGTGTGTTGGGGCGGGTATGGGGATAAAGTATATATGTGTAATGTAAAAAGATTTATGATGGTTTTTTAAGGTATTTTTATTTTAAAAGAAAATTTAATAAAATATATAATGGAAAAAAAAAAATAAAAGATGAAGAAATGTTAGATTAGATAGATTTTCCTGTGTGCAAGTTAAGGTCATTTAGCCCTCATGCACACGGGACGTTTTGAGAACACTGGTAACGTTAGCTGTGTAAAGTCACATTAAAAACTGGAGTTTTTCAGCTTTTTTTTTAGCATTTTTGCATTAGCGTTTTCCTGCGTTTGGTAGCAATTTGGTTTTTTACTACAAAAAAAATATTTTCTGGGTCAAAAAAAGTCCAAAAATGCCGATTTGCTGTGTTGTACCGCGTTTTTCAGCATTAGAATATTTTTACAGCTACAAAACTCCGCTAGAGACCCACTAGTCCTGGGTTCTTCTTCCAGCCAAAAAACACTGATTCCAGTCTATGTGTGTATGGACACATAGGATAACATGCTGGGGGGTTTACTGGCTGTAGAAAAAAAATGTCAAAAGCCAAAAACAGGCGCTGTAAAAATGTCCCGTGTGTATGAGGACTTAATGGCTGGTCAAATACTGGATTCTTAGATGTACACACCAAAATTCCCTCTCATCTCATTCAATGTCAGAGTCATTACAAAGCCATAGGATGGTGTCACGCTTCTTCAGTGTGATCCCCATTGTGTAGGATAGACAAATAATTGGGGAGAAAAGTACAATAAACCCCAAAAAGTGTAAGTTAACCTTCATTGTCCAAATATCTCCCTATTCCATTCTTTATCCAATGACTCGTATATATCAGACCTCCTCCAGTTGCAAATGATGAAGGATCTCCATTTCCAAATGCAGCTGCTGGGGGGGCCGATCCAGAAAAAATGCTCTCCCCTTCATTTTGCAGGATGGGTTGAATAGCCCATAATTCTAAGTGGCCACTATGGGCCAATCGAAATGAAGTGGTAGATGTAAAAATTGATCCATTTTGTTCTTTGAAAAAACACGACTGAACTGATGATGAAAAAAAAACGTAACGCCCCGTAGTGATTGACAGCTCAGCAGTAACTGATCAGGCTGATTTTTGGATTCAAGCAGCTCAAATTGACTGCAGTATCATGCCCTACAGGTAAACTATAGTTTATTTTTTTCTGTAGATACACAGATATTACCATAGCATTGACTGAAACCAGCCTCGGTTCTCCGGGGACTCTCACTCCTGATCGTCTCATTTACTGAAAGCAACTTCTGATGTAGTTAACATATTTCCTTGACTGTATTACATACACTGATATGCAGATACCAGGTGGTATCAAAAAGTTTCAGGACTAGTTTTGCAACACTCCAACAGATGACAGCACAAAGCTGCATGCGCAGTCACAGGGAGCACCGACCTTCATAAGTCAGTGTGCCAAAAGACATCGTCCTGTGTACATCGGGAGCTGTGCATTTGGTGCTATTCTGACCACGTGCTTTACCACATCTGCGCTTTCATTTTAAAGTGGTTGTAAAGGCTGAAGGATTTTTACCTTCATGCATTCTATGCCTAAAGGTAAAAAAACCTTCTCTGTTCAGCATCCCCCCATCAGCTCCTTTTCGATCCAGCAATGTGCACTGGAGTCTCAGCTATCCCAGGACTTCTTCTCATTGGCCCCCGCTGCTGTCAATCATAGCCAGTCAGCCAATCAGGAGGGGGGGGCTGGGCAGAGCCGCAGCTGTGTGTGTGAATGGACACGCAGAGCTGCAGCTTAGGAGCAGGCCTGCTTGGGTGCCCCCATAGCAAGCTGTTTGCTACAGGGGCACCAGACAGGAAGGAGGGGCCAGGAGCGTCGGCAGGTGAACTGAGAAGAGGAGGGTCGGGGCTGCTCTGTACAAAACCACTGCACAGAGAAGGTAAGTATAGTGAGTATAGACATTTTTTTACAAGCACATTTGTAAAGGTTGTAACGGAACCGGAGCCCGACTGCACTAGGGTATTTCCGTTAGACTCCCGCTTCCCTGTCCGAACACTATCCACGGACCCCACCGCTGACCATACAAGACTAGAGAACACCAGACTTGAAGGAAACCAGGCAATAGACTGCTTTATTTTAACACAGATACAAGATATATACATTCAAAGGAACAACCCACCTCCCAGCATAAGGACACAGTGTGGGGCAAACCAAATCTAGCAACAAGAGACATCAGCAGACACCCCCCACCAAGCCAATACACAAACACATACATCCCATAATAGTTTGCTCCCAAGCAAGACACACAATAGAACAATGGGATGCACCACATGCCATTAAAAAAAAATGAACAACCCCCCAAACCACCTATACATGTCTACACAATATCAGGACATTCCACCCTGTACCCCTAACATGTACAGGGTGACTTACACATAATAGGGATATGGAGAGCTGAGACAGGGGTCTCCCCACCCCTCCAAAGGGGGCTCTGTTCCATGGGTACCCCACCCAAAGTGACTCCCGTCACAAAGGTAATAACAACATGGGATGCTTTAATTCAGGTGTTCGTAATCAGTATCCCCTATAAAACGTTTTCATCACCTCAATATTACAGGAAGCAGGTTCATAGCACTGTGAAAGTGATGAAGGTGTATAACCAACAAACTGCGCTGAATGTATAAATAAGTGATACTTATCACCACTGAATAACGTCTGCGTATAACCACTACGCTGCCACTTTATAAAATAAACAAATAATCAAGACAAAAAACGCTTTAGGAAGTATTCAATATTTTTCTCTTACATGGTGATTTGAGTTTGGAGTATTAGGAGGAGGAATTTGTACACTGGAGTTCAGGAGCGCCTGTCCTGGGATTCTCATTTTCCAAGATATAAGGAGAATAAAACATCATAGTGGTCCGATTCATCTCTTGGAAAATCGACTATTAAAGCCTAGTGTGCCAACCATGAGAGTGGGAGGAAACAATCTTTGGTGAGCGCACACCTGAGAGGGGAGCACAGCACATACCGTATTTGCCGGCGTATAAGACGACCCCCTACTTTTCCTGTTAAAATATAGGGTTTGAGCTATACTCGCCGTATAAGACTACCCCTCTTCCAACGCGCCCCATCATTGGTGTCAGTGGGGAGGAGGAATAGTGCCCCATCATTGGTATCAGTGGGGAGAAAAGTGCCCCATCATTGGTGTCAGTGGGGGAGGAATAGTGCCCCATCGTTGGTGTCAGTGGGGAGGAGGAATAGTGCCCCATCGTTGGTGTCAGTGGGGGAGGAACAGTGCCTCATCATTGGTGTCAGTGGGGGGAGGAATAGTGCCCCATCGTTGGTGTCAGTGGGGAGGAGGAATAGTGCCCCATCGTTGGTGTCAGTGGGGGAGGAACAGTACCTCATCGTTGGTGTCAGTGTGGAGGAGGAATAGTGCCCCATCGTTAGTGTCAGTGGGGGAGAGGAGCGGCTCCTCCTTCTTTCAGTTCGGCCGCTTGATTTTCGCGGGGCCGTTCGGCTCCGCCTACTCGCCGGTGATTGGTCGCCTGTGTGCCTTTCCAGTGCTGGCGCCCAATCACCGGTGAGGAGGCGGAGCCGAGCGGGCGGCGGGACCATCGAGCGGCCGAACTGAAAGAAGGAGCAGCCGCGCTTCCTGGACCGGATCGTCGTGGGACCGGGACCGGAGCCAGGTAAGGTACAGCAGCCCCTCTGCCCTCCCCTGTACTTGGTGTGCGTTGGAGGAGGAGGGGGGGCGGCGCCGCCCCTCGAATAAGTGCCGCCCTGACACCGGCTCGCCGTATACCGGCGTATAAGACGACCCCCGACTTTTCAAAAGATTTTCACGGGTTGAAAAGTCGTCTTATACGCCGGCAAATACGGTATATTTATGTATTTACTCATTCTGCACAAGTTTTTCTCACGGGGTGATCATCTTGTGGACGGATTATTTTGGACTTTTCTTTTTGAAATACAATTATTATAAATTTTTGTAATTTCAATAAGTATTCCTTTGTGTGGAAAATTTTATTCACAAAAAAAAATATTATTATTAAATATATCTAATATATTATTATTATACAGTATTTATATAGCGCCAAAAAGTTTGCTCAGCGCTGTACATTATAGTGGGGGACAGTACAGGAGACAATACAGTAACAATACAATACACGAGGGGTTCAAGGGCCCTGCTCCTTGGAGCTTACAATCTAGGAGGAAGGGGATAGTGGTACAGGAGGAAATGGCTGTGGGGGATGGAGTGGTAGGAGGAGTGGAGGAGATCGGCTGTTAGGTGAGGGCTGTGGGGGATGGAGTGGTAGGAAGAGTGGAGGAGATCGGCAATTAGCAGAGGGTGGGGTAGGCTTCCCTGAAGAGGTGGGTTTTCAGGGTGCGCCTAAATGTGAGGAGGGCAGATGACAGTCTGATGGATTGGGGTAGTGAGTTCCAGAGGATGAGGGAAGACCTGGAGAAGTCCTGGAGTCGGGCATGGGAGGAGGAGACCAGGGAAGTGGAGAGTAGGAGGTCTTGTGAGGAGCGAAGATTACGTGTTGGGTGGTGTTTGGATATCAGGTCGGTGAGTGTCACGATATAAGGTCAGGATCAGAGACCAGTTGCTATAGCAGTAAAAGGCTTACCTGAAACCAGCAGTATAGGTACACCAGCGGGTCACCCTGGGAATGACCCAGGCTCACCTGAGGTGTGGGGTCTAAGTATTAACCGGTATTCACCAGAGCTCCTAATGGTGGAGAGGGATTTGGCTGCGTGTTAATACCAGCTCGCAGATCTCAGGATCACCCCACCAGGGAATGAGCAGACTGGGAACCAATAGCGGATCAACAGGTTAGGGATCAGACGAAAGCAGACTCAGTCACAAGCCAAGGGTCGGTCACAAATGGTAGCAGATCAATCGTAGTACGTTAGGATGAGACGAAATCGTGGTCAGGAACAAGCCAAAGGTCAGTAGCGGAGGTGTAGACAGCAGCAGGAACAGTAGCGGGATATTGGCTGGAAAGGCACAATAATCTGGCAAGGAGGAAGTGCATGGACATGGCTTTTAAAAGGAAGTTCATGGGAGGAGCAAGGAGTTCAAGGTTCAAGAGTAATCAAGGCATAAGGCAGGATCATCCAAGAATTGTCAAGGGAGCTGTCCAGCATTCCAGATAGCTCAGTGAGAAGATACATTGCCTCTCACTGCAGAAGGACCAGGTTCGATCCCAGGCTCTGACAGTGAGGTTTGGAGCAGCGTTATGAATAGCTTTGTACGTCAATGTTAGTAGTTTGAATTTTATTCGTTGGGCAATCGGAAGCCAGTGGAGGGAATGACAGAGGGGGGTGGCGGATACGGAGCGGTTGGTAAGGTGGATGAGTCTGGCAGCTGAGTTCAGGATAGACTGAAGCAGGGATAGTCTGTGATGAGGTAGGCCGGTGAGGAGGGAGTTACAATAGTCGAGTGGTGAGATAATAAGGGAGTGAACGAGTTGTTTAGTGGTGTCTGGGGTTAGGAACGAAGGTATTTTGGAGATGTTGCGGAGTTGGAGCCTGCATGAGTTTGCCAACGATTGGACATGGGGCTGGAAGGATAGGTTGGAGTCTAGAGTATATGTATATATATATTTTTTTTATTTTTATAGAGTTTTGGCACTGAAAATTGATGGATGCGCCTGAATACTTCCTAAAGTGTTTTTTTATCTTGAAGTTTCATAGCACTATACCTCATCGAAGAGATCGCAGGATCGGTACGGCGGGCCGCGCTCAGATACAAAGCCAGCAAACGCCATCCCATTCAGGATTTTAGTGAGGAAGTCGTTCTCTATCAAGCCACGCTGGCCCAGGAACGCAGCCTGTGGAGACAGATAAAAAGGTTCAGTACAGATCTCATCATTCATCCTGTTAGACAAAAGGCACGAGGCTTCCTGGATGTCAGCGGTGTCTGAGACACAATGCAGTGATATCTCCAAGATATTGGACAGTATCACTCATCTGAGCAGAACATCTCACCCTAATGCCGGCCATAGACAGTTCGAAAATCGGCCAATTTTTCGGAGGAAAAAAAAAAAAATTGGCCGATTTTCACAATGTTAGTGGGTTAATTGGTCGGCCGTTTTTCAGGTTTTTAGCACTTTGAGATTATCGGGCATGTTGGAAAATTTGTGGCCGATTTGGACAATGATGGGCAAATCGTCCGATCGTTTTAACGATAAAAAAAATCTGCTAGGGACAGAAGTTATGAGGTGAACTTTATGATTTAGTCGGCCGATTTTCGACCCGTCTATGGCCTGCTTAACACACATTAAAGGACTCCTTCCAGACTTGTGAATTTTAAGTGTATGTCAAGGAAAAAAAATCTTGTTTGTAGTTCTGCATAGAGTAGGGAAACCCTCTGTTAGGTTTGTACAGGATCCTCTCCTGTAATGAATTTGGTTACTCAGATTTCCCTGTACACTGTGAGCTTCTCTCAATGTGCATTAGAAGCTGCAGCCAGTCAGAGAGAGCTCCGCCTCATTTCATGGCTGGTGGACATTCAACATTATCTAGACGCTTTCCTACCCAGCCTTATTGTCCCTAGCCCCGTCCCTTTCAGTCAGTGGGTTTCAGTTTTTTCAGTCAAGAAGGCTCAGTATCACATGTGGGCATTCATTAGGATGGTCTCCATGCCAAGACTGACACCTACCCATCAAGGCCTTTTGAAATTTGCATTACTCCTCCCAATATCTGGCCTCCCTCCATTGCCTGGGGAAACACCGAGTCCTGGGCACCCTTCCCAGGGGCAGGGCTATGACATCCTACACATATGGTCTTTTGGGTTGGCTGCAGCTGGGTGTCATTTGATCCCTAAGTCTGAGGAGATCTTGTGGCAAAAAAGAGGTACTGCAGGAGACAGCTCTGTACTGAAAGTGTGTAGCAACCTGACCTGCGTTTTTTTTTTTAACCAGCGTCTAGGGACATGCATTCTCATGCATCTTATTCTTGCCCATTTGCAAAGGTTGCAATAAACAAATAAGAAATAAACAGCGGACGTCACATTACCTTGTGGAAGTGGATGACTGGTTCTGAATGTATCCTGATAAGCTGAAGGCAGGAGCGATATCCCTGAAATATCTGAGCGAATAAACGCAGGAAGATGCCGCGCACTTCTTTATCCTGCAGGAGCACGGAGGGAGGGAAAGGAGACGCACATGAGTCTTTCACTTTGGAGCTTCACTGTACATGCTCTTCCCCATCTTTTGAAATTCTCTGCCCTGCTGGAGGACTCTGCTCCTTCCTATAAATTTCATCTCCAGAACTACTCTGCCCTGCTGAAGGACTCCGCTCCTTCCTATAATTCTCCTCTCCTGAAATTCTCTTCCCTGATGGAGAACTCTGCTCCTTCCTATAAATCTCCTCTCCTGAACTACTCTGCACTGCTGGAGGACTCCGCTCCTTCCTATAAATCTCCTCTCCTGAAATACTCTGCACTGCTGGAGGACTCCACTCCTTCCACTATTACTCTCCTCTCCAGAAATACTCTGCACTGCTGGAGGACTCTGCTCCGACCTAGGGGCGGACTGACCATTTGGAAACTCGGGCACTGACCAAGGGCCCAGGGTCAGTAGGGGGCCCCATGAGATGCCCCGGTACCTTTTTCATAGGCTTTTTTGAGTTTGGGCAAGGACACAGGGGCCCCATGATCCCCTATTGCCCGGGGCCCCTTGAGTTGTCAGTCCGCCCCTGCTCCGACCTCTATAAATCTCCTCTCCTGAAATACTCTGCACTGCTGGATGACTCTGCTCTTTCCGCTATCTAACTCTTCATTGAAATACTCTGCTCTGCTGGAGGACTCCGCTCCTTCCTCTAGAACTCTCCTCTCCTGAAATATTCTGCACTGCTGGAGGATTCTACTCCTTCCTCTGTAATTATCCTCTCCTGAAATACTCTGCGCTGCTGGAGGACTCCGCTCCTTCTTCTATAACTCTCCTCTTCTGAAATACTTTGCGCTGCTGGAGGACTCTGCTTTTCCCTCTATAACTCTCCTCTCCTGAAATACTCTGCACTGCTGGAGGACTCCGCTCCTTCCTCTATAACTCTCCTCTCCTGAAATACTCTGCGCTGCTGGAGGACTCCGCTCCTTCCGCTATAACTCTCCTCTCCTGAAATACTCTGCGCTGCTGGAGGACTCCGCTCCTTCCTCTATAACTCTCCTCTTCTGAAATACTTTGCGCTGCTGGAGGACTCCGCTCCTCCCTCTGTAATTCTCCTCTCCTGAAATACTCTGCACTGCTGGAGGACTCCGTTCCTTCCTCTATAACTCTCCTCTCCTGAAATACTCTGCCCTGCTGGAGGACTCCGCTCCTTCTTCTATTACCCTCCTCTCCTGAAATACTCTGCGCTGGTGGAGGACTCCGCTCCTTCTTCTATTACCCTCCTCTCCTGAAATACTCTGCACTGCTAGGGGAATTGTTCTGTCTTTCCTCTTCTCCTATTTATCGTGTTGCTGTCACAAGCACTCCCATTTTCACACAATCACACATATGGACAGATCACTACCTCCAGTAAGATGAGAATACTACTGTGCTAAAACTGCATCAAAATTGCATTTGGGGATCCATCAGCCAACTTACCAGCATTTTTACATGAGACAAAGATGTGCGCAGAGGAGGAAAGGCATAATCTGCAACATCTAGGTCCGGATGCAGAACCTGGGAATGAGAGGAGCCATCAGTGGCCAAAAAGCAGGATGAATCCAACTGTACATGAATCTTCCTGTTAGGCAGAACTTACAATGGAGAGGGCAGACTGGATCTGCTGGAAGAGGGGCTCTGGCAACACGGAGAGGTGGATGCATTCCGGAATTTTGATTGTACCTCCATCCAGGTCTGCTATAATCACATCGAGCTACAAGAAAGCAAAAATGATAACAACAAGATAAAGTACAACTCACCCAAAAGCTGCAAATGAAACCTTGAAGGATACATTGTCTAGCTGCCAGAGTCATCAGATGTTTAGCCAAGTATTGGCAAGTTGTTGCCATAATTCTGAACACCAACTATTAAACCATGTCACCCAAAAAGTCATCTTCGTTCCTTCCAAGACTTCCTGCTCTCTCAGCACCTCCACCTATGCTCACCTCCAGGACTGCCTTTCCAATCCTCTGGAACTCCCTACCTCAATCTGTCTTTAGGCCATCCCCAAAGACGTATCTCGTAAGGGAAGGACAGCAGAGGGTTCAAACTTTTAAACATTTCTTTTATTTACTACACTTAGATTGTGCCCTCCGCTGTCTATATCTATCGTTTCACATTACATTTTAGGCTCTCAAGAGGTGCTGCACAATGGTGTTCCTGAACCAGTCAAAGTCAAGTCCTGACTTGAAAATGAAGAACTTATATGTTCTTGTTGCTGAGTTCCCTGTGTTGCATAGGTCGAACTACTCTCCCGCGCCATTACCCTTTGCTGTATCATCCATTAAAGGGAAGCCTATCCTGCCTCTACCCAAAAACACTGAACTTGTATCCAAAGAACCCCCAGTGGGACTTTAATGGAGCAAAAGGATCATACATATATTGAAAAACACATTTGGTTAAAATAGATTTTTATCAACTTTAACCAAATGTCTTGGGTACATGCATTCAAAGAGGGATGAGACGTCAGATACTCAACCCTTTTGGTTAAAAAACTGAACTTTTACTTTCTCCACCAACTCATCCCCACACAAATATTACTTTTAGTATTACTTGCTCCTCCCTTTTAGATTCTTCTCACTAGCTCAGCAAGACCAGTGGAAAAATCTGTCAAAATGGCAGCCAAGCACCACCAAGATAGAGCAGGCCAAATCTAAGGCCCATTATTATTATACAGGATTTATATAGCGCCAACAGTTTGCTCAGCGCTTTACAATATAACGGGAGACAATACAGCAACAATACAGTTCAATACAAGAGGGATAGGAGGGCCCTGATCCTGGGAGCTTACAATCTAAGAGGGAGGGGCTAGTGGTACAAAAGGTAATAACTGTGGGGGATGGACTGATAGGAGGAGTAGAAGATTCCATTGTTAGCTGAGGGCAGGATAGGTTTTCAGAGATCGCCTAAAGTGAGCAGAGTAAGCGATAGTCTGAAAAATTGGGGGTAGAGAGTTCCAGAGGATGGGGGAAGCTCTGGAGAAGTCCTGGAGACGAGCATGAGGGGAGGAGACAAGGGAGCTAGAGAGCAGGAGGTCGTGCGAGGAGCGTAGAGTACGGTTTGGGTGATATTTGGAGACAAGATCGGTGATGTAATTTGGGGCATATTTATATATGGCTTTATATGTTATTGTTAATGTTTTGAATTTTATCCGTTGGGCAATGGGAAGCCAGTGGAGGGATTGGCAGAGAGGGGTGGAGAACACTGAGTGGAGGCCAGTGGAGGGAATGGCAGAGAGGGATGGAGGACACTGAGTGGAAGCCAATGGCGGGATTGGCAGAGAGGGGTGGAGGAGTGGAGGCCAGTGGAGGGATTGGCAGAGAGGGGTGGAGGACACTGAGTGGAGGCCAGTGGAGGGATTGGCAGAGAGGGATGGAGGACACTGAGTGGAGGCCAGTGGAGGGATTGGCAGAGAGGGATGGAGGACACTGAGTGGAGGCCAGTGGAGGGAATGGCAGAGAGGGATGGAGGACACTGAGTGGAAGCCAATGGCGGGATTGGCAGAGAGGGGTGGAGGAGTGGAGGCCAGTGGAGGGATTGGCAGAGAGGGGTGGAGGACACTGAGTGGAAGCCAATGGCGGGATTGGCAGAGAGGGATGGAGGACATTGAGTGGAAGCCAATGGCGGGATTGGCAGAGAGGGGTGGAGGAGTGGAGGCCAGTGGAGGGATTGGCAGAGAGGGGTGGAGGACACTGAGTGGAAGCCAATGGAGGGATAGGCAGAGAGGGGTGGAGGAGTGGAGGTCAGTGGAGGGATTGGCAGAGAGGGGTGGCAGATACAGAACGGTTAGTAAGGTGGATGAGTCTGGCAGCAGCATTCATGATAGACTGAAGAGGGGATAGCCTGCGATGAGGTAGGCCAATGAGGAGGGAGTTGCAATAATCAAGGTGAGAGATAACCAGGGAGGGAATAAGTTAGTAGTTTCCGAGGTTAAGAACGGGCGTTAAAGAATGCTGCTCCAGCCAACCTCTCCAAGACCACAAAGAACCTGACGTGGAAGCCATATTGATACGTCCTTGCTTCACAATTCTCAGATGAATGTACGTTTTTGCCTTGGAATTTCCCATTAAAAAAGCAAATTCTTTCAATTAAAGAAAAAAAAAATCTAAACATTAATGTCACATGCAATCAATTGGATTAAAACATCTGGAAACATTTCTGGACTTTCTGTCTGCTCTCTTTCTAATGGAGATGTCTCTGCAAAGAGAACTGACATATTCATTAAACATTAAAAATGAAGAGAAATTCTGGGAAGAGAAGGAAACATGAGATTAGTCATTAAAAATGACTAAGTAACAATAATGTATAGGAAAGCATGTAGTATGGAATGTAGTATGGAATGTAGTATGGTATGGAGATATATAATGTACAAAGCGTGAAGTGGAACTGTCAGAGCTCAGTTTAATACTCAACGTTGCTCAATAATTGGCTGCTTTGGGAAAATTGGGTGTTACTCCCCGGTCACACCGATCCCAACTTTGAAATCGTGCGAATTACAGTGAAGACGGATGACGTGCCAATTTGAAGTGCAAGATATCTGACACAAAAATTAAAAAAATTGGCGCTGGAGAGAAAAGGAAGAACTAAAAGTCCAAAACTGTAAGGGAGTTGTCCGTATTATACAGTTTTCCAATGAGGAGTATAGGGTAATCCGGAACAGAGGTCTGACGAAGAAGCTGACGCTTCGAAACACGCCGCCCTCTTGCGGCATTGCGCTCACGTGGTGACGTAATGTCCGCCCGGCCGCCATTTGCGTTCCAGCCTGGTTTCCATCACAGCCGTTGGACGCTACCAGCGTGGAACTGAGAGACCAGCCTTGGATCCTAGAAGATGTTCCACCCTCTCCACCAGCCTCCGGGACCTCTGAAGGACAACGTCCGTCCTGAGATACACGCCTTTTCTCCATTGTAATCTAGTGAGTTACCTTGCTCAATAAAATAACCTTTTAATACTGCACTTAGTTTGGCGCCCCTCTCTCCTTTTCTGATATCTGACACAGATGTCTATGCAAATCGCACCAAAAGTAGTGCATACACTACTTTAGAAATCGGTGCGGCTCCGACCAAGTCAGAACCGCCCCGATATGACCGCTGTAATTGCGTACAACAGGGTGCGACTTGCCATGTGATTTGCAAGTCGTATGGCGTGCGAATCACATGCCAAATTGCACTCGATGTGAGCGGTGTCTCAGGCCCCTTTCCGTTTGTCCATTTTTTCATTCTTGCGTTGACAGATGAAAAATGGAGATCAACGCATCTCTATGGAAAAACGGATGTAAACAGATGATCATCCATTTACATCCACATCTATTTTTTGGAACGGATCAAAGCCCCATGTTCTTTTAAAAAAAAAACCCGTAACAGACAAAAAACAGATGTAAAACAGATAAACGGTCCATTTTTGCATCCATTTCACACTGGTAGCAGATGGAAAAATTGATCAATTTTTCTCTTTGAAAAAACACGACTGAACTGATGATGAAAAAAAAAAACGGAACGCCTCGTAGTGATTGACAGCTCAGCAGTAACTGATCAGGCTGATTTTAGGATACAAGCAGCTCAATTTGACTGCAGTACCATGCCCTACAGGTAAACTATAGTTTATTTTTTTCTGCAGATACACAGATATTACCATAGCATTGACTGAAACCAGCCTCGGTTCTCTGGGGACTCTCACTCCTGATCGCCTCATTTACTGAAAGCAACTTCTGATGTAAAGTTAACATATTTCCTTGACTGTATTACATACACTGATTTGGAGATATGAGGAGGTATCAAAACGTTTCAGGACTAGTTTTGTAACACGCCAACAGATGGCAGCACAAAGCTGCACGCACAGTCACAGGGAGCACTGACCTTCATAAGTCAGTGTGCCAAAAGACATCGTCCTGTGTACATCGGGAGCTGTGCAATTGGTGCTATTCTGACCACGTGCTTTACCACATCTGCTATTTCATTTTAAAGTGGTTGTAAAGGCTGAAGGATTTTTACCTTCATGCATAAAGGTAAAAAGCCTTCTCTGTGCAGCATCCCCCCCAATACTCACCTAAGCCCCCTCTCGATCCAGCAATGTGCACTTGAGTCTCGGCTATCCCAGGACTCCTTCTCATTGGCTTCCGCTGCTGTCAATCACAGCAAGTGAGCCAATAAGAAGAGAGGGTGGAGCCAAGGCGTGGCTCCATATGGACACACGGCACAGAAGGTGCCCCCATAGCAAGCTGCTTGCTGTGGGGAGACCCGGCAGGAGGGAGGGGACAGGAGTGCCGGCGGGGCAACCGAGAAGAGGAGGATCTGGGCTGCTCTGTGTGAAACCACTACACAGAGCAGGTAAATAGAGACATGTTTTTTTTGTTTTGTTTTTTTAAATATGCCTTTAGAATCCCTTTAAAGCCAACAACCAACACGTTTTGGGATTTACATATATCTTCTTCAGGGCTTCTAATGCTGATGCATTATAAGTACAGGCGTACCTTAGTTTATGAACACCTCGGTTAACGCCATTTTCGGTTTACGAATGAAAATCCATTGAAAATAATACCTTGGTTTATGAATTTTTTTTCGCAATACGAAGCAAGTTTCCCCAGGATGCACTGCGCCTGGGAGGTTTATAGCGCCGGCCCCGTGCCTTTAAAATGCACTTTATAGAGTTTTGAACAGACAAGACTTTTTTTTTTACTTTTTTGTGACCTCCAGAATGGATTAATTGCTTTTCAATGCATTTACGAATTAATTTTTAATCATGTCCCTGTACAGTATTTATGCCTTTAAAGTGCACTTTATAAAGAGTTTTGAACAGATAAGACTTTTTTTACTTTTTTCTGGCTTCCGGAACGGATTAATTGGTTTTCAATGCATTTACGATTTTTTTTTCACAATACGAAGCAAGTTTCCCCAGGATGCATTGCACCTGGGAGGTTTATAGCGCCGGCCCCGTGCATGCTGGAGTCTGTGGGTAACACGTGGCGTCGAGTGTGGAGGTGTTGGAGCGGATTTTGCATTGAGTTTTGGAGCCATTCTGGAAATTTTTAATCATGTCCCTATATAGTATTTATGTACTTTATAAAGAGTTTTCAAAACATAAAAGACTTTTTTTACTTTTTTCTGGCTTCCGGAACGGATTAATTGGTTTTCAATGCATTTACGATTTTTTTTTCACAACACGAAGCAAGTTTCCCCATGATGAATTGCGCATGAGAGGCTTATAGAGCAAGCCCTGTGCATGCTGGAGTCTGTGGGTAGCACATGGTGTGGAGTGTGGAGGTGTTGGAGCGGTTTTTGCATTGAGTTTTGGAGCCATTCTGAATATTTTTAATCATGTCCCTGTACAGTATTTATGCCTTTAAAGTGCACTTTATAAAGAGTTTTGAACACATAAAATACTTTTTTTTGTTACTTTTTTCTGGCCACTGAAACAGATTAATTGGTTTTCAATACATTTACGATTTTTTTTCACAACACGAAGCAAGTTTCTCCAGGATGCATTGCACCTGGGAGGTTTATAGCGCTGGGCCCGTGCATGCTGGAGTCTGTGTGTAGCCCGTGGCGTCGAGTGTGGAGATGTTGGAGCGGATTTTGCATCGAGTTTCAGAGCCATTTTGGAAATTTTGAATCATGTCCCTGTACAGTATTTATGGCTTTAAAGTGTACTTTATAAAGAGTTTTGAACAGATTAGGACTTTTTTTTTTTTTTTTTTTAACTTTTTTCTGACCTCCAGAACGGATTAATTGGTTTTCAATGCATTTTCAAGTTTATTTTGCAATATGAAGCAAGTTTCCCCAGGATGAATTGCGCCTGGGAGGTTTATAGCACCGGCCCCGTGCATGCTGGAGTCTGTGGGTAAAACATGACTTCAAGTGTGGAGGTGTTGGAGCGGATTTTGCATCGAGTTTTGGAGCTATTCTGGAAATTTTTAATCATGTCCCTGTACAGTATTTATGCCTTTAACCACTTGCCTACCAGGCACTTATACCCCCTTCCTTACCAGGCCAATTTTCAGCTTTCAGCGCTGCCGCACTTTGATTGACAATTGCGCGGTCATGCAACATTGTACCCATATGAAATTTTGATCATTTTTTTCTCACAAATAGAGCTTTCTTTTGGTGGTATTTAATCGCCACTGGGCACTTTACTTTTTGCGCTATAAATTAAAAAATTGCAAAAAATTTGAAAAAAAAAAAAAGTTTCTTTGTTTCTATTATAAAATTTTTCAAACAGGTATTTTTTCTCCTTCACTGATGTGCATTGATGAGGCAGCACTGATGGGCACTGATAGGCGGCACTGATGGGCACTGATAGGCAGCACTAAAGGGCACTGATAGGCAGTACTAATAAGGTGTC
This sequence comes from Staurois parvus, assembly GCF_062004578.1. Taxonomy (NCBI): domain Eukaryota; kingdom Metazoa; phylum Chordata; class Amphibia; order Anura; family Ranidae; genus Staurois; species Staurois parvus. The sequence continues at coordinate 552,980 of NW_028318613.1, read as the reverse complement.
ACGGATAGGCGGCACTAATATGCAGCACTGATAGGCGGCACTGATAGGTGACACTGATGATGGGTACTGATAGACGGCACTGACTGGCATCACTGCTGGGCACCGACTGGCGGCACTGACTGGCACAACCCCTGGGCACTGACTGGTGGCACTGACTAGCAGCACTGCTGGGCTGCACTGGTGGGCGGCACTGGTGGGCAGCACTGGTGGGTGGGCACAGGTCGGTGGCACTGGTGGGCAAAGGTGGGTGGGCACAGGTGGGGGGCACTTCTGGGCACAGGTAGGTGGCACTTCTGGGCACAGGTAGGTGGCACTGCAGAGTGGCACAGGTGGGTGCACTGCTGGGCACAGGTGGGTGCACTGCTGGGCACAGGTGGGCGGAGCTAGTGGGCGCACTGCTGGGCACAGGTGGGCGGAACTTGTGGGTGGCACTGCTGGGCACCGATCATCAGGGCACTGATCATCAGTGGCCCTGATGATCGGTGCCGATCCTCGCTCTGACAACTGCCGGTTCTCGGCAGTACTTTCCTCACGATCTGACAGCGTGAGGAAAGTGCAGCCGAGAACCGGCACTTGCATTTCCCTGTGATCAGCGTGTCATTGAAAACCGCTGATCACGTGGTAAAAGGCCGATATGATCGGCCTTTTACCACATCTCGTGACCAGCTGTGTCCGCAGGACACAGCGATCACGGAGATCGCCGGGGAGAGCGCGTTCTGGGGGGACGTCATATGACGTCCACCCAGAACTGGCCGGCCGCAGTGAAGCCGTCATTCGGCTATCTGCGGTCGGCAACAGGTTAAAGTGCACTTTATAAAGAGTTTTGAACAGATAAAGACTTTTTTTTACTTTCTTCTGGCTTCCGGAACGGATTAATTGGTTTATAGCGGTTTATAGCGCTGGCCCCGTGCATGCTGGAGTCTCTGGGTAGAACATGACTTCAAGTGTGGAGGTGTTGGAGCGGTTTTTGCATCGAGTTTTGGAGCTATTCTGGAAATTTTTAATCATATCCCTGTACAGTATTCATGCCTTTAAAGTGCACTTTATAAAGAGTTTTGAACAGATAAAGACTTTTTTTTACTTTCTTCTGGCCTCCGGAAACTTTTTAATTGGTTTTCAATGCATTCCTACAGGAAACCGTGTTTTGGTTTACAAACTTTTCGCAATACGAAACGTCCCGCAGAACGCAATAAATTGGTAAACCGATGTACACCTGTATAACAGTCCATGTTAGACCAGGACATACTTTGGATTAAGCAAACGGATAGCATTCCAGCGGCTGATGTCTATAATACACAGCCCAGCTGAGGACATTGTTTGCTTTTGAATCCTTTAAAACTCAGACTGGGGTAAACAACATGGATTTGTGAATGATGTGTTTCCTGAACAGAATTAGCAATTCACAGAATTATCTTTATGACAGATATGTGCCTGCATTGATATTGCATAATACTTTTACAAGCACAGATAAAGTAGCCCTTGCAAACCGCCTGATGCTTGGCTCTCAGGTTCCGATCTCCCGCCGGCAGTGATAATGGACAATAAATTCCCATTTTTGGCACCTGTCTTGGAAGCAGCTCCCCACCAGATGACAGAGCTCCTGGTGAAGCACCGGATCGAACTAGTTTATAAGACATATGGAAATCATTGCATTTTTCTATGCCCCACTGCTACTACTCATACCAGTACAGCTCATCCATGTAACATGCAATCAGCATGTATAAATCAACAAATGAGCTGATAAAAAAAAGGCCACAGCTGCCATCGTTTTCCCAGGAGCACTTGCTGCAAACCCAAAAGAACTTTTTTTTCAAGAGGATCTCCGAACTAAATTGCTGGGAAATGCGGTTACTGAAGTCACTGGATACAAACAGTCCGCAGCAAGTTAAGGGGGAAGTGCAACTGGGCAACAGAAAGACGGTCCATTGTGGCTGATCATGTTATGGTTCCCACTATCCAACATTTACTGTAGATCTTCTGTCCACGATACTGCTACATATTCACTGCAGGCAGATTCCACAGGCTTCTGAAATGGACTTCAATCTTCGGCCACATGATTCTGTGCTCGTCACTTGATCTGTACCAGAGGATCTTGTGGGGTGACCTCTGGGTTGACAGTATGGAGGATGTGGATGGTAGGCACTGGGTCCAAAATCAATTTAGTTTAATTGGGGAAGATTTACTGGAGCACTCAAAATCTGGTGCAGCTGTGCATTGCAGCACAGTGGTTAGCCCTTCCACCTGATAGCACTAGTGTCGTTGGTTCGAATCCCAACCATGGCACCACCTGCCTGGAGTTTGCATGATCTCCCTGTGCCTGCGTGGGTTTCCTCCCACACTCCAAAGACATGCTGGTACATTAATTGGCTCCTATCTAAATTGGCCCTAGAATGTGTATGTATGAATGTGAGTTAGGGACCTTACATTGTATGCACCTTGAGGGTTAGGGACTGAAGTGAATGTACAATATATACCGGTATGTAAAGTGCTGCGTAAATTGACGATGCTATATAACACTAATTATTGCTCCCACAGTTGATTTGTTCACACCAAGCTGCTTGCCTATTGCAGATTCAGTCTTCCCAGCCTGGTACAGGTCTACAATTTTGTTTCTGGTGTCCTTCGACAGCTCTCTGATCTTCACCATAGTGGAGTTTGGAGTGTGACTGTTTGAGGTTGTGGACAGGTGTCTTTTATACTGATAACAAGTTCAAACAGGTGCCATTGATACAGGTAATGAGTGCAGGACAGAGGAGCCTCTTAAAGAAGAAGGTACAGGTCTGTGAGAGCCAGAAATCTTGCTTGTTTGTAGGTGACCAAATACTTATTTTCCACCATAATTTGCAAATAAATTCTTTCCAGATCAGCCAATGTGATTGTCTGGATTTGTTTTCTCATTTTGTCTCTCATAGTTGAGGTCTACCTATGATGCCAATTACAGGCCTCTCTCATCTTTGTAAGTGGGAGAACTTGCACAATTGGTGGTGACTAAATACTTTTTTGCCCCACTGTATATATATATATATATATATATATATATATACATACATATATATATCAGCTTCTAACTTCTTCAATAAGGCTCTGGCAATAAAACTTGGAAGTTGATTGGTTTCTATGCAGAACTGCACCAGATTTTGCACTCTCCGGTTTTATTAAAAAACCCTATAGTGTCTATAGATCAGAAAATGCATCTCACTATTTTTCCTGAAGTATTGTACCACAATGCTTGATGATGCATGCCTTTATTGCATCCAAAAGGTGACACTAAGATGAGTGCCATTCAAAAGGCATGCAATATTTGTGAAGCAGGCTTTAATGATAAAAGTCCACAAGAATAAGCCATGTTCCTTAAATTGATGGTCAGTGGGAAGAATGTTCCTTAAATTGATGGTCAGTGGGAAGAATGTCCCTTACATTGGGGGTCAGTGGGAAGAATGTTCCTTAAATTGATGGTCAGTGGGAAGAATGTTCCTTACATTGGTGGTCAGTGGGAAGAATGTCCCTTACATTGGGGGTCAGTGGGAAGAATGTCCCTTACATTGGGGGTCAGTGGGAAGAATGTCCCTTACATTGGTGGTCAGTGGGAAGAATGTCCCTTACATTGGGGGTCAGTGGGAAGAATGTCCCTTACATTGGGGGTCAGTGGGAAGAATGTCCCTTACATTGGGGGTCAGTGGGAAGAATGTCCCTTACATTGAGGGTCAGTGGGAAGAATGTCCCTTACATTGGGGGTCAGTGGGAAGAATGTCCCTTACATTGGGGGTCAGTGGGAAGAATGTTCCTTACATTGGGGGTCAGTGGGAAGAATGTTCCTTACATTAGGGGTCAGTGGGAAGAATGCTCCTTACATTGGTGGTCAGTGGGAAGAATGTTCCTTACATTAGGGGTCAGTGGGAAGAATGTTCCTTACATTAGGGGTCAGTGGGAAGAACGTCCCTTACATTGGTGATCAGTGGGAAGAATGCTCCTTACATTGGGGGTCATTGGGAAGAATGTTCCTTACATTGGGGGTCAGTGGGAAGAATGTCCCTTACATTGGGAGTCAGTGGAAAGAATTCTCCTTACATTGGTGATCAGTGAGAGGTATGCCCCTTACATTGGTGGTCAGTGGGGAAAATGTCCCTTATATTGGCTGTCAATGGGATGAATGTCCCTTACATTGGTGGTCAGTGGGAAGAATGTCCTTTACATTGGGGGTCAGTGGGAAGAATGTTCCTTACATTGGTGATCAGTGGGAAGAATGTTCCTTACATTGGCGGTCAGTGGGAAGAATGTCCCTTACATTGGGGGTCAGTGGGAAGAATGTCCCTTACATTGGGAGTCAGTGGAAAGAATTATCCTTACATTGGTGATCAGTGAGAGGTATGCCCCTTACATTGGTGGTCAGTGGGGAAAATGTTCCTTATATTGGCTGTCAGTGGGAAGAATGTCCCTTACATTGGGGGTCAGTGGGAAGAATGTCCCTTACATTGGTGATCAGTGGGAAGAAAGTCCCTTACATTGGGAGTCAGTGGAAAGAATTCTCCTTACATTGGTGATCAGTGAGAGGTATGCCCCTTACATTGGTGGTCAGTGGGGAAAATGTCCCTTATATTGGCTGTCAATGGGATGAATGTCCCTTACATTGGTGGTCAGTGGGAAGAATGTCCTTTAACCTGGTGGTCAGTGAGATAGATGCCACCTTATATGAGAAAAGAGAAAGTAAATCTTCACTGGTCTCCTGCTGCTGACTCCTGCCAGAACAATGTATCCACAATTATGCAAAAGGACAAGCTGCTACTGCTTAGGGAACCCCTAATAACCTTTAGAGGAAAGCTACTGTTTGTGTGACCCGGTCTGAAAAAAGGCTGATCTAAATCACTTTAGCCCCAATGAAGAAGTTATGCTTTAACCCCCAAAACACATTGTGTAGATCGTGGACTTTTCATAGACCTTTGGTAGTGGCACTTATATTTCCCCCTACCTGCCCTGAGCTGACAGGACAGTGGTCCTAACGAATAATTATTATTATACAGTATTTATAAAGCGCCGATAGTTCGCTCAGCGTTGTACATTGCAAAGGGGGACAGAACATGTGACAGAACAATACCAATACAATGCAAAACATGAGGGGATCGAGGGCCCTGCTCTTTCGAGCTTACAATCTAGGAGGGAGGGGATGGTGGTACAGGAGGAGATAGCTGTGGGGGATGGGGTGGTAGGAAGAGTGGAGGAGGTCGACAAGTTAGCAGGGGGTGGGGTAGGCTTCCCTGAAGAGATGGGTTTTCAGGGTGCGCCTAAAGAAGAGGAGAGTAGGTGATAATCTGATGGGTTGGGGCAGGGAGTTCCAGAGGATGGGTGACACCCTGGAGAAGTCCTGGAGGCGGGCATGGGAGGAGGAGACCAGGGAACTAGAGAGAAGGAGGTCTTGTGAGGAGCGGAGTGTGCGTGCTGGGTGGTACTTGGATATTAGGTCAGTGATGTAGTTCGGGGCAGTATGGTGGACGGCTTTGTACGTCAGTGTTAGGATTTTGAATTTGATCCGTTGCGCATTGTGTAATGCCCTGGCCTGATCCCAGGGTGGTCAGCTGGCACTCAAGGGTGGTATTGTGACACAAAAGGTAAATACTGAAAGCCAACTCCCACAGGCTTTATCTTACAGAACTATTTCACTCATATAAGACCACAAACCCCCCTCCCCACTGCATGAAGACATCATACTCTATAAAATCCGAATCTCGACTTTTTCACGTTTGCAATATAAGATCATCTAAGCTATAAAGTCCTATTACATTTTATTGCTAAGACTGGAGGGAGAGCGATGGTTAGACTAACAGAATCTTATCATTTAAGCTGAAGAGAATCCTGATGTGTAGCTGGCGGCACTAGATATGTCAGACAAGATCTCTACAGACAGATAGCATGAAAGAGTTAAAACCACGGTAGTATGGGGACACGGTGAGAAGTCATAAATTCAGCAGTCCTCACCGGCACCTGTCTCCCTAGCAGCTCACCGGCACATGATGAGACGGGACTCCTGGCGAAGCTCTGGATAAAACCAGTTTCTAAATAGTTGGGAAACATATGGAATTCATAACTCCCCATCATAACCCGCTGCTACTTTACATGTCACTGGGATTTGTACGTGTGAAACATACACACCAACACTGGAATGGAGATAAATCAGATACAATGACTAACTGTGCATTAATACAAGACAGCGATAAACCGCCTGAAACCGGCGGCTTCACCCCCTTACCAGGTCATGGATCTCTGAGCAGAAGACAGAATGGACCCCGATAATGAACGGCGTTGGAGAGCTTAAGACTTCGAGAAGCTGCGCTGGAAGGATTGGAATGTAGGGATAACTGTAAGACAACGAGAGAGGGGTAGAAGAAGGGTGATGGGGGCCAAGTGGAAAGAGATTTTAATGAATTACAAAGATTTAGGTACAGGTATACATATTAGACGGACAACACTTGCATGTATGGAGGGAATTCATTTTGTTTGGTGAAGCAAATTTTGATCCATAATATCACGTAGAACTATTGACAATCCCAATTAACTGTATAATTAATTTCGGAAAGAATCTTCTGTGATGTATGTGCATTTAACATATTTCATCCAAATAAAATATACCTGTAAAATGTCCCTTGTGTAGGCCCCAAAAGCCCCAAGACTGCTGCTGGATGTGATGAGACAGTCTATAGGAGTGGTTCCCAACCACATGGCTGTGGCCCATTGCCAGACCGTGGCCGCCATCCCCTCCTAGGTTTTCAGCAAACCGCAGACCGCCTAACCTCTTACAGTGCCTCCTTCGCAGATACCCCTAAACTCCCACAGTGCCATCTAACCTCCTGTAATCGTCAACTGTGCCCTTCAACCTCCCACAGTGTCCTCAGGTCCCCAGAGAGCCCTCAGCCCCCACACTGCCCCATAGCTTGTTGCAAAGCTTCCAGCCCACCCATATTGCCTCTAATCTCCAACAGTGTCTCATAGTGCTCCCTCCCAGGGTACTCCATCCCACCCATAGTGCCGTTAACCTCCAACAGTGTCTCATAGTGCTCCCTCCCATTGTACTCCAGCCCACCCATAGTGCCTCTAATCTCCAACAGTGTCTCATAGTGCTCCCTCCCAGTGTACTCCATCCCACCCATATTGCCTCTAATCTCCAACAGTGTCTCATAGTGCTCCCTCCCAGGGTACTCCATCCCACCCATAGTGCCTTTAACTTCCAACAGTGTCTCATAGTGCTCCCTCCCATTGTACTCCAGCCCACCCATAGTGCCTCTAATCTCCAACAGTGTCTCATAGTGCTCCCTCCCAGTGTACTCCATCCCACCCATATTGCCTCTAATCTCCAACAGTGTCTCATAGTGCTCCCTCCCAGGGTACTCCAGCCCACCCATAGTGCCTTTAACCTCCAACAGTGTCTCATAGTGCTCCCTCCCAGTGTACTCCAGCCCACCCATATTGCCTCTAACCTCCAACAGTGTCTCATAGTGCTCCCTCCCAGTGTACTCCAGTCTATCAAATTGCCCCTGGAAAGCCCCCAGTCTCCTGTAGAGACCCACACCCCCCGGAGACCCCATCCATCACAATTGTGTTTCCATACTTTTATTGTGTTAGCATCAGTGTTAATTTTGACGTCAAATTTCGATTTCCTTTTAGTCACAGACTTTTGACTAAAATGCCGTTTTCGTTTTAGACGTATTTTAATCATCTGAATTGAAACTGAATTTTATTTTCGTTTAGTTTTCATCACTGAAAACATGCAGCTGGAGAAAACTATGATGAAAAGGTTTTTGTTGACTGAATTAACAGTTAGCAAAAACGTATTCTTACGTTTGGAGCATAGAAAGTTTTGGAAGAATTTGCCAGGCCTTGGGCTCAAAAAGGTTGATAGCCACTACTCTACAGTGTTCCCTTGACTCCTCTCTTGGCAGCTACAAAAATGTTCATGTAGGGGGTCTTATACCTGAAAAAGCCTCCTATGTGTAGACCCCAAAAGACCCAAGACTGCTGTTAGGTACTGCCATTTCAAAGATGTCAGCAACCACAGTACACTCAGAACTACTACACAAGTGTCACTCGTGTATAGTATTTCCCTTTGCTCGTTCCCCAGCAGCTACATAAGAGGTTATGTGGTTACAGGCAGAGGAGCTGGGCCAGCACAGAGGGTGATTAAACACTCTCAGAAGAAAAGAGGGCTATGCCATACAAGAAGGGAGGGGCTGTGCTATGGAATTGACTTTTCCTGGAGTAATGCAAATTTTCATCAAGTTCACAGGCACATTGCAGTTAACAAAAATATTTTCCGAAAAAGGAAAACACTGCAAGTAAAGGCTAATAAACACTTGATTTTTTTGTGCTTTTACCTGCAATTCCTTAGGTTGATGACAGGATTTCAGATTACTAGGGAACACATGTCTATGCCCATCCTCACCATTACAATATCATGACTGGGACTTCAAGCTCAGGAAAGAAAGACCTTATTAATGCTTGTTTTTTTTTATGTTTTTCCTTATAGTCTCTCCTCAGTGCAAAACACATGAAATCCTCCTTGGAGTTTGCAAAAGTTTTTTTGCAAACTCCAAGCGGAGCACTAAGGAGAGGATTCCGTCTAGCCACTTTGCCATAAAGCCCAGATTGGTGGAGGGCTATAGTGATGGTTTTCCTTCTGGATCTTTGTCCCATCTCCACACAGCTCACTCAGAGTGACCATTGGGTTTTTGGTCACCTCTCTTACTAAGGCCCTTCTCCCTCGATTTCTCAGTTTGGCAAGCGACCAGCTCTTGGAAGAGTCCTGGTTGTGCCAAACTTCTTCCATTTGAGAATTATGGAGGCCACTGTGCTCTTGGGACCCTTTAGTGCACCAGAAATGTTTTTTTTGTAGCCTTCCCCAGATCTGTGCCTTGTAATAATCCTGTCTCTGAGCTTTGCAGGCAGTTCCTTTAACCTCATGGCTTTTGCTCTGATACAGTATGCATTGTCAGTAGCTAGGCCTTTCATAGAGAGGTGTGTACCTTTCCAAACCATGTCCAATCAATTTGTTTTACCACATTTGGACTCCAATCAAGGTGTAGAAACATCTCAGCAACGATCAAGAGAAGTGGGAGGCACCTGAGCAAAATTTCAAGTGTTGTTGCAAAGGGTCTGAATACTTATGCCATTGATAAAACTCTTACATAAATAGGGCAGTATGTGCCAGTTTTTTAAGCTCACCTGTACTTCAGAGGGTACATGAGCGCTTCTAACGCCCGGCAAGCATCACTGAGACGCTGGAAACTGGTGGAATGGAAGAGGACTTTGTTTTCGGTCAGCACCGCACAGAAGAGGCTGAGAACGTTTTGGATTCCTAAAAGAAACAACCAGCACAAGAGTTTTCAGAAAAGAATGCAAATTCCAAAGAGATATCAACCCAATCTGCAAACAATAACTAGATAAAAGGAATGTGTTGGAAGAGGGACTGGAAAATCTGTATCAAGCCCGGGCAATCTGGGGTCAGCGGGTGGGAGGAGACCTCGGCATAACTGTTGGGCAGGCTACCCCGATGGGCAGCATCTAAAAGGCCCTGTGGTGTTGTCATGATTTCCTGACAAGTATTGTTTGACTTCTTCTGTGTAGAGTGCCCATGGGAATGAAACTGCTACTTCCATTAAAAAAAATACAATTCTTAAAGCGCAATTCCAGGAAATAGGTAAAAGCATTCTGGGGAACTACTAAAGTTATCCAATGTATGTTTGAGCTGTGCTAAAATCAGAAAGATCCCTCGGTGTAGCATGACCTCAGATCATCCCCTGCAGAATATGCACACACAACACTATACTAGATAGACAACAGGGCAACAGGAATGTACTTCCTGCAGTCTTCACTGTGTAACTCAATGCCTCCTGCTTCACAAATCAAATTCAAATTTCCAGGGCAATTCTGAATCTGATTGGTGCTTGTGAAGAATTTCTTACTATGGGAAGTTTTTGTTCTTTATTTCAAAGTCTCTGTGTGTGAGAGGAAACAGGTAGGATGTCCCAGGGTCACCAGCTGATGTGCTCCAGGATCGCCAGCTGATGTGCTCCAGGATCGCCAGCTGACGTGCTCCAGGATCGCCAGCTGACGTGCTCCAGGATCGCCAGCTGACGTGCTTCAGGATCGACAGCGGATGTGCTCCAGGATCGCCAGATTACAGGGGGTTGTGTGGACTGCAGTATTAGCAGTGATAAGCAACCTCAGCACTCCAGCTGTGAGGAGACTACAAATCCCACCATTCCTCTGCTTCTAAGTCAATGCCTCACGGGACCCTACCTGGTGTGACATGGTTGCTATACTACAGTATAACAGGTGGATAAAAAAAAAAAAAAAAAGAGTCAACCAAACCTTTCCTTCAACCTGACTTCATTCAGACCAGGAAGAAGAAAATAAAAAGTAACACAGGACCCTTTCTGTTATCTTAGTTTTTCAGAAAGATTTAATTTAAAGTGTTACTAAGCCCACACCAGTAAAATCAGTCTGTATATGAGGTAAATGTAAACTATATAGACACAGCGCCAATAAATTATATATAAAGCTGCAAACCTAACCAAAGAAAAGGTAAGTGACAAAGAATATATAAAGGAATGCGCATTCCTTTATATATTTCTTGTATATGAGTTAAAGCATGCTTGTTATACTCACTGTGAAACCTAAGGGATTAATCCTCTGCACATGTAAAAAGGCTGTTTGATCCTGTCTTCTCTGATCCTCCCCTTCTTCCACAGTCCCAAATCCTTCTGCTGATAGTACAGAGCCCTAAGAGTCGCTCTGCACATGCTCAGTTTGGTGTGAATTGCTAGAGAGGTTTTTTTTTTTTTCTTTTGGGAGGGTGCATGAGATCAGCACAGGGCCAATCAATGCTGTCAAGGCAGAGGGTCAGGGGTCATTCAGCCTCATAGAACAGTCAGAGGAGAATGAAAACTCCTACAAGATTGGTTATTCTCAGCCAGACACTAATAGAAGTCACAAGACTGCTGATGTGAAAAGGTATTTAGCAGTTTATATTACAAAAATAATTGCATTTCCATGTTCTGTGTAGTGTGGAAGACCAAATATAGTGAATGCAGGGACCATGGAGAGCGGATATAGTGAATGCAGGGTTCGGGGAGAGAAGATATAGTGAATGCAGGGTCCGGGGAGAGCGGATATAGTGAATGCAGGGTCCGGGGAGAGCGGATATAGTGAATGCAGGGTCCGGGGAGAGCGGATATAGTGAATGCAGGGTCCGGAGAGAGGGGATATAGTGAATGCAGGGTCCGGGGAGAGTGGATATAGTGAATGCGGGGTCCGCGGAGAGGAGATATAGGGAATGCGGGGTCCGGGGAGACCGGATATAGTGAATACGGGGTCCGGGGAGACCGGATATAGTGAATGCGGGGTCCGCGGAGAGGGGATATAGGGAATGCGTGGTCTGGGGAGACCGGATATAGTGAATGCAGGGTCTGGGGAGACCGGATATAGTGAATGCAGGGTCCGGGGAGACCGGATATAGTGAATGCAGGGTCCGGGGAGACCGGATATAGTGAATGCGGGGTCCGGGGAGAGCAGATATAGTGAATGCAGGGTCCGGGGAGACCGGATATAGTGAATGCAGGGTCCGGGGAGACCGGATATAGTGAATGCGGGGTCCGAGGAGAGCGGATATAGTGAATGCGGGGTCCGGGGAGACGAGTTATAGTGAATGCGGGGTCCGGGGAGAGCAGATATAGTGACTGCAGGGTCCAGGGAGAGCGGATATAGTGAATGCGGGGTCCGTGGAGAGCAGATATAGTGAATGCAGGGTCCGTGGAGAGCAGATATAGTGACTGCAGGGTCCGGGGAGAGCGGATATAGTGAATGCGGGGTCCGTGGAGACCAGATATAGTGAATGCAGGGTCCGTGGAGAGCAGATATAGTGACTGCAGGGTCCGGGGAGAGCGGATATAGTGAATGCGGGGTCCGTGGAGAGCAGATATAGTGAATGCAGGGTCCTGGATTTAGTAACACTTTAATGCTACAACTGCCTTTTTTTAAGATGTGTTTTATATTTAAGGCAGATTTCCATTTTCAATTAAAGTTTTGCCTTTAGAACATCTTCTACCTGTATGTAGTCTGGTGCACATTACCAGTGTGTCCATGGCCACCATTTTTAAGCTGGATATACACACTGAATTTCGGCACATTCAGAAGAGACCAGACAATTTTCCATCTGTGTGTAGCCCTCCGTGTGGCACAAAAGATAATTGTTAGATAGGCTTCTGTCATATTGGATTGCTGGAAAACCTTCACTCAGCGGCTCGCTGCAAATAAGCTGCAGTGCTGATCAGTTTATTCCAACAATGGAGATTCCCCGTTGACAGAATACAGTGTCCTGGCGGGAGGCGATTTCAGTATCCACATCACTTGTGTTGAAGCAGAAATCTGTTACAAACTATGCATGTATACCCAGCTTTATTTATTACATTTATTTATTTAGTAATCACAATTTAAAATGATATATACATATCAGCCCCTGCCCTCAAAGAGCTTACAATCTAAGTGTGATGAACGAAGTGACCTGTGTGCTGGTGTCCGCTGTCTATAAGTTGAGATAACAGGCTCTTTGAAATCTGTTAAGAGTTACGGTTATGAATTACATAAATTGAAGGAGGGAGGGGACAAGATCATTGTGCTATATGCCTCTTCTCATGACAAAATGACTGAGACATGAACAAAATGGATGTCATATACAGCTTTCATGTGCCTAATGCGCACAACCATTACACCAAGAACCCTATCTCACATACATACACATACGTGAGGGTCATTTATACAGGAGCCAATTAACCTAGCAGCATGTCTTTGGACTGTGGGAGGAAAACAGAGTACACATGAAAAGGGAGAATATGCTACTGCAACTCCCTCCTCACTGGCCTGCCTCGCCGCTGGTTATCCCCGCTTCAGTCAATCCTGAATACGGCTGCCAGACTCATTCACCTTTCCAACCGCTCCATCTCCGCCACCCCCCTCTGCCAATCCCTCCACTGGCTTCCGATTGCGCAACGGATCAAATTCAAAATCCTAACACTGACATACAAAGCTGTCCACCATACTGCCCCGAACTACATCACTGACCTAATATCCAAGTACCACCCAACACGCACACTCCGCTATTCACAAGACCTCCTTCTCTCTAGTTCCCTGGTCTCCTCCTCCCATGCCTGCCTCCAGGACTTCTCCAGGGTGTCACCCATCCTCTGGAACTCCCTGCCCCAACCCATCAGATTATCACCTACTCTCCTCTCCTTTAGGCGCACCCTGAAAAAACATCTCTTCAGGGAAGCCTAACCCACCCCCTGCTAACTTGCCAACCTCCTCCACTCTTCCTACCACTCCATCCCCCACAGCTATCTCCTCCTGTGCCCCTGTCCCCTCCCTCCTAGATTGTAAGCCGAAAGAGCAGGGCCCTCAATCCCCTCATGTTTTGCATTGTATTGGTATTGTTCTGTCACATGTTCTGTCCCCCTTTGTAATGTACAGCGCTGAGCGAACTATTGGCGCTTTATAAATACTGTATAATAATAATAATATGCAAACTCCATGCAGAAGGGGTCTTGGTTAGGATCAAAACCAAGGATGGAGACTCTGCATAATAGTAGAGCTGCACAATAGGTGTGCACAAGGATCTCACCACAAGTCTACCAGAAGAGATACCCTGCAGTCTCTAATGCTGAGAAACACCCACAATGGTACTGGTTGCCAGAGATTGTGATCTAGGCTGTCTAGGCTTTATAAAAACATTTTTTTAACTATGGAGGAAAGAGGTATTTTCATGCTCATAAGAATGTGATATAGTGGCCAATACATGTCCTACAGATGTACGTGAAGTTTGAAATTAAGAACAGTTCCACAGAAGTGTACCAAAAACAAAGAAAGGGTATTGCTGGGACTTGTAGTCTGCTGGCTAAGCATTCTTTACAACCGAAGAGTAGACAATGTGCTTCATATACAAGCCTATCGCCGTGACATGTTCTGTTTCTGATTGTCGAGGAATTTTGCGAGTAAGCAGAATCTAAAAACAGACACAAGCCTTTCCGCCGATTCATCTTTTAATCTGAAACGTCGAAAGGAAAAACAATTCCGGCACAATGGAAAAGTAAACAGACTGTTTCATCCGAGTCATATAGAACCGCGGAGACGTTAATGTGATTAGGTCGCAACTCGGGACGGCGTGATTCAGCATATGGATTATAACAAATGCATATTTAAACCTGGCTTTCCGCTAGAGATTATACAAAAACAAATATTGCGGCGAGAGAGTGGAGGAAAAATGTGACATTGTCCCACGCAGCAAAATAAAAAAATAAAATAAAAACAGACATGATTTTGTTTTATATTACGGTATTATATTTCACAGCAAAACTTCCCTTTTCAATCTGACCGGGACACAGAACAGACTTCGAGCTCTAAAAGGTCAGCACATCCTAAAGGGATACTTCATCCCGGGAAGATGAACCCACTGTTCTTTCTTTTCCTTGGTCACTCCACAGGTGGCATTTTTGCACCGGGGTTCCCTCTTGCTGCAACTCCTGGGAGGGAACTTTTGGTTATGTGGAGGATGCAGCAAGAGGGGTGAATGGGGTGTCAGGAAAGTCATGGGGAAATCTCAAGGTGCACCTAACAACAAATCAAAACATTCTTAACCTCCCTAGCGGTCTGATTATGTCCATATTTCTGTGCTCAAAGCGGTACATTTTTTTGCATGGAAATATATAGTTTTTTTATTTTAGGCCTGTAATTTTTAGGAATAACTCACTGAAATCTGTCCGAACAAGAGTCTAGTAAACATCCCGGGGACGATAAAATTTGAAACACGAAATCATAAATTATAAGTTAATAAATAATCATAAAAAATAATAATATAATAATACATTTAATTCAATAATATAATAAAACCAAAAACACTGAAATGTGAAATAGAGCGTCAAGTTCGCACATCGCTGAGCAATGTCGCAGAATCGTTTTCAGTGTCTGATGAGGAATTTCCCCCACGAATCATTATCACTCAATTCTGCAAGTGGTTCTGATTTACTATCGCTGTTCTCTAGCCGGTCTAAAACCGCGTCTGACCTAAAGGGACGCTTTTTGGACGCCATGGACGTTTCTCAGTTTCCAGGCAGAAAGAACAGTAAAAATGCAGGCAGGGCGCCGGACAAAGCACTCGGGACAAAATGTATGTGAAATGGTTTGATACAGGAATGTTATACTATGTGATTTTAGTGTATTTAGTGAATGTCACTTTTGGTCATTTTCAAATTTCCTGCCGTTCCGTCCCCCGTACGTCCCGACGCTTGCAGGGGATGGAACCCAGAAGACAGATGCCGGCATCCGCCGGATTACATTGCCGGGGACACCGCAGGAGGGGAATCGCGGGAGCGCAGGACAAGGTATGTGAAGAACAGATGCAGCGCTGCATGGTAAGCCCGAGTGTAGCTCGGGGTTACCGCTTTTGGTACTGAAACTTTACCCCGAGCTACACTCGGGAATACCTCCAGGGAGGTTAAAATCATCAAATTTGTATTCAAATACATGATTAAAATCATATTAAAATGGCACGGAATATATTAAAAAAATATGAATAATTGTGTGATAACATATATGCATATAAAGCAGACAACTGATATCCTAATACGTGTTTCATGAAGAAACATTCACTTCTTCAGGAGACAGCAATATTTTGTAGGATATCTACCAGCCAAACATCATTTTGGTGATGGCCAGCGAAAAAAAAAATCATATTAAAATGACATGGAATATATACAGTGAGGAACAGAAGTATTTGAACCCCCTGCGATTTTGCAAGTTCTCCACTTAGAAATCATGGAGGGGTCTGACATTCACATTGTAGGGGCATTCCCACTCTGAGAGACAGAATTAAAAAAAAAATTCAGGAAATCACATTGTATGATTTGTAAAGAATGTATTTGTCTTGCACTGCTGAACAGAAGTATTTGAACACCTAAGAAA
Organism: Staurois parvus; assembly: GCF_062004578.1. Classification (NCBI taxonomy): domain Eukaryota; kingdom Metazoa; phylum Chordata; class Amphibia; order Anura; family Ranidae; genus Staurois; species Staurois parvus. The sequence goes on along the minus strand of NW_028318613.1, from coordinate 536,984 downwards.
CAGCAATAATTCTGGCTCTCAAAGACCTGTTACTGTGCCTTTAAAAAGTCCACCTCTACTCCACTCATTAATCTAACTTAGTAGCACCTGTCTGAGCTCTTTAAAGACACCTGTCCACCCCACAGTCAGTCAGACACCAACTACTACCATGGGCAAGAACAAAGAGCTGTCAAAAGACACTAGAGACAAAATTGTGGACCTCCACAAGGCTGGAAAGGGCTACGGGGCAATTGTCAAGCAGCTTGGTGAAAATAGATCAACTGTTGGAGCAATTGTTAGAAAATGGAAGAGGCTAAAGACGACTGTCAGTCTCCCTTGGACTGGGGCTCCATGCAAGATCTCACCTCGTGGGGTATCACTGATGATAAGAAAGGTGAGGAATCAGCCCAGAACTACAAGGGAGGAGCTGGTCAATGACATGAAGAGAGCTGGGACCACAGTTTCAAAGGTCACTGTCGGTAGAACACTACGCCGTCATGGTTTCAAATCATGCATTGCACGGAAGGTTCCCCTGCTCAAGTCATCACATGTCCAGGCCCATCTGAAGTTTGCCAATGACCATCTGGATGATCCACAGGAGGCATGGGAGAAAGTCATGTGGTCAGATGAGACCAAAGTAGAACTTTTTGGTCTAAACTTCACTCGTTGTGTCTGGAGGTATAAGAAGGATGAGTTGCATCCCAAGAACACCATCCCTACTGTGAAGCATGGGGGTGGTAACATCATGCTTTGGGGGTGCTTTTCTGCGAAGGGGACAGGATGACTGCACTGTATTAAGGAGAGGATGAATAGGGCCATTTATTGTGAGATTTTGAGCAACAACCTCCTTCCCTCAGTCAGAGCATTGAAGATGGGTCGTGGCTGGGTCTTCCAACATGACAACGACCCGAAGCACACAGCCAGGAGAACCAAGGAGTGGCTCCATAAGAAGCATATCGAGGTTCTGGAGTGGCCTAGCCAGTCTCCAGACCTAAATCCAGTAGAACATCTTTGGAGGGAGCTGAAACTCCATGTTGCTCAGCGACAGCCCCGAAACCTGACAGATCTAGAGGAGATCAGTGTGGAGGAGGAGGCCAAAATCCCTGTTGCAGTGCAAACCTGGTCAGGAACTACAGGAAACATCTGACCTCTGTAATTGCAAACAAAGGCTTCTGTACCAAATATTAACACAGATTTTCTCAGGTGTTCAAATACTTCTGTTCAGCTGTGCGAGACAAATACATTCTTTACTAATCATACAATGTGATTTCCTGAATTTATTTTTTTAATTCTGTCTCTCATAGTGGGAATGCACCTACAGTGTGAATTTCAGACCCCTCCATGATTTCTAAGTGGGAGAACTTGCAAAATCGCAGGGTGTTCAAATACTTCTGTTCCTCACTGTATGATACAAGAGTCATGGTCAAAGACTGCAAACATGCTGCAGGAGATTGTCAGAGATTGTGAGCATTTTATAAAGCTGGCCATAGAAGGATCAAACCTCGGCTGGTTCAGCAGGGACCGGCAAAGATTCGATTCATCTATGGGCAGGCTGGATGTACTGAAGTCGACCTATCAATTTCAGTACAACCAGCCTGTGGGATGTTTTGTTTTTCATGTAATCGCTGCTGGCAGCCATAGAATCCAGCAGTGATTATTGTGTTCTGCAGGCAGGGTAGGCTCGTCACTGGAAGAACACAATAGCGCTGTTGGAAGGATTCCCTCATCAACACAGTCAATTGAGCATTTTTCTTTCCTTCCACCCATGAGTCTGTTTCAGACTGAAGACTAGGATCACGCTTCAGGAATCGTAGACTGGAAACATAATTACATGCCACTGCTAGAGATCACTATCATGTCAGGAAAATAGGGGAACACAGAATATTGTCTGCAACGGCCCCACAAAAAGCAGCTACAGGTTGGGCACCGCGGCAGTACAGAACAAAATATTTTTAAAGTAAACTTCTGCTTTCAGAAAAACTTTGACTCGCAGCAGGTATTTCACTCCCGGAGTCATCCATACACATCCGGAATCTGTAACAAACAGGAGATAGCCACTTTCCCGTGTTTTTATGAATGCAGTGTTAATGAAAAACGATGTTAAAAAACATCCGTCAGCAACAAAACACATCAATCTGTCTTTCCTGCTGTCACAGTAGACTGTCAGATAAACACGTCACCCAATCAGTGGGTAGAAGGTGATGTGTTTGTGGGGGGGAAGTTGGTCCTTGACACCGGTCTCCGTCTGCACCTCCGGTCTAATTATATACCATCTTCTATGTATAGTTGGGTGCTTCCTCAACTGAGCGTCACAGGGGGACACTGCTGCAAATCTGTGACTAGACGCAAAATCAGTGCATGCTTGCAGCTTGGAGCCCACGTGAAGAAGCACATGGAGTATCCCTGAGCCCGGGTTCACACTGATGCGGTGCGGAATTTGCAGCGTTTTCTGTGCGAATTCCGCACCGCAACAGAATTCTACCCCGTTCAATGCGAACCGCTGCAGGTGTGTATGTTACGTTAACAACACCCCGAAATCAGTCCACAAAACGCGATGGGATCCCAGAGTGCTGCAGCGGGGCGTGCACAGGGCAGCACCTGAGGACAGCTGCATGACTATTGCAAAGTTGAGCTAACAATTCCCGGGACCCCAGTGGAAGCATGGCTGCAGAGGAGGGATCCTGGTTCCATGCAGTCTGGCAGATCCAGGGGCGGACTGACCATTTGGAAACTCAGGCACTGCCCGAGGGCCCGGGGTCAGTAGGGGGCCCCATGAGATGCCCCTGGTACCTTTTTCATAGGCTTTTGTGAGTTTGGGCAAGGACACAGGGGCCCCATGATCCCCTATTGCCCGGGGACCCCATAAGTTGTCAGTCCGCCCCTGGGCAGATCCATTTAAAGGGGATTTCCTACAGATTCTTATCCAGCATATTGTGCATTATTTATGTGCACCTGGTGAGTGCGCATTTCTTACAGTCTTTCACACAGATTTAGGCTACGTTCACACTAGCGTTGTTAGCAAGCGGCAGACAGGTGTTTGGAAACCATTTTTTACTGCTTTCTAAACGTCTCTGAAAATTCTGCACATTGCAGCACATAGTGCTGTTCACACAGAAGCGTTAGCGTCGCGGCAAAGCTGACGCCTCTGGTCGAGTCAGGAGGAGTTGAAGCCTTCTATTCAGGTCTATGGTGCCGCTCCGTAAACGCCTGACCGGTTGCGAGGCGTTTGCGGAGCGATAACACCATTGAAACTTCATTATAGGCGTTTGTGGGGCGTTTTTAACATTTGGTCACACAAATTTATTGGATGTCACAAGTGCATTAGGACTTTATGGAGCACTATATGCGGACCTGATCGTGTCAAGCCTTCACTAATTTACGAACACTTTTTTTTTTTTATAAGGACTGTAACAATATCACATTTATTTTTTGGCGCCTAACATAGCGCTTTATTGCAATTATATGATATACCATTATTTAATTTGTTTAATTTGATAAATTGAATCGCATTATTTCTAATACATTCTTTTATATTTTAATTTAACTTCCTAGCGCTGCACTAGTTTTCCAAACGTCTCCCTAGTAAAACACACACAGCACATCATGTAAAACAGCACACAGTTAACCCTTTGATCGCCACAGATGGTAACCCCTTCCTGCCCAGTGCCATTAGTACAGTGTCAGTGCTTTTTATTAGCACTGATCACAGTATTATTGTCACTGGGGATGTCAGTGGCAGTTAGTCAGCTCCCACCCAGTGTCAGAATGCCCGCTGCAGTCCAGCTATAAGTCGCTGATCACCGCCATTACTAATATATATATATATATATATATATAAAAATACAGTATATATACCGCCATTTGTAGACACTATAACTTTCACGTAAACCAATTAATTTACATGATTGTAAGCTCCCAGGATCAGGGCCCTCCTATCCCTCTTGTATTGAACTGTATTGTTGCTGTATTGTAAAGCGCTGAGCAAACTGTTGGCGCTCTATAAATCCTGTATAATAATAATAATAATTTAAATTATTTAGTATTTTTTAACAATCATTTAGGTAAAAAGTTGTAGAAATGTATCTTTTTTAAAATTTATTAAGCATTTTTAACAATCATTTACCGTATTTTTTGCACCATAAGACGCACTTTTTCCCCCCCAGAAAAGGGGGGAAAATGTCAGTGCGTCTTAAGGAGCGAATATGGAGCGGCCGGTCCGGTATTTCCACTGCCGCCATGTCAGAATACCGGGCCGGCCGCTCAGCTCTACAGCGGGACCTTATAGAGATGACTGCTGACCTTTGGGGAGGGGGGAGCGGGTACCTGAATTTGACAGATACCCGCTCCCACTTCCGTGGAGTTGTTCTTTCATCTTACCTGTTCCTCTATCCAGCGGCGCGGTCTTCCCGGCTTCTGTAGTGTGGGCATGACAGCCGTGTGCCAAGTGCGCATGCGCAGGAAGCGGTGCTTTTTGTGAATGGTAAGGCGGCACCTGGGACACATGACAGATCCCAGAAGCCGCCGGACCAATCACAAAGCGCAAGTGCTTCTCGCTCATGCGCACTGGGCACCCGGCTGTCATGCCGAGCGCCATTACAGAAGCCGGGAAGAAAGCGCGCGGCTGGATAGAGGAACAGGTAAGATGAAAGAACAACTCCGCGGAAGTGGGAGCGGGCATCTGTCAAATTCAGGTACCCGCTCCCCCCTCCCCAAAGGTCAGCAGTCATCCCCTGTACTATCCACAGTCTCTGGTCATCCCTGTGCTGTCCGCAGTCTCTGGTCATCCCTGTGCTGTCCGCAGTCTCTGGTCATCCCTGTGCTGTCCGCAGTCTCTGGTCATCCCTGTGCTGTCCGCAGTCTCTGGTCATCCCTGTGCTCTCCGCAGTCTCTGGTCATCCCTGTGCTCTCCGCAGTCTCTGGTCATCCCTGTGCTCTCCGCAGTCTCTGGTCATCCCTGTACTGTGTCCGCAGTCTCTGGTCATCTCCTGTACTGTGTCCGCAGTCTCTGGTCATCTCCTGTACTGTGTCCGCAGTCTCTGGTCATCTCCTGTACCGTGTCCGCAGTCTCTGGTCATCCCCTGAACTGTGTCCGCAGTCTCTGGTCATCTCCTGCACTGTGTCCGCAGTCTCTGGTCATCTCCTGTACTGTGTCTGCAGTCCATTAGTTCAGAATTTTTTTTCCCTGTTTTCTGCCTCTAAAACCTAGGTGCATCTTATGGTCAGGTGCGTCTTATGGAGCGAAAAATACGGTAGGTAAAAAGTTGTAGAAATGTATCTTTTTTTAAATTTATTAAGCATTTTTAACAATCATTTAGGTAAAAAGTTGTAGAAATGTATCTTTTTTTTTTTTTTTTTTTTAAATTTATTTTGCCTTTTTAACAACCATTTAGGTAAAAAGTTGTAGAAATGTATCTTTACTGTATATCTCCTAGATTGAGGAGGGCCCTCCTATCCCTCTTGTACTGAGCTGTATTGTTGCTGTATTGTCTCCCGTTATATTGTAAAGTGCTGAGCAAACTGTTGGCGTCATAAATAATAATAATAATAATAATAATAATAAATCCTGTATAATAATAATAATAATAATAATAATAATAAATCCTGTATAATAATAATAATAATAATAATAATAATAAATCCTGTATAATAATAATAATAATACATGTAATGGGAATTTTTTTTAGCAAAGACATGTAGCAGAATACATTTTGGCCTAAATTTAAGAAGAAATCTGATTTTTTAATTTTTTTTTTATTAGATATGTTTTATAGCAAAAAGTCAAAAATATTGTTTTTTTTTCCAAAATTGTCCGTTTTTTTGTTTACAGTGCAAAAAATAAAACCGCAGAGGTGATCAAATACCAGCGAAAGAAAGTGCTATTTGTGGGGATAAAAAAAGGACATACATTTCATTTATCTACAGCGTTGCATGACTGCGCAATTGTCAGTTAACATAATGCAGCGCCATATCGCAACAAATGGCCTGGTCAAGAAGGGGGGAAATCCTCTGGAGGGCAAAGGGTTAAAGAAAAAGTATACTGGGATGTATAAACATATACAGGAAAACATTGGAAATTCAATCATTTGGTGAACGTCTCAGTTATAAATGACAAAGAAAACTCATTACAACCCCGGTTCTAAGGACAGATCTGAATCTAAGGACCACAAGGTAATCATGAAAGGCACATCTAGAGGGTGACCCTGGGCGATGCTTGAAGAAAGATGGCTCCGTTCTTCAGGAGATAAAACCAGATGATGTCATTGATGGGGGAACATTGTGTTCTCTGTCACAATTAATAAATACCTGGAAGTGTTATCCTGGCACATGACTTATTATACTACTTAGACCTGACGCTAGAACACCTTTAGAGGTCATAAAATGTCATAAATGTGTCAGCCCCTTTGTGTCATGACACCTTAATAGGCACAGGTTAAATATATTTTTATATATTACATATATATATATATATATATATATATATTTTCTGCAACTAAATACATTTATAATCGCTCATCATGGGATTTATATCGAACTGTGAGGAGCTCCACCTATGTTACCGTGATGGCGGAGTGTTAGGTGTGGGCGGAGCTTTAAGTAGAAAGTGATTGTATTAACAGTCCCATAATGAGCGGTTATAGATGTAATTAGCTGCAGAATATATATTTACTCTGCAGCTATTAAAGTGTCATGACACAACAAGACTGACATTTTTACAGCAGGTAAATCAGGTTAAGAGGAAACCATTATATGCTTTTTAGATAAAGTTCCAAAGATATGAGCACTTAAAGTGATTCTAAACCCATATGGAAGAAAAATACATTTGAAATATATTTTAAAAATATTCTTCCCAAATATATTGACATATATTTGAAATACTACAATTTTGGCCGTATTCAATATATTTCAAAATATATTTCGATAAATATATACCGTATTTTTCGCTCCATAAGATGCACCTAGGTTTTAGAGGAGGAATACAAGAAAAAAAAAAATTTCTGAACCAATGGACTGCAGACATAGCACAGGAGATGACCGGAGACTGCGGACATAATTTAATAATTTAATAATTTTTTATCACATGGACTTTTGGGTGTTTTATTTATGAGTGAGGATAAGCACTATTAATTTATGCACGTATTTTATTAATTTTATGAGTGATTAAGAATCTAATTTTGCGCTGTTTATTTATATTTATATTGTTTGTGTTTTTCACAATTTGCACAGCAGCAGTTTAGATTGATATTTTGAAGGTGTGGCGCAGGAATACGTTTTTTATACTACAGGAGATGACCAGAGACTGCGGACAGTACAGGGGATGACCAGAGACTGCGGACAGTACAGGGGATGACCAGAGACTGCGGACAGTACAGGGGATGACCAGAGACTGCGGACAGTACAGGGGATGACCAGAGACTGCGGATAGTACAGGGGATGACCAGAGACTGCGGACAGTACAGGGGATGACCAGAGACTGCGGATAGTACAGGGGATGACCAAGAGACTGCAGACAGTCCAGAGGATGACCAGAGACTGCGGACATGGTGCAGGAAATGACCAGGGACTGCGTGTAAGGGACCGCCCGGCGGTACCACTAGCACTCCACTGAATAGGCGCCCCCAGCGCACGGAGTCTAAGTCCCAGGGTGCTTGTTCACCAGGGCCCCTGATGGTGGGGATGGACTTGGAGCCCCCCGAGACCAGGTCGTGGCTACTGGGTGCGTCTGTCAGTGGTAGTGGTATGCGCCAAGGGCTCCCACGGGAAAGAGTCTGATATGAGGAGGTCAGGAGACCCCGCTGCGAGGGATGAGTGGATGGATGGATGGATGAGCAAGGTCAGACGGGCCGGGTCGGTAACAGAGAGGACGGTAAGGTACAAGGCAGCGGGCAGAGAATGGTCGGGTCACACGCCAGGTCAGCAACAGCAGGTCAAATCTAATAGGGGGCATCCAGGAGAGAGGTCAGGCAAAGCAAGGGTCAGAATAGGAGAAAACAGCAAGGTCAGGTACAATCCGGGTCAATAACTTACAGGGTACAGGTTCGCAGAATCACAGGATGCAGGAAAGACTAGAAGGCACTGAATGACAGCTCAGGGCCATTTAAATATCCCGCCCTGCGCTGCCATTGGTGCCCAGCGGGCGGCCGCGACCTAGTGCCCGTGTCCCTGCACAGGGCGGTGCACTGCTCCTGCGCCGGGACCATCGCGGCGGGGATCGAGGAGATCCCTGACACTGCGGACAGTGCAGGGGATGACCAGAGACTGCAGACAGTACAGGGGATGACCAGAGACTGCAGACAGTACAGGGGATGACCAGAGACTGCAGACAGTACAGGGGATGACCAGAGACTGCAGACAGTACAGGGGATGACCAGAGACTGCTGACCTTTGGGGAGGGAGGGGGAGCGGGTACCTGAATTTGACGGGTACCCGTTCCCACTTCCGCGGAGTTGTCCTCCCTTTAGTGTGGGCACCCGGCTGACAGCCGGGTACCCAGTGCGCATGCGCGAGAAGCGCTGCGCTTTGTGATTGGTCCGGCGTCTTCTGGGACCTGTCATGTGTCCCAGAAGACGCTGTACCATTCACAAAGTGCAGAGCTTCTCGCGCATGCGCACTGGGCACCCGGCTGTCACAGCTGAGAGCCCACACTAAAGAATCTGGCATGGGAAGACTGTGCAGCGCTGGACCGAGGAACAGGTAAGGTCCTGCTGCAGAGAAGAGCTGTGCGGCCGGCCCGATATTCTGACACGGCGGTGGAAATACCGGACCGGTCGCTCCATAAGACGCACTGACATTTTCCCCCCTTTTTGGAGGGGAAAAAAGTGCGTCTTAAGGAGCGAAAAATACGATATATGTACTGCATGTTGAAATACGTTTTTATTACAAAATATTTGAAAAATATTTTTTAAAATAACTTTCAAATATACTGTATGTCTTTAAAAATACAAATCTACATTATTGGAATGCATTTACAAATATATGTAAAAATGACTTTTTTATGTAAAAAAAAATCTGAAGAATATATTTTTAAACAAAAAATAAAAAGTCATCTTAACATATATTTTTATATATATTTATTAAAATATATTGAATATGGCAAAAAATTGTAGCATTTCAAATATATGTGGCAATATATTTGGGAAGAATATTTTTAAAATATATTTCAAATATATTTTTTCTTCCATGTGGGAAGTCTTATTTTTTTTTTTAAGAAAAAAATAACAAACATGTCTATACTTACCTGCTGTGTGCAGTGGTTTTGCACAGAGCAGCCTCTCATGGCCCCTCCCTCTCTGCCGGGAGCCACCACAGCAAGTAGCTTGCTACGGGGGCACCTGCTTCTCTATGTGTCCATTCACACGTGTCTCTCTTCTCATTGGCTCACTGGCTGTGATTGACACAGTAGCAGAAACTACAGTGCACATCGCTGGGCCAAGAGGGTAAGTATTAGGGTGGGGGGGGTTGCTGCACACAAAAGGTTTTTTACCTTCATGCAAAGAATTCATGAAGGTAAAAAACCTTGAGCCTTTAGAACCACTTTAAAAGTAAAAAAAAAGTGCACTTATCCTTTTTATCCCCTTTTCCTGACTTAACCCCCCATATGGGCATACTTACCTCCATGGCCGCCATCGGGGATGGGGGGGGGGGGCAGCCCATACATATGTAGGGGCCTGGGCGTTCCAAGCTTTGCTGAATTTGGCTGTCTCTTTGCTGGATTGGGATGTCTCTTTGCTGGATATACGGGGATGTCTCTGCTGGATTGGAATGAAATAGCCATATGAAGGAAGGAGTGGAGGGAATAAAATGGGCAAGTAAAGGAAGGTAGTGTGAAAAATTTTACCCCCACCCCCTCTTTCCTTTACATGCCCATTTCATCCCCCCTCCTTTCTTTACATGCCCATTTCACTGTGAAATGGACATGTAAAGGAAGGAGAGGTGAAATGACGTGGTGGCAGACTTCATATTTGTTGGCCAAAATATAATTCTTTACTGTTAAATCTTGAAAGCACAGATGACTTGGAATACACTTTTCATTTTCATTTATTACATTGTAAGAGTGTTAAAATAAAAGTGGGTTCAGTGGGACGGCCAGTGGGCGGATTCAGTGGGACGGCCAATGGGCGGATTCAGTGGGACGGCCAGTGGGCGGGTTCAGTGGGACGGCCAGTGGGCGGATTCAGTGGGACGGCCAGTGGGCGGATTCAGTGGGACGGCCAGTGGGCGGATTCAGTGGGACGGCCAGTGGGCGGATTCAGTGGGTCGGCCAGTGGGCGGATTCAGTGGGTCGGCCAGTGGGCGGATTCAGTGGGTCGGCCAGTGGGCGGATTCAGTGGGCCGGCCAGTGGGCGGATTCAGTGGGCCGGCCAGTGGGCGGATTCAGTGGGCCGGCCAGTGGGCAGATTCAGTGGGCCGGCCAGTGGGCAGATTCAGTGGGCCGGCCAGTGGGTGGACCCTGGGGAATGTTGGTGGTCAAGCCTGGGGGGGGAAGGCAGGCCTAAAGCTGTGTAAGGGGCCTCAAAACTTCTGATGGCTGCCTTGCTTACCTCAATACAGTAGCCGTGGTTCCGCTGTTTGCTTACATCCAGGGCTGCAGGTTTCATTCCCTGGCTGCCCCTCTGCATGACCATCCGAAGGACTTCAATAGGACCGCTTCTGATAGTCTCTCCAGCTTTCAGACTGTTACATGCATGGTAACCTTTTAATACCATTAAAGTATAACTAAAAGGCAAAACTTTTTTTTTTTTATTAGTTTTAGATAGAGTGGAGAGGGATTAGACCCCTTGTCATTTTTTATTGTTGTCTGTGCCCCCATTAGGGAGATTCACCCTCTCTATTTCTCCTGTTTACCGTCATCATCAAAAGTGAAATTAAAGAAAAATCCAAAATTTTGTGTTGTCCCTAGAAAAGTAATAGAGGGGAAATCTTCCAATGGGGATACTAGTTCTGGTAACCTGGGGGGTCCCCAAGGAATTCTCTTAATTTACAGAGATTTTCTCACTTCTTGTTTTGTCTATGGGACAGGAAATGAAGGTAAATCTCCCCAATGAGACACAGATGACACGACCATGATGGTGGCTGCACAAGAAGAGCAGGATCTGGTGGAGACGTTCTGTCCTCTCTGCTGCCGACTGCTGAGACAAGGTGGCGTTGGAGACAAGAGGGGTGCTGCAGCTGTAAGAGAGGTGGGAGGGAAATGGCCCGGGCGGGCCAGGTTTGGCCCATGGACCTTGTGTTTGACTCATGTGATTACACTAGATCAGTTCACCTTTACTGCTTAGAACTTCCAATTTGCCTAGTAGAAAATGATATCTTTTTTCCCACCATTCTGCAGGAATGCTGCTGGTACTGCCCCGATAAACAGGGATAATCCACAAAACATTTATATATAAAACACAACACACAAAATACGGAACAGATGACATAGAACATGTGAATGTCACATCACAAGTGACCTCCATGACCACTCACAATGTGTGCTCACCATTAAACACAATCAAAATTTCTCCATAAAGTGGATCTCCTGGACCTCATCAACTTTCATTAAAGGATAATTTGACTGTAGAGGAATTTTTGGCACAAGTTTGACATAAACTCTTGAACCAAAAGGTTTAACACGCTAACACATCCCTGAGGAGGCAAAATATGTTGGCAAACACAGACACAAGAATACAATATGAATGGGCTGAAGAGATAATAACTGTACGAAACAAGAGAAACATGGGAGTTGTATTTAGAGTTCTCGTGAAACTAAGTTACCAAGATTAATACTATTACAGCGAGGAGACGGAGAACATTTCGAGGAAATCGTTTTCATCATGAAAGTCTGATCACTGAGGAAGGTTGGAGGAAGGTTTCTGGAAAGGGGTGACCAGGGTGTAAAAAGTAAAATAAAGAAGTGTTTAGAATTTTAGTTCTTGGGTCAATTAAAAGAAGGTTGTTGGTGATGGCGACCCTTTCTGAAGAAGTGCTTTAGCACGAAACGCGTTAAAGGAGCCATTACGCCGTGACGTCACTCACATAGGTCCAGCGGCCATCTATTGATAGTGGATGGTTAGTACTTCCCTACTTTGTATACTTTACTTTTTTTTAACCACGTGGAATATTCAATAAATGTTTTGGAAATTACTAGACTATGGTCTACTTTTTGCTTGGCTCTCTGGCGAGCTAATATTCACTTGTAGAGCCCATCCCGGATGACACAGTGGCAGAGTTACAGGTGGCACTATTCCAGAGGAGGGAGCTGTTCCATTATTGGTTGACAAGTACCCATCCATTAAGGAGGCCTCTGGTTGGATCCTATCCGCACACACCAAGGAAGACATCTTTAAAGCTGTATGCCACCCAAAGGGAGGATAGTCCGTAAACGCCACACCCCATCCGTTGCCATCCTGAGAGGGGGACCTCTGGCTATAATACTTTACATGTGTATTTAAAAGACGCATCTGGTGAGTGCGTATTTTTACTATACCTTTTGGAACGCAACTGAAGTTTGAAGTCACCATCAACTCTTGTATCAAGCACTTTACCACGAACTGTCGCATCATTTATTAATTTGCTATTATGAATTATTTTAGCACTGCACTTTATTATTAGGGAAAATAATGTTCCCACATAAGGAGTCCTTGTTATTACAACTGTATCAAACACATTCAATATAATTCACATATAAGATTTGGCAGAGAATTTTTTATTATGTAGATCGGCCATTTTTAACGCAGAGGAACTATTACTCTTGAAATAATTTTCAGGTGTTGGGGAACCTGCTAATACTTTTTTGAATGTACAGCTCAGGATGCATTGGTATGAGCAGTACAGTGAGATATAAGAACAGATGATGATTCCAGTATTTTTGGTGATAGCATTTAAATGAGCCAAAAATTTACTAGGAAAGAAATGTAAACAGAAAAAAATTGTAGAGTTCCCTCTCATTGGTGGTCAGTGAAGTGTTGGTTTACACTGGTCATTGGTAGAGAAGGTAACTCTCAGATCGGTGGTCAGTGGGAAAAGGATCAACTTACATTGGTGGTAAGTAGGAAATGTGTTCCTTACTCTGGTGGTCAGTAGGAAGAATGTTCCTCACATTGGTGGTCAGTAGGAAGAATGTCCCTTACATTGGTGGTCAGCGGGAATAATGCCCCTCATATTGATGGTCAGTGGAAAGAATGCCCCTTATATTGGGGTCAGTGGGAAGAATGTCCCTTATATTGGGGATCAGTGGGAAGAATGCCCCTTACATTGGTGGTCAGTGGGAAGAATGCCCCTTGCATTGGTGGTCAGTGGGAAGAATGCCCCTTACATTGGTGGTCAGTGGGAAGAATATCTCTTACATTGGTGGTGAATCGGAAGAATAGCCTTTAAATTGGTGGTAAATGGGAAGAATGCCCCTTAAATTGGCTGTCAGTGGGAAGAATGCTCCTTACATTGGTGGTCAGTGGGAAAAACGTCCCTTGCATTGGTGGTGAATGGGAAGAATGTCCCTTACATTGGTGGCCAGTGGGAATAATGCCCCTTACATTGGTCAGTAGGAACAATGCCCTTTACAGTGGTGGTCAGTGGGAAGAATGCCCCTTACATTTGTGGTCAGTGGGAAGAATGCCACTTACATTGGTGGCTAATGGAATTAACACCCCTTACATTGTTGGGCAGTGGGAAGAATGCCGGTTACATTGGTAGACACGGACAAGAATGACTCTTAAATTGGTGGCCAAAGAAAACAAGGTTCCTTTTTTGGTGGTCAGTGGGAACAATGCCTCTTTTACAGAGAGCTAAAAAACAATGGTGTTAGTGGTTACTTTCTTAGGGGGCAGAAATTGCTCATTGGTGAAGAAACTGTAGCATGTAGTTGATCTAGTAAGGTCCAGCATTAAGAGATTGTGAAATCACCACCCTCCTTTCCACCTCAAGGTGTTCACAGAAAAAAAAAAAAGGATGCATTCTACAAATAAGCGACAACCCCCTGTGGTCAATGCGTAGAGGGGACAGGATCCTAAACTGCTACAGTGATGGTCAGCTTCCCTAGCGCCCCTTGGGTATAAGATATGCATACATACATTGGTGCAAGCTGGAGCAGAGTAAGTATGCAATGAAGATCATACCTGAAATTCATCTTGAACTCTTCCGGAAAAGACGTTGCGCCGTGCAGAACCCACCAACATAAACCAGCGGTCTTGCTTAGAAGCACTGGGGGGGAAAAAAACCAGCTGACTTGGGATGTCGGAGATTGTACAAATCTCAGATGAAAGGTGAATGGGGAGGATTTCCTGACTTAGGAACAGTTGTGAAATCTCCATCAGTGATTAATGTCAGCAGCTCCCTACCTGGTTATCATTGGGCTCCAGTTTATTCCATAGAAACCATGACATATAATCTATAGGATCAGCCGTGTGCTGGTGAAACATCCCAGTAATGTTCTGGGCTCTGTGTAACATCCGGACAGACACTGAGCAGAATGAAACGACATTCATAATTAAGAGGCTGTACCCCTCACTCCATCACCCTCCGAGAAAGAAAACAGACGCTGACTAATTGTAGAACATCATCCTATATAATCTGAGCACATTCTGTACACCTGCAGAATCCCAGAGACGACAGATCTGAGGACACAGAGCTATGAACTCTTCTCCCCGACATTCAGTACTCTTATTAACAAGGACCGGAGAACAAAAACAAATCACTAAAATCTCATAGAAGCTTTAACATGTGAATGTCATCATTTTTTTTCTTTTTTTTAAATCTGAAACTTTCTTTAACCACTTCCAGTCCGGACACTTTACCCCCCTTCCAGTCCGGACACTTTACCCCCCCTTCCAGACCGGACACTTTACCCCCCTTCCAGTCCGGACACTTTACCCCCCTTCCAGTCCGGACACTTTACCCCCCTTCCAGTCCGGACACTTTCCCCCCCTTCCAGTCCGGACACTTTCCCCCCCTTCCAGTCCGGACACTTTCCCCCCCTTCCAGTCCGGACACTTTACCCCCCTTCCAGTCCGGACACTTTACCCCCCCTTCCAGACCGGACACTTTACCCCCCCTTCCAGACCGGACACTTTACCCCCCTTCCAGTCCGGACACTTTCCCCCCCTTCCAGTCCGGACACTTTCCCCCCCTTCCAGTCCGGACACTTTCACCACCTTCCAGTCCGGACACTTTCCCCCCCCTTCCAGTCCGGACACTTTCCCCCCCCTTCCAGTCCGGACACTTTCCCCCCCCCTTCCAGTCCGGACACTTTCACCCCCTTCCAGTCCGGACACTTTCACCCCCTTCCAGTCCGGACACTTTCCCCCCCTTCCAGTCCGGACACTTTCCCCCCCCTTCCAGTCCGGACACTTTCGCCCCCTTCCAATCCGGACACTTTCGCCCCCTTCCAATCCGGACACTTTCGCCCCCTTCCAGTCCGGACACTTTCGCCCCCTTCCAGTCCGGACACTTTCGCCCCCTTCCAGTCCGGACACTTTCGCCCCCTTCCAGTCCGGACACTTTCCCCCCCTTCCAGTCCGGACACTTTCACCCCCTTCCAGTCCGGACACTTTCACCCCCTTCCAGTCCGGACACTTTCCCCCCCTTCCAGTCCGGACACTTTCCCCCCCTTCCAGTCCGGACACTTTCACCCCCTTCCAGTCCGGACACACCCCCTTCCAGTCCGGACACTTTCACCCCCTTCCAGTTTGTACACTTTCACCCCCTTCCAGTTTGTACACTTTCACCCCCTTCCAGTCCGAACACTTTCACCCCCTTCCAGTCCGGACACTATCACCCCCTTCCTGCCCAGACCAATTTTCAGCTTTCAGCGGTGTCACACTTTGAATGACAATTTTGCAGTCATGCAACACTGTACCCGTATTTAGTTTTTAGCATTTTTTCTGAGACCGAAAAAACTTTATTTTGGTGGTATTTATTCACCACTGGAATTTTTTTTGTTTGCTATATAAATGAAAATGTCCAAAAATTTTGGGAAAAAAAGTGTTTTTCTTATAAAACTTGGCAAAAAAATTATCTTTCTTCATAAATCTTGGCCAAAATTTAGTACAAAAAAATAACCCAAATTAATTTATAACCAAAAATGATAATTAAAAAAAAATTTTTTTACATACTGTCACCCTATCAGTACAGTGTCACCATAGTGACACTGTACTACTTGAGGGGGGTGACCTCACACAGAGGTCCCGTACAGCAAATCAGTGTTCTGCTGTGTCCCAGGGAGCGCGCACAGGCTGAAATGGCGGGCACTGCTCCCATCCAGCCGCTTATATACATGGGCCGGATGGGAAGTGGTTAAAGTGGTTGTAAAGGCAGAAGGTTTTTTTTTTTTTTAACCTTCATGCATTCTATGCATGAAGGTTAACAACCTTCTGTGTGCTGCTGCCCCGGACAGCCCCCCCAATAATCACCTAAGCCCCCTCTTGATCCAGCGATGTGCATGGGAGCATTTTTTCAGGGTGTATTATGAAGCATGGGGATACATGACCATGCTTGCAGCCCCATGCTGGTAAACACGGCCCTCCATGGGCGTATGGTTGTGTATGCCTCATGTGAACAAGGCTTTAGGGTGACAACTGCTCTCCTCTATAGATTCAATACAATGAGTGTTGTCACAAAAAGTGTGTTACTGGCAGGATCTCTGTAAGGGGAAAAAAAAAAAAAACGAGTAAAGGAAACCAATGCAGCCACCATATGCAAGGACTGGTAAGCTGAAATATATGATATTTTTGTTCTTGGGTATGGTTACACTGTAAAGTGAAACTTGATAAAAAACAATAATGTTCTTTAACAAGGAACATACATTGCACATTAATAACTCTGCTATCAAAACGAGTGTGTGCTGTAAATTGCCTCTAGCATTGTTCCTGTTTCTTCTTGCAGGAAGGGGCCATTTTTCTGAAGCCCAGAGCCCCTGAACAGCAGTATATCTTTAGGCTGTCAGTGAATTAACCATGTGGGTGCTGTAAATTGCCTCCAGCATTGTTCCTGTTTCTTCTTGCTGGAGGGGGCCATTTTGCTGAAGCCCAGAGCCCCCCGAGCAGCAGCAAATCTTAAAGCGGAGTTCCACTCATCCTGTCAAAAAAAAAACAGCCACTTACCTGTCCCTCGGTCCCATGGTGTGTCCCCCGCACCGGCCGTCCTGTATTCCTGGAGGCTGGCATCTTCAGTGTGGGCACCCGGCTGTGACTGCTTGCGGCTTCACAGCCGGGTACCCACTGCGCATGCGCGAGTAGCGCTGCTCTTCATGAATGGTCCTGTAGTCTTCTGGGACCTGTCACGTGTCCCAAAAGACTACAGGGAGGGAAGGAGGGAGGACACCTTCCGTTTCCGATCGCCTAGGCAATCTGACCGGAATTGGGAGCCGGTACTTGTCAAATTCGGGTACCCGCTCCCTTCCCCCCAAAAGATGCCAATCCTTAATGGGGAGCGAGGGAGCAGTCCTTAAAGCGGAACTTACCCTTTTGGGTGGAGCTACACTTTAAGGTTGTCAGCAGAACGGCCTCTACATTTTCGGCACAGTGCCAAAAAATAGGGAGCAACTGAGCATGTGCAGAGCAAAGTGAGCTAGTGTATTACTGGACTTTACACAGTATAGGCATTTATTTTCAATATTTTACATAGCTATACTTGCGAACGGGGCCAGCCTCAAGTGATCTATCAGGACTTCTGACTAGAGTTCCATTTTAATTAGACCAGAATCCTGATGGAAAGTGACCTCAGTGCATCTCTTATGGATTTTGGGGGACGCCAGGATCGGCTGGACACTGCGAATGCCTTTCCGTAAACCACAATCTACACATTTAAATCTTTAATTCTCTGCAGCGTCCTCGTATGGAGCAAGTTCTGAAGAATGCCTTAATGACATCATGAAGATCGGTATTATAAAAGGCGGCCAGGCCCCCGAGGGCTCGCCAGACACAGACGTGGTTATTAACCAATAATCTCCTTGAAGGGGCCATATGACTGAAATTAAAAACGAATCATAACGGCACAAATAAAAAGCTATCTGGAACTGCCCATCGCATTCCTGAGGGAGAGAGCGGGGCGCAGTCCTACAGAGACCGTATCTGCACCGATCGCTGATAAACAACACATGAAGAAACATCAAAATTCCACTTCTTAATTTCTTTGTAGGATTGGCCTGAGGGGGCGCCATTAAAATCCATTGTAACCGTTTCTGTTTTCACTAGAAAGTGTTCAATGAATGAAGAGGAAATATCATCGGACACCAATGAGCTCTAACAATCGTGAAACAGTCTGGAGTAACAGCCCAAAATCATTGCCAATAGGTCTGTGAAATGTTGGGGTACATTCCTACTCTCATTAGAACTGAAGAAGGTAAAGATTAAGGTTTTGATATGCAAAGGGACTATAGCTTAAACCTGACCTCCGGCCTTCCCTTCAGTCTTGCACAGTTGTACTAGCCGCTCTACTGGACTGAAAACGCTTAGTCTGATTTCACTGCACACTGTGAGCTTCTCACAATGTGCATTAGAAGCTGCAGCAAATCAAAAATAGCCTGCCTTATTTCCTGGCTGGAGAACCTCCTGCATCATCTAGCACTTTTCTCCCAAGTCCGATTGTCTCTGGCCCTGCCCCTCTCTATCATGCCTGCCTAGGAACAACCACTCCTCCACAATGACATCCACCCCTTGAGGCATTTTGATATTTTCGCAACTAATCCCAAGAACCTGACCACTGCTTGCATCAGGACTGAGGGCTCTTGAGAGAAGTACTGAGGAAGGGTGCTGTGATGTTAGGCTCACAATTGCTGAATGGAGCACCGAAGGGAAGTGGCTTTGGGGAACCAGTTGTACAGAGAGGAGGAAGCCTACATGAGTGAGGGATGAAACAAGTTAAATCTGTTTTCTAATGTTGCCTCCTGGCAACCAGCACTCTCCTCTTCCCTTCAACACTCTGGGGTTACGGTGGGCCCTTGGTGTCCTCACTTACAGTCCAGAACTCTCCCCTTTCCTCTGACACTTTGAGTTATGGGCGAGCCCTCAGCATCCTCACAATGCAGGATTCTCCTTGTCTGATACTCTGGGTTATAGTTGAACCCTCTGTGCCCTCACAATGCAAAACTCTCCTCTTCCCTCCGACACTCTGGGTTATGGGCAGGTCCTCAGAATCCTCAGTTACAATACAGGACACTCCCCTTCCCTCTGACACTTTGGGTTATGTGTAGGCCCTCGTCTTCCTCACTATACAATGCAGGACTCTTACCTCCGACACTCCGGGCTATGGGAGGGTTCTCGGCATCCTCACTTACAATGCAGGGCTCTTCTCTTCCCTCTGATATCCTGGATTATAGGTGGGCTCTCGGGATCCTCACTACAATACAGAGCTCTTCCCTCAGACACTCTGGGTTATGGACAAGCCCTCAGCATCCTCACATACAATGCAAGACACTCCCCTTCCCTCTGACACTTTGGGTTATGGGTGGACCTTCAGTGTCCTGACTTACAATGCAGGACTCTCCTCTTCCCTCCGACACTCCGGGTTATGGACAAGCCCTCAGCATGCTCACTTACAATGCAGGGCACCCCCCTTCCCTCTGACACTCTAGGTTATGGGCGGACCTTAGGTGTCCTGACTTGCAATGCAAGAATCTCCTCTTCCCTCCGACACTCTGGGTTATGGGTGAACCTTCGGCATTCTGACTTGCAATGCAAGAATCTCCTCTTCCCTCCGACACTCTGGGTTATGGATGCACCTTCGGCATCCTGACTTGCAATGCAGGACTCTCCCCTTCCCTCCAACACTCAGGGGTTATGGGTGGACCTTTGGCGTCTTGACTTGCAATGCAGGACTCTCCCCTTCCCTCCAACACTCAGGGGTTATGGGTGGACCTTTGGCGTCTTGACTTGCAATGCAGGACTCTCCTCTTCTCTCCGACACTCAGGGGTTATAGGTGGACCTTCGGTATCCTGACTTGCAATGCAGGACTCTCCCCTTCCCTCCAACACTCTGGATTATGGATGCACCTTTCGGCATCCTGACTTGCCATGCAGGACTCTCCTCTTCTCTCCGACACTCTGGGTTATGGGTGGACCTTCGGCATCCTGACTTGCAATGCAGGACTCTCCTCTTCCCTCCGACAATCTGGGCTATGGGTGGACCTTTGGTGTCCTGACTTGCAATGCAGGTCTCTCTCCTTCCCTTCGACACTCTGGGTTATGGATGCACCTTCGGCATCCTGACTTGCAATGCAGGACTCTCCTCTTCTCTCCGACACTCAGGGGTTATAGGTGGACCTTTGGCGTCCTGAATTGCAATGCAGGACTCTCCTCTTCCCTCCGACACTCTGGGTTATGGGTGGACTTTTGGCATCCTGCCTTGCAATGCAGGACTCTCCTCTTCCCTCCGACACTCTGGGTCATGGGTGGACCTTTGGTGTCCTGACTTGCAGTACAGAACTCTCCTCTTCCCTCCAACACTCTGGTTAATGTGTGGGCCCTCAGCATCCTCACCTACAATGCAGGTGAGGATGCCAAGAGCCTGCCCATAACCTAGAATGCTGGAGAAAAGAAAAAGCACTGGCTGCTGGGGAGGGGGGGAGTGAGGGATAAAGAACATTTAAAGAGGAGCATTTACCCTTTGCCATGCAGAAGGAGCCCCATTGTAAGGAGTTCACGTTTAAGATCAATATTACAAAAAAAAAAAAAAAAAAGGATCCTGACCCAACGTGGGAAGACGGCGCACTGTCAGCACTCTGTGACCTCGGCAGCACTCTCTCCCCCCCAGACTCAGAAACCGCAGTCTGATTCTAGTAGTAATCTACAGAGAGCCGCCATTGTGTCTGTGCAGTGACCCCTTCCAAATATGCTCCCTCATTAAAGAGCGAGGTATGTACTGTATGCGGTGTGTACGAGACTCGCTCACCCAGTACTTTTCCAAACAATCCTATAACCAGGTCAGCTGCTCTCTGTCAGCTTACATAAGACCAAAGCCGGAGTGCAGCGGTGTTGGGGGAAAGGTCTTCGTGTAAAGCAAGATTTAAACCATGGAGAGCACTGGAAGAAAATCATCCCAGCAGGAACCTCCAGCAATCATACACTGGGACTTATTCACTCCCTTGTTATATCTCGCCTTGACTATTGTAACTCCCTCCTCATTGGCCGACCTAATCGCAAGCTATCCCCTCTTCAGTCTATCATGAATGCTGCTGCCAGACTCATCCACCTTACTAACCGTTCTGTATCTGCCATCCCTCTCTGCCAATCCCTCCACTGGCCTCCACTCAGTGTCCTCCACCCCTCTCTGCCAATCCTTCCACTGGCTTCCACTCAGTGTCCTCCACCCCTCTCTGCCAATCCCTCCACTGACCTCCACTCAGTATCCTCCACCCCTCTCTGCCAATCCCTCCACTGGCCTCCACTCAGTGTCCTCCATCCCTCTCTGCCAATCCCTCCACTGACCTCCACTCAGTGTCCTCCACCCCTCTCTGCCAATCCCTCCACTGACCTCCACTCAGTGTCCTCCACCCCTCTCTGCCAATCGCTCCACTGGCCTCCACGCCATGTCCTCCACCCCTCTCTGCCAATCCCTCCACTGACCTCCACTCAGTGTCCTCCACCCCTTTCTGCCAATCGCTCCACTGGCCTCCACGCCATGTCCTCCACCCCTCTCTGCCAATCCCTCCACTGACCTCCAATCAGTGTCCTCCACCCCTCTCTGCCAATCGCTCCACTGGCCTCCACGCCATGTCCTCCACCCCTCTCTGCCAATCCCTCCACTGACCTCCACTCAGTGTCCTCCACCCCTCTCTGCCAATCGCTCCACTGGCCTCCACGCCATGTCCTCCACCCCTCTCTGCCAATCCCTCCACTGGCCTCCACCTCTCTCTGCCAATCCCTCCACTGGCTTCCACTCAGTGTCCTCCACCCCTCTCTGCCAATCCCTCCACTGACCTCCACTCAGTGTCCTCCACCCCTCTCTGCCAATCGCTCCACTGGCCTCCACGCCATGTCCTCCACCCCTCTCTGCCAATCCCTCCACTGGCCTCCACCTCTCTCTGCCAATCCCTCCACTGGCTTCCACTCAGTGTCCTCCACCCCTCTCTGCCAATCCATCAGCTGACCTCCACTCAGTGTCCTCCACCCCTTTTTGCCAATCCCTCCACTGACCTCCACTCCTCTCTGCCAATCCCTCCACTGGCATCCACTCAGTGTCCTCCACCCCGTCTGCCAATCCCTCCACTGGCTTCCCATTACCCAACGGATAAAATTCAAAACATTAACAATAACGTATAAAGCCATTTATAACTCTGCCCCAAATTACATCACCGATCTTGTCTCCAAATATCACCCAAACCATCCTCTCCGCTTTTCCCACGACCTCCTGCTCTTTAGCTCCTTTGTCTCCTCCTCCCATGCTCACCTCCAGGACTTCTCCAGAGCTTCCCCCATTCTCCGGAACTCTCTACCCCAATTTATCAGACTATCACCTACTCTGCTCACTTTTAGGCGATCTCTGAAAACCTATCTCTTCATGGAAGCCTATCCTGCCCTCAGCTAAGAATGGAATCTTCTATTCCTCCTACCAGTCCATCCCCCACAGTTATTACCTTTTGTACCACTAGCCCCTCCCTCTTAGATTGTAAGCTCCCAGGATCAGGGCCCTCCTAACCCTCTTGTATTGAACTGTATTGTTGCTGTATTGTCTCCTGTTATAATGTAAAGCGCTGAGCAAACTGTTGGCGCCATAAATCCTGTATAATAATAATAATAATAATCAGATTACCCAATAATTAGGTTGATGTTTTTACTGAGTTACATCAGAAAGTTCAGTTGCATTGACACGTTTTAAGGATGGCTCCCATTTGTTAGGGTCAGTTCAGTTCAGATTACAACTGGAATTGCCATCCAATTTACAACACAATTTAAATCTGACCTCCAGCCTCCCTTCAGTCCTGAACAGTTGTACCGGCTCCTCTACTGTATTGAAAGGGCTTACTCTGATGTCACTGCACACTGTGAGCTTCTCACCATGTGCATTAGAAGCTGCAGAAAGTCAGATAGAGCTCCGCCTCTTTTCCTGGCTGGAGGACATCCAACATCATCTAGCACTTTCCTCCCCCGCCTGACTGTCCCTGGCCTGCCCTTTTCATTCATTGGAATTCATGTCATTCAGTAATGGAGGCACAGCATCACATGTGGGTGTTACCTTGGGCGGTCTGCATGCAAATACAGCCTGCCTAGGAATGCCCACTCCTCCAGATGGACACCCACCCACCATGCCATTTTAAAATTTGCATAACTTCCCCTGAAGCCAGCCCACTGCTTGCATCAGGGCTGAGGGCTCTTGAGGGATATGCTGAGGTGGGGTGCTGTGATGTTTTCAGGAGGGTGTGTATTTGTCTGCATTACATAGAGAAGCTCAGAGACCCAGTGGCATCACTGGATCCAAAATTCTTAATGGAAATGGAAAGGTTTTATTTAAAAATTTCAATGCATGCTAATGAGGGAGAAGGGAGGAACCAGGAAGGCCTGGTTGCTCTGTTTTGGGGACAATGTTTTTCCTGTGGTGACAATGCTGGACGTGGTCAACGTAAAGTGTTACTAAACCCACAACAGTACAATCAGTCTGTAGATGCAGTAAAGCATGCTTGTTATACTCACCCTGCCACCTAAGGGGTTAATCCTCCACACAGAGTAAAAAGGCTGTTTGATCCTGTCTTCTCTGATCCTCCCCTTCTACTGTCTCCAATCCATCTGTTGATAGTAGAGCTTTGGGGGAAAGCTGCCCATGCTCAGTTTGGTATCTATTGCTAGAGATTTTTTTTTTCTTTCTTGGGAGGGTGCATGTGATCAGCACAGGGCCAGTTAGCACTGTCCAGACAGAGAGTCAGGGGTCATGCAGCCTTATAGAACAGTCAGTGGAGAATGAAAACTCCTCCTACAAGCTTTAACCAGTGCTCTGCTGGACAATGATAGAAGTCAAAAGACTGTTATATACTGCTGATGAGAAAAGGTATTTAACAGTTTGTATTTACTAAAATAATTGCATTTCCATGTTGTGTGTACTGTGGGAGACCAGATATAGTGAATGCGGGGTCCGGGGAGAGCGGATATAGTGAATGCAGGGTCCGGGGAGAGCGGATATAGTGAATGCAGGGTCCGGGGAGAGCGGATATAGTGAATGCAGGGTCCGGGGAGAGCGGATATACTGAATGCGGGGTCCAGGGAGAGCGGATATACTGAATGCGGGGTCCGGGGAGAGCAGATATAGTGAATGCAGGGTCCGGGGAGAGCAGATAAAGTGAATGCAGGGTCCGGGGAGAGCGGATATAGTGAATGCGGGGTCCAGGGAGAGCGGATATAGTGAATGCAGGGTCCGGGGAGAGCGGATATAGTGAATGCAGGGTCCAGGGAGAGCGGATATAGTGAATGCAGAGTCCGGGGAGAGCAGATATAGTGAATGCAGGGTCCAGGGAGAGCGGATATAATGAATGCAGGGTCCAGGGGGGCCGGATATAGTGAATGCGGGGTCTGGGGAGAGCAGATATAGTGAATGCAGGGTCCGGGGAGAGCGGATATAGTGAATGCAGGGTCCGGGGAGAGCGGATAAAGTGAATGCAGGGTCCGGGGAGAGCGGATATAGTGAATGCGGGGTCCAGGGAGAGCTGATATAGTGAATGCAGGGTCTGGGGAGACCGGATATAGTGAATGCAGCATCCGGCGAGACCGGATATAGTGAATGCGGGGTCCGAGGAGAGCGGATATAGTGAATGCAGGGCCCGAGGAGAGCGGATATAGTGAATGCAGGGTCCGGGGAGAGCGGATATAGTGAATGCAGGGTCCAGGGAGAGCGGATATAGTGAATGCAGAGTCCGGGGAGAGCAGATATAGTGAATGCGGGGTCCGGGGAGACCGGATATAGTGAATGCGGGGTCCGGGGAGAGCAGATATAGTGAATGCAGGGTCCGGGGAGAGCGGATATAGTGAATGCAGGGTCCGGGGAGAGAGGATAAAGTGAATGCAGGGTCCGGGGAGAGCGGATATAGTGAATGCAGGGTCCGGGGAGAGCGGATATAGTGAATGCAGGGTCCGGGGAGAGAGGATAAAGTGAATGCAGGGTCCAGGGAGAGCGGATATAATGAATGCGGGGTCCGGGGAGACCGGATATAGTGAATGCGGGGTCCGGGGAGAGCAGATATAGTGAATGCAGGGTCCGGGGAGAGCGGATATAGTGAATGCAGGGTCCGGGGAGAGAGGATAAAGTGAATGCAGGGTCAAGGGAGAGCGGATATAGTGAATGCGGGGTCCAGGGAGAGCGGATATAGTGAATGCAGGGTCTGGGGAGACCGGATATAGTGAATGCAGCATCCGGTGAGACCGGATATAGTGAATGCGGGATACGAGGAGAGCGGATATAGTGAATGCAGGGCCCGAAGAGAGCGGATATAGTGAATGCAGGGCCCGAAGAGAGCGGATATAGTGAATGCAGGGCCCGAGGAGAGCGGATATAGTGAATGCGGGGTCCGAGGAGAGCGGATATAGTGAATGCAGGGCAGACAGCTATCCTGAGAGTCAGCAGGAGCCTAAAGATTACACCTGTGATCTGCTGATCGCGGGTGCAATGATCTGCAGGTTCCTTAGCAAAAAATAGATTCACATTTTTTTTTACCTGAAAAAAAATGTGCATTTATTTATTTTTTTTCAAAAGGCGAACTTTGCCTTTAAGACAGCTGAAGTTATATGCAAATCTTAAGTTTGCCTGCAAAATCTGCTCTTGACCCCTTCACCTCCTACCTCATGAGTCTTCATATCAGCGAATGTTATATGAGGACCAGTAGGGGGTCAAGTAGTGGTATCACCTTCAACCTCTAGAACATAAACAGCTAAGATTTGCTCGTAACTTCAACTGTCAATGGCTTTAAGTGTACAACCAGGGGCGGACTGACAATTCATGGGGCCCCCGGGCAATAGGGGATCATGGGGCTCCTGTGTCCTTGCCCAAACTCAAAAAAGCCTATGAAAAAGGTACCAGAGGCATCTCATGGGGCCCCCTACTGACCCTGGGCCCTCGGGCAGTGCCTGAGTTTCCAAATGGTCAGTCCGCCCCTGTGTGCAACTCATTTTGACATCCAGTTTTTTTTTCCTTCTACCAAAGATAACACGTCCTCATGCAGTACTTTTTTTTTAAAAAAATGGCCCATGCCTGCCTTTTTACATTCAACAAGGTGCAATCCACCTTCATCCTGAGAGAGGTGTGTCTGCAGAACATCAGCGGTCAGAAACAAACCGATGAACGGCATGGTGCAAAAGGGTGACCAAAAAAAGGCCAAAGGTCAGCACTATTTTTCCCAGGTGTCACCTGGCCAACAGACTTGAACCCTCGCCCTGGTTTGGCTATGGCAGACAACAGCTAATGTTAATAAAAATGGATGGAGAACATTTCATTTCACAGCGATTGGTGATATTATGGATTGGTCTTCAGTCCGTGAAATTGCTTTAATTGCAGCACATTAACAAAAGAGAACAAGATATTCTAAGAGGTTAATGAGGTCCCTCCTGCAAAGTCATGTTCCTGTACCGGCGTGATGGCGCACCGCCAGCTCTAATGACCACAGCACCCTGATAATGGACCGCATGCAGGCAGGATATTATCTGCTCCTGGACTTATAAATCAATACACAGGTTGTCTCTCCAGAACGCGATGAATCCACATAGCTTCAAATTATTACAGCTGTGAACCCGGGCCGGCTTCCTCGGAGCTGCATGAGCGGGCATAGAGATGAAAGAAATCCTATTCTGATAAATGTTTTTCTGAGGCTAATCTTCTCCCGGATTCTGCGGGGTGCAAGACATGAAGACATCTCCAATCTCTTTATTTGGGCCCACTTATACGGGTCATGAAATGTTATTAGTGTGAAAGAAACAACGTGTCATTCATCTACCAGACTTTACTAATTATCACAAGTTTTTCCATCCGAAATCATAACAAAATGAGATCTGCTCACAGCGTTCATCCAAAGTTTAACTGACACTCCGACACCGAGTTTATATCATCTGAACCTTACTAACCGTTCCATATCTGTCATCCCTCTCTGCCAATCCCTCCGCTGGCCTCCACTCAGTGTCCTCCACCCCTCTCTGCCAATCCCTCCGCTGGCCTCCATCCCTCTCTGCCCTCCATCCCTCTCTGCCAATCCCTCCACTGGCCTCCATCCCTCTCTGCCAATCCCTCCACTGGCCTCCATTCAGTGTCCTCCATCCCTCTCTACCAATCCCTCCACTGGCCTCCATTCAGTATCCTCCACCCCTCTCTACCAATCCCTCCACTGACCTCCACTCAGTGTCCTCCACCCCTCTCTGCCAATCCCTCCACTGGCCTCCATTCAGTATCCTCCACCCCTCTCTGCCAATCCCTCCACTGGCCTCCATTCAGTGTCCTCCACCCCTCTCTGCCAATCCCTCCACTGACCTCCATTCAGTGTCCTCCACCCCTCTCTGCCAATCCCTCCACTGGCCTCTACTCAGTGTCCTCCATCCCTCTCTGCCAATCCCTCCACTGGCTTCCCATTGCCCAACGGATAAAATTCAAAACATTAACAATAACATATAAAGCCATTTATAACTCTGCCTCAAATTACATCACCGATCTTGTCTCCAAATATCACCCAAACCTTACTCTCCACTCCTCGCACGACCTCCTGCTCTCTAGCTCCTTTGTCTCCTCCTCCCATGCGAGTCTCCAGGACTTCTCCAGAGCTTCCCCCATCCTCTGGAACTCTCTACCCCAATTTATCAGACTATCGCCTACTCTGCTCAATTTTAGGCAATCTCTGAAAACCTATCTCTTCAGGGAAGCCTATCCTGCCCTTAGCTAATACTGGAATCTTCTACCCCTCCTACCAGTCCATCCCCCACAGTTACTATCTTTTGTACCACCAACCCCACCATCTTAGATTGTAAGCTCCCAGGATCAGGGCCCTCCTATCCCCCTTGTATTGAACTGTATTGTTGCTGTATTGTCTCCCGTTATATTGTAAAGCGCTGAGCAAACTGTTGGCGCCATAAATCCTGTATAATAATAATAATAATAATAATAATAACATGTGCAGGACTAGAACTGAGATCTTTCTAGACTCTAGATCTGTCTAGTTACTTCTCTGTGTATCTGTTTCTATCTTTTTATTATCTATTTAAAATGTTATTAAAGCTTTGTGGGTTTTTTTGTTTTTTTTAAATAGCATAGTTATACTTACCTGCTCTGTGCAATGGTTTTGCACACACCTGCCCCAATCCTCTTCTTTTCAGGTTCTGCGACGGCGCTCTTGGCTCCTCCCCCTCAAGCAGTGCCCCAGAGAAAGCTGCGTGCTCACTCCCGAGCTGCTGCTCTATGCGTATAAAAGATACATAAAGCCGTGGCTCGCCCCCCCCCCCTCCTGTCTCAGCCAATGAGAAGGGAGAGTCCCCAGACAGCCGAGGCTTTCATGCACATCGCTGAATTGGAGGAGGCTCAGGTAAGGATTGGGGGGGGGGGGGGTATAGAAGGTAAAAAAAAACCTTGAGCCTTTACAACCACTTGACCCATATCTGCCTAACCCTTATCCATTCATGTCATATCCATTTATGTTCATTTTTAAGTTGGTCATCAGATGAAAAAGAAAGGCCCAGCAATGATATAACAAGACGGATCGTCATTACAAATCCAAGTGAAATATTGATATGAATTTCAAAAAAGGCGATACCTTCTAACCTTTGTGCAAATTTATGTTGGCTCTATAAAAGCACCTTCCCATAAGTGTCATCCCTGACAATGCACTGACAGCCAGACTGGCCAGGTCACATCCAAGGTAGGAAAACATTTAAGAGCATGCCGGCAGTTTTGCGATTGCTCGACGCTCAGATGTAAAGTGAAGGCAGATTTTCACTGAGATTTCTGTTGTCCCGTAGAGGCCGGTATTTCGCCGCGAGGCATGCTTCAAAATCAGAAAAAGGAATTCTCCTTATTTATCACTTATTATTATTATACAGGATTTATATCGTGCCAACAGTTTGCTCAGCGCTTTACAATATAACGGGAGACAATACAGCAACAATACAGTTCAATACAAGAGGGATAGGAGGGCCCTGATCCTGGGAGCTTTCAATCTAGGAGGGAGGGGCTAGTGGTACAAAAGGTAGTAACTGTGGGGGACGGACTGGTAGGAGGAATAGAAGATTCCATTATTAGCTGAGGGCAGGATAGGCTTCCCTGAAGAGAGGTTTTCAGAGATTGCCTAAAAGTGAGCAGAGTAGGCGATAGTCTGAAAAACTGGGGTAGAGAGTTCCAGAGGATGGGGGAAGCTCTGGAGAAGTCCTGAAGACGAGCATGGGAGGAGGAGACGAGGGAGCTAGAGAACAGGAGGTCGTGCGAGGAGCGGAGAGTACAGTTTGGGTGATATTTGGAGACAAGATCGGTGATGTAATTTGGGGCGGAGTTATAAATGGCTTTATATGTTATTGGTAATGTTTTGAATTTTATCTGTTGGCATTTTTGGAATTTTATCTGAGGGATTGGCAGAGAGGGATGGAGGACACTGAGTGGAAGCCAGTGGAGGGATTGGCAGAGAGGGGTGGAGGACACTGAATGGAGATCAGTGGAGGGATTGGCAGAGAGGGGTGGAGGACACTGAATGGAGGCCAGTGGAGGGATTGGCAGAGAGGGGTGGAGGACACTGAATGGAGGCCAGTGGAGGGATTGGCAGAGAGGGGTGGAGGACACTGAGTGGAGGCCAGTGGAGGGATTGGAAGAGAGGGGTGGAGGACACTGAATGGAGATCAGTGGAGGGATTGGCAGAGAGGGGTGGAGGACACTGAATGGAGGCCAGTAGAGGGATTGGCAGAGAGGGGTGGAGGACACTGAATGGAGGCCAGTGGAGGGATTGGCAGAGAGGGGTGGAGGACACTGAGTGGAAGCCAGTGGAGGGATTGGCAGAGAGGGGTAGAGGACACTGAATGGAGGCCAGTGGAGGGATTGGCACAGAGGGGTGGAGGACACTGAGTGGAAGCCAGTGGAGGTATTGGCAGATATGGAATGGTTAGTAAGGTTTGTTGCAGCGTCTTAACACCAGCAGAGTAATAAAGAGAACCATATAAAAGGTACAGTCTATAAATTGGAGCACTGTGTAGAAAATGAAGACTCTGCTGCTAATTACTCTTCCAGTATATACTACATTGTATACAGAACATCTATGGTATATACCGAGGGTCAGCAATGGGTAGGTCGTAATCTACCAGTAGATCACTGACAGGTGACTGGTAGATCACGATCTGGGCTTGCTGACCCGCCATCCCAGAGCATCAGAGTGCAATGCAGAGGGACTACTTGTAAAGTTGGAGCAAGAGCCGCATAAGTCGATGCCTCCTCTGTAGTGCCGGCTCCTGTCCCATGTGGAGTGACACCAGCTGCACTCCACCTCTTATCCCGGCTGGTGGTTTCCAGAGTAGTGCCAGCAGCAGAAAAGAAGAGATCTTCAGGTCAGTGTGAAGCAATACACCGGGCACAATAGTATAGGACTGCTTTCACACGCAGCATGTAATAGAAGTCTATGTCAAAGCACATCAAACCCACAGGAAAGCTGCAGGTACACTGCACTGCTGTCAGCACCTGTGGTAGTGATCCCTTGTAGATACTCAACTTGGGGTTCCCCAAGGCACAGAGTCTAAGCCCCAGCCTGCTTCTTCACCAGAGTCCCTGATGGTGGGGATGGACTTGCAGCAAGCTGGGACCAGGTCGCAGCCCCCAGGTACGCCCAGCTGAGGATAAGGAGACCGCTCGCGGGAGCAGAGTACAATGGGAGGAGACAACCGGAAATCCGATAGACTAGCCGAGGTCAGGACAGGCGGAAACCAAGCAGTGTCAGAGAATGCAGCCGAGGTCAGTACACAAGTAGTCAATGCAGGATACAGGCATTAACAACACACAGGAGCTCAGACAACTAGGAAGTAGCTCAGGCAAAGTGGCCTAGACTGAGTAGGTCTTATATAGGCAGGCAAACAAGGAGGCGGACCAGGAAGTGATGTAAAGGAAGGAAATAAAACCCAGAGAACAGCAGACGACGCCCATAGGTGAGCACAGACAAACACACGTGAAAGGGATCAGGAACAGCACTGCAGCAAGGAGGTGAGAACACAAACCAGAAACTGCAGGCTGACTTGTGACAACTGCACCCGTGGTGTGGGTAAACTGAAACTCATCAGTGTGAAAGCAGCCATTTATATTTGCAGTTGGGGAGGTGGTAACACCCCATAGTTAAGACTTTTTTTATTTTATCACCCCATC
This sequence comes from Staurois parvus, assembly GCF_062004578.1. Classification (NCBI taxonomy): domain Eukaryota; kingdom Metazoa; phylum Chordata; class Amphibia; order Anura; family Ranidae; genus Staurois; species Staurois parvus. The sequence continues at coordinate 505,754 of NW_028318613.1, read as the reverse complement.
AGCTGCAGTGACCATGTACACATGTCGTAACTGCAAGTTATACGCCCTGGTGGGTGTAGCACCTGCCAAGCATGACCCATTCGAGTAAATGAGGCCACTCTGCAAGTGCCCTGCAACCTTGTGCAGTACAGCAAAAAAGGAGTTAAAGCAGGCAGCGTTGTGCTGCTTTCTTACCGCCCGCTTTAACCCCTTGGACCCCGCAGAAGCATGAAGTTTTGGGAAGCTTGCAGGGTGACCCGGAGCAAGACACAAATCAAATACGTTACGGCTGCTGCTCAGCAGCCTTACAGGCGCTCATGGAGTTACGCAATCCCGGTTGCTGTACTGAATATCTATAGTAAACACAACCCCTCACCCTACCCCCCCCCCACCCCCATTTACTGGAAGCCACCTTTCCAACACACGGTATGTCCCAGGAGTGTATTGAGAAATAAAAGTCAGATATTCTTCCTAATAAAGCAAGGAATGCTGGTAAATCAGGATTATGTCAGGAGTCCAGCTCCATGTTTAGCTGATAAATGGTTTTAGTAATAAGATCCCACACATAGACGTTTGCTCAGCCCGCTGGGATTCATATACAAGAACAGAGGCGGGAAAATGGATGCGCAGTTTGAGCAAACAGGGAGCTAAAAATATCAAGACAATCACAGGGACTTAGTGGTTTGCACTTCTGCTCTGAAAAGTTGCGGTCTTCGGTTCAAATCGTGGCAAGTACACTATCTGCATGGAGTTTGCATGCTCTCCCCGTGCCTGCACAGGTTTCTTCCAGTTACTCTGTTTTCCTCCCACACTCCAAAGACATGCTGGTAGGATAACTGGTACCTGTCTAAATTGGATCCAATATGTGCGAGATAGGGACCGTAGACTATATGCTTTTTGAGGGCAGGGACTGCTGTGAATGCACTGTATGAAAAGCGCTGCGGCAATTGTCAGCACTATGTGAACTCCTGTAATTAAAAAAAAAAAAAAAAAACAGTGGATTTCCTGATGGTGACAACAGCGGGCCATGCCTGTGTTATGTGTGTTGAAACGGCTACTTGTAGTCTCCATCTGAAGCCCCTGTGACAGGGTGACAACACAAGAGCACAATTAGGAGACATGGACAGAGTGTTGTCATCCTATAACAGGAAGTGCCTGAACAAAGATCTTTATGGCAGGATATGAGGGACAGGATGGAGTCTACAGTGGGTGTGTTTGAGAACCCCTCTTCTGTATTACAAACACGAGTTCTCATATCACCAGATGGCTGACAATTAGCGATGAGCTCAGGGGGATTTAGACACGAATCCAAACCCACACGAGCTATCCTGCTGGGAAGCTTCCAAAGTGGACAGCCAATCATAGGTGGCAGAAGCAAGCCCCATCCCTCAGCCACACGTATATAAAGAGACATGTGTTCGTGAGGCTGCAGGGTGATTGGCTGTCCACTCTCACAGCTTCCTCGTTGGGTAGCACAGACGGGTTTGGACTGGTGTACGAACACTCCTGAGCTCCTCCCTAATTGTCAGTTATTTGGTGATATGAGAACACCTATTTGTAATGCAGGAGAAGGATTCTCAAACACACCTACCTGCAATCTACATTTTCACAATTCACCTACCTAACTGCTGGAAGAGGAGGGCGACACTGGTTCCCGTCACTGGCAGGCTTTCGTACAGAGGGGTCTGGATCAGCTGGCGGTCTCCTGCACCCAACGAAAAGAGTTTCTGCAAAGAAAACATTGGCAATTGTCACTTGTAGAGCTCTAAGTGGGCATAAAGGGTATTTAACAACTTTTCTGTGTAAGTATAAAATTCCACTCAGGATGAAAAAAAATCACCAGTAACATTTCATGTCAGGTTAAAGAAGAACTAAGCTCTGGAAGCTATACCCAAAAACAGGCAAGCAGAAGGCAACAGACTAGTCACCAATATAGCCTGTGGTCACCCTGTAGAGTCCCTCTGTGGAGGCTGACATCTTGGTAGAGGCAGGGCTTTGCTTCCTCAAGTCAGAGCCTTCAGCATTGAGCAGCACAGTAGTGACACCCTAAATCTCGCTGAAAATCTCCTGAGACTGCCTCAGTCTTGCCATCTTGGAGGCACTTTAAAGCAGCCTTTCATAACCTTTTATCCCCATAAGAACACTTGAAATAATTTTCAGGACTCGGGGAACCCCTGCTAAAATGTAAATCAATTGCTCCCAGTACATTAGTGTGGGAGAGAGGTACCTTCTTACTTTGGATGTCAGTACAAAAAGGGCCTCCCTACACTGACGAACAGTAACAGAAGAACCCCTTACATTTGAGGTCTACAGAGAAAGAACCCCCTTACACTGGGAACCTGCAAAAGAAGGCCCCTCCTTACAATAGCCAGAAGTAAAAGAAGCTCCATACACTGGGCACCAGTGAGAGAAGACCCATTTACACTGGTCATCAGTGGAAAAAAAAGACAATGGCTCCTTTTATCTTGGCCCCAGATAAAAGAAGGCTATCTCCCTACATTGGCCACCAGTGAGAAAAGATTCATGTTACAATGGCCACCAGTGAGAAGACCCACCTTACAAAGGCCAGTAGTGAAAGAAGACACCCCATACAATGGCCACCAGTGAGAAGACCCCACGTTACAAAGGCCAGTAGTGAAAGAAGACACCCCATACAATGGCCACCAGTGAGAAGACCCACCTTACAAAGGCCAGTAGTGAAAGAAGACACCCCATACAATGGCCACCAGTGAGAAGACCCACCTTACAAAGGCCAGTAGTGAAAGAAGACACCCCATACAATGGCCACCAGTGAGAAGACCCACCTTACAAAGGCCAGTAGTGAAAGAAGACACCCCATACAATGGCCACCAGTGAGAAGACCCACCTTACAAAAGCCAGTAGTGAAAGAAGACACCCCATACAATGGCCACCAGTGAGAAGACCCACCTTACAAAAGCCAGTAGTGAAAGAAGACACCCCATACAATGGCCACCAGTGAGAAGACCCACCTTACAAAAGCCAGTAGTGAAAGAAGACACCCCATACAATGGCCACCAGTGAAAGAAGGCCCCCTTACAAGGGCCCACCTTATGTTGGTGTTTAGAAGGAGATTCTACCAGGCGTGTTGCAGCGGGAAAATCTCCCCCACTCGTCCCCTGATAGCTAACAAGATCATTGGTGTCAGTGAAAAATAGAGTCATTGGTTCCTCTTTGCTGCCTTCACCAAATTAGCTTTGGAACTACAGTATACATGCACCATCAGGTGGGAGATCAATATGCAGCAACTGAAGGAACCCTTAGCAACCTCTGAAGGAACCCTTAGGAACCTCTGAAGGAACCCTAGGAACCTCTGAAGGAACCCTGGTTGAGAAAGTATGCTTTACACGATGTGTAAATCTATATCGACTGGTGGTTCTTATTTACGGAGTATGAGAAATGACAGCTGTGTCCATAAGTCAATATAACTGACTATGAAACATGAAAATATGAGAGTATTTAATTGAGAAAGCAGAAGAGGACAGTAAATTTTGGTAACCTGGATGTCGGTGAAGTACGAGTCCAATGTACAGGATCATTACTCACTGTGTACAGTTATTACACACCTCGCTGCACTTTATTATACCCTGCAGATCTGCAAGAAGGAGAACCACGTGAACGCAGACTTACTCGTAAGAATAATAAACAAATTCTAGCCTATTCGCTAGTCCGAATCCGAGTTCCGAGTCTGGAATGAATGATAAATACCACTTACAGCCAAACGGATGAAGAAACACGTTTATAGGAATCATTTTTTCCTGCCAAAAAAACCTAATAAGCAGAGCTGTGACCTACCCCACCCCACAATGCTACATGACTGCATAGGGTGGCAGACTGTGCAACTGGCAAATCTCATGCCTGCTATTGGGACTTATTCGTCAATGTAAAAAGATTTCTTGTTGAATTAATTTTTTTTACCAGAATTAGAGATATAGCAAATGTGTAATGTGTGAAACTGCAAAAACTACAAATCAATCCAACAATCTGTGTTAAAGGGAACCCTTGCATAAAATGCTACTGGCCCAGCTGTTTCTGGCTTTAATACTTTCTGATCTACAATAATATGTATTTTTTAAAATGCTGTCAGAATACCAAGAAGTAGGCTCAGTTCTGTTAGAACGCTTACAACACCAAGTAGGAGGGGGCTCAGTCCTGCCAGAACACAAACAACAAGATCCAGTCCTGTTCCAACACCAAGAAGGAAGTTGATCCTGCCAGAACACCAACAACAAGACCCAGTCCTGTTCCAACACCAAGAAGGAAGTTCAGACCTGCCAGAACACCAACAACAAGACCCAGTCCTGCTACAACACCAAGAAGGACGTTCAGTCCCACCAGAACATGAACAACAAGACCCAGTCCTGCTCCAACACCAAGAAGGAAGTTCAGTCCTACCACAACACAGGCAACAAGACCCAGTCCTGTTACAACACCAAGAAGGAAGTTCAGTCCTACCCGAACACGAACAACAAAACCCAGTCCTGTTCCAACACCAAGAAGGAAGTTCAGTCCTATCACAACACAGGCAACAAGACCCAGTCCTGTTCCAACACCAAGAAGGAAGTTCAGTCCTGCCAGAACACCAACAAGACCCAGTCCTGTTCCAACACCAAGAAGGAAGTTCAGTCCTACCAGAACACCACAAACAAGACCCAGTCCTGTTCCAACACCAAGAAGGAAGTTTAGTTCTGCCAGAACACCAACAAGACCCAGTCCTGTTCCAACACCAAGAAGGAAGTTCAGTCCTACCAGAACACCACCAACAAGACCCAGTTCTGTTCCAACACCAAGAAGGAAGTTCAGTCCTGCCAGAAAACCAACAAGACCCAGTCCTGCTCCAACACTGAGGCGGCTCAGTCCTGTCAGCAAGACCCGTTCAGCCCCATCACCAACCAAGGGGCTCAGACTTGTCTGAAAACTAACAAGGCCCAGTCCTGCTTTAACACCAAGGAAGAGGTTCAGTCCTGTCTCAACACCAAGGCTCAGTATTGCTATTGGTATTACTATTTCTTCCACTGATACCAATGTTAAGGCACTATTCCTCCCATTAGTATAAATGATGGGGCACTATTCCTCCCATTAGTATAAATGATGGGGAACTATTCCTCCCATTAGTATAAATGATGGGGAACTATTCCTCCCACTGATACCAACAATAGGGTGCAATTTCTTCCACTGATACCAATGATGGGTCACTATTTCTCCTGATACCAATAATGGGGCTACCACTCCTCCCCCTACCAACCACCAACCCTGAGGCCATGTTTATTCTCAGTGATGCAGGGCATGGAACATTTTGTACCCCCACTGGCTTGATTCCCCCTAACTCTCCCCCCCCCCCCAAACGTCTAAAGGACATCAAACTGGCCCTTTGTTTGAGAAGTTTTTAGACCCTTGACCTAAAACACTGAATGTGGAAATGAGGTGAAGAGTGAGATGGGAAGAGAAAGAAGCAGAAGGCGGCAAGGTAAATACTGACAGACCAGCAGAAGCTACAACACAGAGGATGACACAGCAAGTAAATGAGAAGATATTAGATTACAGAGCAATACATGGGAATGTGATCTTCCCCGTCCAGCTCAGGCTGTAATAACCAACCACTAATCAAATTCAAATAAACTTTATTGGCTCTCGTACAGGTTCACACTTCAACAAGTACATATTTATTTATGGGCTGTGAAATATTGCTGGCAGTGCACGGAGCACATCCACGTGTACAGTAACAAGCAGAAACCCTGATTCAGACAATGACTCCGCTCTGACAGGGAGGCAGAATTCTGGTTAAAGTGGGAACCAGTAAAATCGATAAATACATCCTGTTGATGCTTTCTTCACCTTCCAGCAAAGCCAAAGTATAGACTATACTAAGACGTATGGAGTACCTGTCCTCTCACACTTCTACAAATACTTACAGTGAACAAGGACTTTGCCTGTAGTAGGGGAAGTAGCAGAGCATGAAAACTGACGCGTTGAAAATGAGCGTTTATTTCACAGATTACTATTCTAGCCAATGAAATGAACGGCCAAATACTTCACAGGCCTGACTGCACCTAAACACGCCTAAAATTTTTTGAAAAATGCAGCTTCAGGCGAGGTTTTACCGCTACTTTTCTCCTGTCAGTAGAAAAGCATTCAGAAGAGCAGAGTGTGCAGGAGACCTAATAGCTATAAAGAATAAATCAGGAAAAACACAGCATAAAAGCAAAAAAGAGAACGAGACAAGCTGATTTTGACAAAAATTTTTGGCACTGCCCCCCTGATCCAAAACTTTTGGTCAGAGGTAGTTCTTTGTATTACTGAAGTTCTCACTGTGGCTGTTTGCCTACTGGTTCTGCTGGAAGGGGTGGACCCCACAAATGCCCATTGAACACTATTGAATATCCTACTGTTTTTTGCACACAAACCCATCATTTTTTGTACTGGAAGAAATCCGTAGCCCACACGATGGCGTATTGGAAAGGCCTAGTTGATTCAATGATCCACTACTATTAGGTCATGTACACGTCCCGAAGCTGTGGGGAGAAAATTGATTGGCTCTGAGAAAGAGGTTGTGGCCTCGAAACGCGTTAGCAAGTTGGTCATCCAGGGTTCCATCGTATGGATATCGTATGTACTCTCCAGCGCCTCAGGATATGCACAGCCAAAAGGGAAGCCAAGGGTACCAGGACAGCGACAACCAAAGGAAATGTTCCAGGGGTGCAGCCCTCCTCAGGACGGGGAAATCAGCCACTGGATAGAGAGAAAACAGGTGGTGCACACACCTAGTGCATTATCCAAGGTTTATTGTAGGAATGAAATAATAAAAACATACTCACAGACGAAGCATGTATCTAAAAAGCATAGAAAAATGACAATGGCCACAACGGCGGGCAAGGTGTTCTCACTGTCAGTGCGGTCAAATTACTGACGCGTTTCGGGGACGAATCCCTTTCCTCAGAGCTGATGACCAACCTCTGATGCTGATGTATGGACAGAAAGAGCCTCGCTGTTGTGGCCATTGTCATTTTTCTATGCTTTTTAGATACATGCTTCGTCTGTGAGTATGTTTTTATTATTTCATTCCTACAATAAACCTTGGATAATGCACTAGGTGTGTGCGCCACCTGTTCCATCGTATGGACTCAGATGCTGCTTGGATATATTATCTTGTTCGGTGTGATATGCCTGTGTTTTTATGTTCATTGTGAGTATAATACTTACCTTGTTTTTTCAACAAATATTTTAAACAATAATGCACTAGATCTGTGCGCCCTTTTTGTTTTTCTATTTGCATCCATTGAATATCCTACGGTTTTATGCACACAAACCCATCATTTTTTGTACTGGAAGAAATCAGTAGCCTACACGATGGCGTATTGGAAAGGCCTAGTTCATTCAATGATCCCCTATTAGGTCATGTACAAGTCCCGGAGCTGCGGGGAGAAAATTGATAAGGTATGGCAGGCCGGGCTGTCCACTACCTCAGGACAGGCGCCGTCAGGTTTGGGCGCATGCGCAGTAGCATCCCCAAGCCGCTGACTAGCTCCAGCAGCTTCATGGCTGTCAGCTGGTGACGGAGGAATGGATCCCGTTATCCATACTGCCCGGATCGCACAGCGGCCATTGGAAGTGGTTGGACTGATGTGAATGTACAATATATATGTAAAGCGCGGCGTAAATTGTAGGCGCTATATAAGTACTTGAAATAAATAATAAATAGATTTTTATGGTTGGTTTTAATAAACTGGATTACACTAGGGCGGCCGTGCGCTTTTCTTTCTTTGTGTTGTTGCAATAACTCAAGATGAAAATATCTGTAAAAAAAAAAAAAAGCACACAGGAGGCCAAAAATGCTTAGTGCATTACCAAAGGTTTATTATGAAACAGCCAAATTCATACTCACAAAGATGAAAAATACACCAAATTCCTTGGAGTCAGTCCCTCGAAACATCACCTAGTCAGCATTTTAGTGCATCGGGTCGGGCCATGTGTGATCCCTACTGTATCGTGATTTGGTGTACTGCAACGTGCATATATTCTTCATCTTTTGTGAGAATGAATTTGGCAGTTTTTATCATAATAAACCTTTGGCAATGTACTAGGCGTTTGCGCCCTCCCATGTGCTTCTTTTACGGTTATCGCTCAGATTACCTCATCTGAGGAGGGCTGCACTGACGAGCCATAGAAGGAGTTCTGCATATGATGGCCCGCGTAGTATTAGGACTTGATGGCAGTATTCTAAGCGTTGGAGAAGTTTAGTGTGTTACTGTGCTTAAAGCGGAGCTCCACCCAAAAGGGGAAGTTCGGCTTTAAGGACTGCTCCCCATTACGGATTGGCACCTTTGGGGGGCGGGTACCCGAATTGACAGGTACCTGCTCCCACTTCCGGTCCGATCGCCTAGGCAAAACGGAAGGTGCCCTCCCTCCCTGTAGTCTTTTGGGACACGTGACATGAAGCGCAGAGCTACTCGCGCATGCGCAGTGGGTACCCGGCTGTGAAGCCTCAAGCTATCACAGCCTAGTGCCCACACTAAAGATGCCGGCCTCCTGGAATACAGGACGGCCAGTGAAACGGGCTGCGGGGGACACACCACGTGACCGAGGGACAGGTAAGTGGCTGTTTTTTTTAAAAGTCAGCAGCTACAGTTTTTGTAGCTGCTGACTTTGATTTTTTGACAAGGTGAGTGGAACTCCGCTTTAAGATGAAGATATATCTGATGAAAGGTCCATTTTAAAAAAGTCAGCAGGTAAACTAACTGAGCAGACCCCACTCATAACTGAAATATTAGTTTTTGGTGTAAAAAATATACTGGAATGTATAAATATATACAAGACGACATTTGATCCACAATAATTTGGTAAACTTCAAAGTAACAGATGAATGAAGACAAACTCAGTACAGCCATGTTTCTGAGGACAAGGACAGATAAGAATCTGATGAGCGTGCCAAAGAAAACAAAATACAAATCCCATCAAGGTAATGATGAGAGGCTCAGTGGAGGTGAGAGGGAAGTCTTGTGAACGGGTGAAGGAAGCTCACTGAATGGAAAAAAGGTCAAAAATAGAATGAGGAAGGTCTACTGCTTGGTGAACTCAGATCACCCCGTTCATCAGCCATGTGCAGAGTGTGAATCAAAGGTTTAAGGGACATCCCACTCAGTCATGACAATTCTGCCATTGGTGGACAAACCCTACTGGCTGAGAGGCTCCAACTGTCTTGGCTTTAACTCTAACCACCAGCCTCCCTTCAGTCTTGCACAGGTGTACCAGCTCCTCCCCTTCAGTCTTGCACGGGTGTACCGGCTCCTCCCCTTCAGTCTTGCACGGGTGTACCGGCTCCTCCCCTTCAGTCTTGCACGGGTGTACCGGCTCCTCCCCTTCTGTCTTGCACAGGTGTACCGGCTCCTCCCCTTCAGTCTTGCACAGGTGTACCAGCCCCTCCCCTTTAGTCTTGCACAGGTGTACCAGCTCCTCCCCTTCAGTCTTGCTCAGGCGTACCGGCTCCTCCCCTTCAGTCTTGCACAGGCGTACCGGCTCCTCCTCTTCAGTCTTGCACAGGCGTACCGGCTTCTCCTCTTCAGTCATGCACAGGCGTACCGGCTCCTCCTCTTCAGTCATGCACAGACGTACCGGCTCCTCTTCTTCAGTCTTGCACAGATGTACCGGCTCCTCCCCTTCAGTCTTGCACGGGTGTACCGGCTCCTCCCCTTCAGTTTTGCATGGGTGTAGCGGCTCCTCCCCTTCAGTCTTGCACGGGGTGTAGCGGCTCCTCCCCTTCAGTCTTACACAGGTGAAGTGGCTCCTCCCCTTCAGTCTTGCACAGGTGTACCGGCTCCTCCCCTTCAGTCTTGCACAGTTGTACCGGCTGCTCTCCTGGACTGAAATGGCTGACTCTGATTTCACTGCACACTGTGAGTTTTTCACAATGTGCATTAGAAGCTGCAGCAAGTCAGATATAGCCTGCCTCATTTCTTAGCCAGACATCCAGCATCAACGGTCTCTGGACGCCCTTTCGTTCATTGGATTTCAGTTCTTTCAATCAAGGAGACTCAGCATCACATGTAAGTATTTCTTGGCTGGAGAAGCTCCAGCATCATCTAGCACATTTCTCCCAAGTCTGACTGTGCCTAGTTGACCTCTTTCAATCATGGAAGCTCAGCATCACATTCATGCAAATGTAGTCTGCCTAGGAATGCCCACTCCCCCAGACATTTTGATATTTGCATAACTCCTCCCAAGACCCAGCCCACAGCTTGCAATAAGGCTGAGGGCTCTTGAGAGGAGTACTGAAGCAGGGTGCTGGGATGTTTTCAGGAAGCCATGTACAGCACCCTCCCACCAGCCATGACCAGCTTGCATTGCATAGAGAAATTATGATCTTGGGATGAGTGACCCAAAGAACAAAGTCATAAATTGCAAGTTAAAACATATAAAAATACAGTACAGCTCTTCCTTACAATAATTATAAACCTAAATATCAAAAATAAAGATAGAATTCTGCGGTGAACATTAATCAATGCTAGTGAACATTCATCAACTGAAACCGAAAAGTCTCTAAATAGTGATTTCTTCAACTTATTATTATTATTATTATTATACAGTATTTATAAAGCGCCAATAGTTCGCTCAGCGCTGTACATTGCAAAGGGGAACAGAACATGTGACAGAACAATACCAATACAATGCAAAACATGAGGGGATCGAGGGCCCTGCTCTTACGAGCTTACAATCTAGGAACTTGAATGAAACTCAAAACACTTCATATCTTCTTACATCTTAATCTTCCACCATGAATCACCAGATGTCACCATGACTCACCCTCACCTGGCGTATCTGACCTCACATTATGTTCGGTCTAAAACCGCATGTGTCCCTGGAAGTGGACATAAACTGGCAGGTTTCCCCCGCGTTTGGGCTCTTCCTCCAGAGATCAACACTCCCTTGATCTCTCCTCCTCCACTCAGTGTATATAATAAAAAAATATAGGAAACACAATAGTGCTTTATCCTTAAAAAACACTTTGCTTTATTAAAACATAAAAGTGGCCACTCACACTTTGAAGGTGCTACATCACACACCAGATATACATACAGTTAGTCTGGCTGAAAAAAAGACAAAAGTCCATCCAGTTCAACCATAGAAAAAAAAAAGTTATAATCCTATACCCACAGTTGATCCAGAGGAAGGCAAAAAAAAAACAACAAAGCACGATCCAATTTGCTCCTGCTGGGAAAAAAATTCCTTCCTGATCCCCCGAGAGGCAAGGACACAGGGGCCCCATGATCCCCTATTGCCCAGGGGCCCCATGAGTTGTCAGTCCGCCCCTGTTACACAGTTAGTCTGGCTGAAAAAAGACAAAAGTCTATCCAGTTCAATCATAAAAAAACAGTTATAATCCTACACTCACAATTGATCCAGAGGAAGGCAAAAAACCCAGCAAAGCACGATCCAATTTGCTCCTGCTGTGAAAAAAAATTCCTTCCTGATCCCCCGAGAGGCAATCGGATATTCCCTGGATCACCTTTACCTATAAATGTTATATCCAGTTATATTCTGTGTATCCAAGAAAGAATCCAGGACTTTCCTACAGCAATCCACTGAGCTGGCCAGAACCAACTCTTGAGGGAGTCTATTCCATATTTTCACAGCTCTCACTGTGAAGAAACCTTTCCGTGTTTGGAGATTAAATTTATTTTCCTCCAGACGTAGAGTATTGTGCTTTAAAAACAAACAGTGTTGTAAGACAGGAATACAGAGAAAATCCTTCACTCACCTGCTCTGACCATCAATGGATCAGTGTGTAGAAAGCGTCATGACGTTATCAAGACCCTCCCCTACGCGTTGCGCCACAGGATCACGTGGCTTCCTCAGGCCTGTGGCGCAATGTGTAGGGCCAGATGAACGGGGTGATCTGAGTTCACCAAGCAGTAGACTTGCCTCAGTCTATATTTAACCTTGGCTCCATTCAGTGAGATTCCTTCACCCATTCACAAGACTTCCCTCTCACCTCCACTGAGCCTCTCATCATTACCTTGATGGGGTTTTTATTTTGTTTTCTTTGGCATGCTCTTCAGATTCTTATCTGTCATATCTGTACACAGGGTCACGCGGCTTCCTCAGGCCTGTGGCACAATGCATAGGGGATGCACATGTTATGAGTATGTGGCTAGTGTGAGCTGCTTTTGGTAGTATTTAGTATTTTTTATTGGTATAGCACATTTATTGCTTGTGAGGTTCTTTTTGATTATATTTGCATAAATTGCAAGTTGCTATTCATGCATAATGGAGAACCTGGGTTAATAAACCTCTACAAAGTGTAATACTCTGCATGAGACAACAGCTCCTTACCTGGGAACCCCCGGCAGACGGAATGATACATGTGAGCAGATTAGCGACCAGATTTTCCAGAGAGACATTAAGATTGTCCACGTAGACTGTGTAGATGAGTCCTAGGCAGGCCTGAAAATGAGACAGAGGATACATTGGAATTAATCAGGAGAATGCGGATTACATTGTATTAAGAACAAAGGACACCACTTCCTCTTGTAGAGTGAAAGGATGCAGTGGTGTCACCTTCCCGTCTCCGACTGCTGACTGGAAAATAAAGGAGCAGCAGAACACCAATGAGGTCTTATGCACACTGAGTGTTTATTCCAAATGCGTCAGAATCCAGCCCAGGGGCAGACTGACAACTCATGGGGCCCCCGGGCAATAGGGGATCATGGGGCCCGTGTCCTTGCCCAAACTTAAAAAAGGTACCAGTGGCATCTCATGGGGCCCCCTACTGACCCTGGGCCCTCGGGGAGTGCCTGAGTTTCCAAATGGTCAGTTCGCCCCTGATCAAGCCTTTAGGTGCGGGTGGAAAACATGGGAGCACAGTCCAGACCTGCTGCTGACAGCCTGTTAAACTCTCTGACAGCTGATGAGGCTGGATGATGTACTCAGTGGTACTAATCTTTGGGGCATTATGCGCCAGAAACAAATACCAGCTATGACTTGCAGAAGAATGATGCAACTTGTAGTCCTGCGGCTCTCAGGATGCCTACCCCTGGTCTAGGGGGTATACAAATGTAGATTTACTTATTTAATCTTCTGTTCTACTAGACCTGTGATCGCAGCATCATCTCCCCCATTCTCCAAAGGTCTTGATGACATCAGGAGCAATTCAGGGTTCGTAGCTTTGCACTGGACATGATGACACAGAGGGACAGTCCACCGTCGAAGCATGGGGGAGCACCATCTGACACTTGTGATGACCTCAGGGTAAATAGCTCTACACCGAGTCCACTATATGAACCACTGATGTATTTATACATGGAGATCATATCCCCCCTTATGTATTATACATGGAGATCATATCCCCCTTATGTATTATACATGGAGATCATATCCCCCCCTTATGTATTATACATGGTGATCATATCCCCCCTTATGTATTATACATGGAGATCATATCCCCCCTTATGTATTATACATGGAGATCATATCCCCCCTTATGTATTATACATGGAGATCATATCCCCCCTTATGTATTATACATGGAGATCATATCCCCCCTTATGTATTATACATTGTGATCATATCCCCCCCTTATGTATTATACATGGTGATCATATCCCCCCCTTATGTATTATACATGGAGATCATATCCCCCCCCCCCCCTTATGTATTATATATGGAGATCATATCCCCCCTTAATCTCCTCTTCTCAAGAGAGAATAAATTCAGTTCCTCTAATCTTTCCTCATAGCTGATCTCCTCCATGCCTCTTATCAGTTTGGTTGCCCTTCTCTGTACTTTCTCCAGTTCCCCAATGTTCTTTTTGTGAATTGGTGCCCAAAACTGAATTGCATATTCCAGATGAAGTCTTACTAATGATTTGTACCGGGGGGATAATATGATATCTTTCTCTCTGGAGTCTATACCTCTCCTAATACAAGAGAGGATTTTGCTTGCTTTAGAAACCGCAGCTTGGCATTGCATGCCATTGCATGCCATTATTAAGCTTGTGATCTACCAGAACCCTTAGATCCTTCTCCACCATTGTCCCCCCCAGATCCTTCTCCACCACTGTCCCCCCCAGATCCTTCTGCACCATTTGTTTATCATTCCTTGCCTATTGTGTTTTTTTTTTTTTTTGCAGTTGCTCCAGTGCCCTCCTTTTTTGTCCCTGGGTATGTTTAAGGTGCTAATGTAAGATGTTGTCATTTTTTAATGGTACTGGGTATAGGGGGAACTGTTTTTGGTTTGCGGTAATATGTCCAATAAAGACTGTTACATTTTACTGGTTTAAACCACAGTTTTTGTCCTCTTCTGGGACCTCTTTTCTTTGGTGAATCTCTTGTCACATATTGTATTCTTGGTTAAGGTGCGAATGCCCTTTACAAATTTCTTTTCAGTTACTGTACCTGGACTGCTCATTTTGTCCAGGGGCACAAGCAAAAGCTATACTTACCTGACATTTCAATCCTCTGGAAAACAGTGCTCCCCCATGTCTAGCGATGGACTGTTCCTCATGTCCAGAGACGGTTAATGGGTGTGATGATGTCAGGAATAGTCCATTCACAAGACCACTAGCGCACGTGCGGGGTGGAATCGGGGATCAGGAGCAGCGGAGACCAGTCTTGCCCTCCAAGGAGAAGTATATATTTGGGATAAATTTATCTCCGCTTTGCAATCCGCAAGACAAAAAAAGCAGTTAACCCATGCAGTGCGGGCACAGCCCCACTGCATGGGAAAATAAAACTTTTCCCATAGTTCTTCTTTAAAGTCCCATAATTTGTTAGTAGATTTTCCAGTATTCCAGAAACTATTTTCCATATACTTTTTTAGATCATCAGTAAAAAAGTTAACAATGGGAGAAGCTGTGCCCAAAATGAGACAACAGCCTGCCAATGCTGGATGTCGCATTGTTTTTAAACTAGTCAAGAGCTGACATGGGTCAGCTCACATGTGCTCCCCAAAAACACATGGGGTCACATGTGCTCCCCAAAAACATTTGTATGGCACATCTGGCCTGCCTGGCGATCCCACAACGCACCTGAGCACCTGTCAGTTCGAACGATCATAACACATGGACCGAGCACCTGTTCTAAACCGCATACAGCCACTGCGAGCCAACGAGCGCGGAACGCCATGGAGGAGTCTGCAAACTTGCTCAGGGAAACGCTAAATAATAGGAAAGTGATCCATCTATTTGCGTACTCTCTGGTCACTCAAAAGTGCAGATCGAAAACAGATGGCTGAGCGCAAGAGCGCTGTGATAAAAAGTGACAGAGAAGAGAAAGACCAGATGTGAGGGAGTTGAAGGGAAAATCCACTATTGTCAGAATGTAATACAACATATATAATTGCTATAGGAGCCATTCTGTAATTTAATATCATTAAAATTATTTTTCCATTTCATTCGGCGGCAAGATACGATCTTTTTGCAATGACAAAAAAATGTTTTAATTATCCTACTTGCAATCAATGTAAACAATATTTGGCGGGCTGTCTCAGAATGATGCTCCTGTAACAAGCGCAATGCCTGTGTAGGATATGTGCACAGAGCTTGGGGTCAAATTATTGACCGCCTGTTGCAAAGGATGTGGCATTCCCCGCAAAACATCTTTAACGGCACTAAACGTTTTTCCATGGATGACATCCCAACCAAGAGTGCTCCCCATTAAAAGCATATGGGGGGCTTTATTATAATGATGGCAGACAGTCTTGTGCATCATTTATTTTGAACAGTAAGAACACCAAAGTTTACCTAGAGCCGTGGTTCTCAACCGCCAGGCTGTAACCTGCTGCTGGGCCACGGACTCCCTCCTCTTGGGTCTCCAGCCGGCTGCAGAGTTGCTTAACCTCCAACAGTACCTCCCAACCTCCCATTGTGCTGCTGGGCCACCATGGATGACATACCAACCAAGAGTGCTCCCCATTAAAAGCATATGGGGGACTTTATTGTAGTGAAGGCAGACTGTCATTTATTTTGAACAGTAAGAACACCAAAGTTTACCTAGAGCCATGGTTCTCAACCGCCGGGCTGTAACTTGCCGTTGGGCCATCAATTCCCTCCTCTTGGGTCTCCAACCGGCTGCAGATTTAATGCTTAACCCTTTGAGGACCGTAAGATTTTGGAACGCCAAAAGAATCAATTTTTTTGTTTTTAAAGTTCGTACACTTCAGTTGCTATAACTAAGCCATTTCATGAAATAATTGGCAAAAAACTAGATCCATTTGTTGTTTGTTAATAAGAACTAATATTTTGACTCAAACAAAAAAAAAAGAGTTTTAAGTTCTTAATCAGATGATACACGCAATTAAAAACATGGGACAAATACGTCCCTTGGTCCTCAAAGGGTTAACCTCCTACAGTGCCTCCCAACCTCCCATTGTGCTGCTGGGCCACCATGGATGACATCCCAACCATTATAATGATGGCAGACAGTCTTGTGCATCATTTATTTTGAACAGTAAGAACACCAAAGATTACCTAGAGCCATGGTTCTCAACCGCCAGGCTGTAACCTGTTGCTGGGCCACGGACTCCCTCCTCTTGGGTCTACAGCCGGCTGCAGATTTTCTTAACCTCCAACAGTGCCTCCCAACCTCCCATTGTGCTGCTCGGCCACCATGGATAACATGCCAACCAAGAGTGCTCCCCATTAAAAGCATATGGGGGGCTTTCTTGTAGTGAAGGCAGACAGTCTTGTGCATCATTTATTTTGAACAGTAAGAACACCAAAGATTACCTAGAGCCATGGTTCTCAACCGCCAGGCTGTAACCTGCTGCTGGGCCACGGATTCCCTCCTCTTGGGTCTCCAGCCGGCTGCAGATTTGCTTAACCTCCCACAGTGCCTCCCAATCTCCCATTGTTGCCCACAGAGCCCCTCAACGTTCCACAGTGAGGGTCCTCAGCCCCCAAAGTGTTCTCCAGTCTGCTGCAGAGGATCAGGCCACCTAGAGTGCCCTCCAAAAACGCAGAGCAACCCTTAGCCCACTTATGGCCACTCAACCCCCACAATACCGCCCAGCCCAGTGCAGTGTCGTCCATCCTGTTGTAAAGCCTCCACTTCCAACAGTTCAATGCACATATTTGCTAGCACATGTGCTGACAAAGTGAAGGAAATAAGTACTTGATCCCCTGCTGATTTTGCGGATTGCACAAACTGTTGTCACCTTCTCACCAAGCTGCTTGGCGATAGTTTGGTAGCCCAGTCCAGCCTTGTGTAGGTCTACAATCTTGTCCCTGACATCCTTGAACAGCTCTTTGGTCTTTGCCATGGTGGAGAGTTTGGAATCTGATTGTTTGATTGCTCCTGTGGACAGGTGTCTTTTATACAGATAACAAAATAAGATTAGCAGCACTCCCTTTAAGAGGCTGCTTCTAATCGCAGCTTGTTACCTGTATGAGAGACACCTGGTCACCAGAAATCCTGCTGAATGATAGGGGATCAAATACCTATTTCCCTCATGAACATGTAAATCAGGGCATCATTTGTTAGACGTGCATTTTTTGTTGCTATTCTGTCTCTCAGTGTTACAATACACCGAACATTCGATTTGTAGACCGATCATTTCTTTGTGAGTGAGCAAACATTCAAAATCAGCAGGGGATCAAATACGCATTTCCTTCACTGTATGTGCATTGATCAGTATAATCTCCGGTCTCCAGCCGGTAGTTGCTGCAGCACCCATTACTTTTGAGCCCATTCAAGGAACGTGTGCGAAGGGGAAATTGACAACCTCCAATAGTGTTCCATTGTGCCCCCCCCAGCACCCTCGAGTTACATAGTTAGTCTGGCTGAAAAAAGTCCATCCAGTTCAACCATTTAAAAAAAAAAAAGTTATAATCCTATACCCACAGTTGATCCAGAGGATCCCACAGTATTACTGCAAAGTCCTCTGTCTCCTCCAGAGACCCGATCCAACACAACTGTCTCTTACCCCTTCTAGAAACCTCATCCCCTGAAGGGCCACCAAGCCTGCTGCAAAGTTCCCCCACAGCCTCCCGAACCCCAAAAGTGACACCCAGCCCCATCGAGCGATTCAAGCATTTACATTCATATTTTGCATTCACATACTTTTATCGTATGAGTGTAAACTTTTTTTTTTCCTCTGTTGTGCCATGGAAGATTTTGAAGGAATTTACTGGGCCTTGACCTCTGTAAAGGTTGAGAACCACTGATCTACAGAACAGAAGGTGTTGTATGGCTCAGCAATACATATTGCAAAAACCTTTTTTTAATTTGTAGAGTGTATTTTTTTTTAAATAGAATACTGAATGCATAAGACCCCTATCAGGGTTTTTTTATTTTTATTATATTAATTTTTCCATTGCTGTCTGAATCCAAAAGGGAAGTTTTTTCTTCACTTCCCATTCTAGAGCCACAGCAACAAGTAGGAGCCCTCCAAATCGAAGGGGATAATGCTTTCACCAGGACAGGTGTCCCCATTGGAAGATTTCCCCCTCTTCTCCTTTTCCTGTGACAATTCAAAAATGTTGAAACTTTATCAATGTCTGTAGTGGGCGGCACAGTGGCTTAGTGCTTAGCACTTTCATCTGGCAGTACTAGGGTCGTTGGTTCAAATCCCAACCACAGTACCACCTGCCTGGAGTTTGCATGTTCTCCCTGTGCCTGTGTGGGTTTACTCCGGGTACTCCGGTTTCCTCCCACACTCCAAAGACATGCTGGTAGGTTAATTGGATCCTGCCTAAATTGTCCCTAGTATGTGTATGTATGAATGTGAGTTAGGGACCTTAGATTGTACGCCCCTTGAGGGTTAGGGACTGATGTGAATGTACAATATATATGTAAAGTGCTGCGTAAATTGACGGCGCTATATAAGTACCTGTAATAAATAAATAAAATAAATAAATATTGGGGACAATGATCACCAGAACCAACAGAGAAGGAAGGATCTATCCAAAGGGGACAGCAAAACCAAACCTAAAAGGGTTTCTAACGCTTTCACATTCTATACAAAGTCTAGAAACAGTTTTTATGCAAGACAACTACATATACACAGTGGATATAGAAGAGAATCACCCCAAACAGGGGCGGACTGACCATTTGGAAACTCAGGCACTGCCCGAGGGCCCGCGGTCAGTAGGGGGCCCCATGAGATGCCTCTGGTACCTTTTTCATAGGCTTTTTTGAGTTTGGGCAAGGACACAGGGGCCTCATGATCCCCTATTGCCCGGGAGCCTCATGAGTTGTCAGTCCGCCCCTGACCCCAAATAATTAGGGATGCACCAATACCAATAATGGTGCGGATACTGAGTATTTTCAGGAGTACTCGTTCTCATGAAAATGTTCCTAATACCCGAAACCGATACCTTGAGGTTCAATTTGCATCCATACAAAATGAATGAGAGCAAATCGCACTGGAAAGAATAGAATGCTTTTTGAACAGGAATGTGGTGCGATTCCTATCCAAATCACACGCAGTTTCCCCTGCACTGATCCCATGCTGCCACACAACAAACAGACACTTCACGGGTCTGGGGATTTGAAATCCCTTCGGTTTTCCCTCCTCTCCTTGCAGTGAGCTAGACGGCTTCTGATTGGTCAACAACGTCAGGGTGCTGACCAATCAAAGTCCTTCTAGCCTGTACTGTTATCCCTGCAAGTAGAGGAAAGAAAACCGTGGGGATTTCAAATCCCCAGACCTGTGAAGCGGATTTTCGTTGAGTAAATACAGCTGGATAAAACAAAAACTGTGTATGTCTTCATTTCAGGCTACAAAGCAACCAAATATGATTATATTTAAGGGGGGTGATTCTTTTCCGTGACCTTGTTCCCTAACTTTATTTTTTCACTTCTATGATGTGCGGCATTTAAAAATAAACAGTTGTATACAGTACACTTCCCTGACTCCAAACAAACAAAACTGCTCTGGCGAGAGATGAAAAGTCTGATCTCGGTAGGTGTGCGTTACTTACCCTGAAAATCTCGGGATAATCTAATCTGGACACAAGCACCAAACTTTTAGGAGCAAAAATCTGCGCGGGTTGAATCAAACCAGAATCCTCATCATCTCCATCACTGTGATCATGCTTTGTTCCCTAAAAAAAAAAAATTATAATTATACATCTATTAATCATAATACAACTAACAAATTCAATCCCTCAAACCACGCCGAAAGGTATGTATAGATCAGACTGAAGTGTTCTTATCGCAATATACAATAGTGTGATGTTTTTGGTGGATAGGCTCCGTTCTCAGTGATGTCACCAGTGTAGTGAATGGATAGGCTCCATTCTCAGTGATGTCACCAGTGTAGTGAATGGATAGGCTGCATTCTCAGTGATGTCACCAGTGTAGTGAATGGATAGGCTGCATTCTCAGTGATGTCACCAGTCTGTAGTGAATGGATAGGCTGCATTCTCAGTGATGTCACCAGTCTCTAGTGGATGGATAGGCTGCATTCTCAGTGGTGTCACCATTCTCTAGTTAATGGACAGGCTGCATTCTCAGTGATGTCACCGGTCTCTAGTGGATGGATAGGCTGCATTCTCAGTGATGTCACCGGTCTCTAGTGGATGGATAGGCTGCATTCTCAGTGATGTCACCGGCCTCTAGTGAATGGATAGGCTGCATTCTCAGTGATGTCACCGCTCTCTAGTGAATGGATAGGCTGCATTCTCAGTGATGTCACCGCTCTCTAGTGGATGGATGGGCTGCATTCTCAGTGATGTCACTGGTCTCTAGTGAATGAATACGCTGCATTCTCAGTGATGTCACCGGCCTCTAGTGAATGGATAGGCTGCATTCTCAGTGATGTCACCGGTCTCTAGTGGATGGATAGGCTGCATTCTCAGTGATGTCACCGGTCTCTAGTGAATGGATAGGTTGCATTCTTAGTGATGTCACCGGTCTCTAGTGAATGGATAGGCTGCATTCTCAGTGATGTCACCGGTCTCTAGTGAATGGATAGGCTGCATTTTCAGTGATGTCACCGCTCTCTAGTGAATGGATAGGCTGCATTCTCAGTGATGTCACCGCTCTCTAGACAATGGATGGGCTGCATTCTCAGGGATGTCACCGCTCTCTAGACAATGGATAGGCTGCATTCTCAGTGATGTCACCGCTCTCTAGACAATGGACAGGCTGCATTCTCAGTGGTGTCACCGGCCTCTAGTGAATGGATAGGCTGCATTCTCAGTGATGTCCCCAGTCTCTAGTGAATGGATAGGCTGCATTCTCATCGACATCATTGGTCTCAGTCTCAGCTATGTCACTTGATTCCAGTGAATAAATAGGCCGTGATATTACAGTCTCAGGGCAAATAGTGTGCTATATTTTTATAACCACTCATCTTCACAAACTTTTCCGGAGGCATTACATAACAGATGCATTTTATAATCACAAACACAGAAATGTACAGAATGTTTCATCCATTTTTTATAATGGAAGGACATAGAAGTACATGTCTGGAAATCACCACCAGACACCATCCAGTTAACAATGACCCCTCTGCAGAACAATACATATGTTATTGTAGTAAGATTTATCGTTATTTAAAAGTCTGGAATGAGGCTGGAGATTTATTGGTGTCTGAGCTCGGAGCAGAACTAAAAGGCCTTTGTTGCCGCATGGCTGGTTTGATCTCTTTGGATCTGGCCGGCTCGCTGCCCTCTCCTGACAAGGAGGAATAATTCACATTTAATACGGCCAGGTCCCCATTGTCAGGACAGTATAGTAGGATTGGTAGTGAGACATTTACAGGGAGGAGAGAGCAGACAGTATATTATCTGCTCCTCATGTTCACAGAATCGCTTCGGAAATAAATGAGACTTCTGCAGAAAGCTTGCTTGGGAATCCTGCAACTGGACAGAAGGTCCATCTGGGGAGACCTAATACTATATACTGTCCAAAATTGGAAGTTTACAGAAAACATGTTCCTTTTAAACATGGCAACGTGACTGTAGACCTGAAAATTAGGCATCCAGAGGTGTCTAAGTATTTCGAGAAACCCTACAGAGCTCCAGGAAGGCCAGAAACTCAACTCTTCAAGTCACCTTCTCACACAACCGATGAATGGTGACCTTATGGACAAACGAGGAACGGTAATGTAACGGACCACCTGACAGCACCTCTATCAGTCCCCTGATACAGCCTCCCCAGAGTGCGGAGTCTAAGTACCGGAGCACTTGTTCACCAGGGCCCCTGATGGTGGGGATGGACTTGGAGCGCTCCGGGACCAGGTCGCAGCTGCTGGGTATCTCTACCAGAGGTAGGGGAGTCTGCAAGAGGCTCCTGCAGGTTAAGAGTCTGACGTGAGGGAGCCCGGGGATCCCTGAGGGATGGATGAGCAGAATCAGAGTCAAACAGGCCGTGTCGGTAACTAGCGGGTCGGTGCGGTACAAGACAGTAGGCAAGGGATGGTCGGGTCACACGCAGGGTCAATAACGGAAGATCAGATTTAAAAGGGAATATCCAGGAGCAGAGTCAGACAAGCCAAGGGGTCAGGACAGGAGAAGGCAGCTAGGTCAGACAATCCAGATCAGAGTATTCACAAACAGGCAACAGGATACGCAAAGACCATTCGGCAACAAGTGACAGCACTGGGTGCTTTAAATATCGCGCCCCGCGCGGTCATTGGTGTCAATCGCGCCCTCACGCCCGCCAGTGCGCATGTGCGATCTCCGATGCCGCGGTGGATTGAGCCCTAGCGCCCGAATCCCCGTGTGAGGTGGTCTACTGCGCATGCGCCGGGACCAGCGCCGCGGTGATTCCTGACAGGTAAAGAGTGAGCTTAATTTTCAGTTCTGATTGCAATGTGCTGTATGTTCAATTAACCACTTCAAGTCCAGACACTTTCACCCCCTTCCCCCCAGGCCAATTTTCAGCTTTCAGCGCTATCACATTTTGAATGACAATTGCGCGGCCATGCAACACTGTACCCATATGTATTTTTTAGCATTTTTTTGAGACAGATACAACTTTATGTTGGTGGTATTTATTCACCGCTGGGATTTTTGTTTTGCTATATAAATGAAAAAGTCCAAACATTTTGAAAAAAAAAACACATTTTGCAAATAAATAATCTTTCTTCATAAATCTTGGCCAAAATGTATTCAGTTATCTTTTTAGTAAAAAAAAAAATAAAAATTAGTTTATAACCAAAAATTATAATTTTTCAAAAAATGTTTTTACATTTTTATTTTTTTTTTTATATTATTTATGTTTTTGGTTTTTGTAACATACCGTCACCCTAGCAGTACAGTGTCACCTTAGTGACACTGTACTACTTGTGGGGGGGTGAAGACATTTTTTTTTTCTTTTTTACACGGATTGCTTTTACACCCATAAAGGCTGAAAAAGCAATCATTTCTCCTCCCTGACAGCATTCTTGCAGCCATTGAGAAATACTGTGAGAGCTGTGATTGGTCACAGCTTGTCACATGGTACAAGGCTGTTGTTAAAAAAAATTAACATTTTTATTTATATTATTGTTTGTTTTTTTTTTGTTTTGTTTTTTACATACTGTCTCCCTATCAGTACAGTGTCACCATAGTGACACTGTACTACTTGAGGGGGGTGATGAAGATTTTTTTTTTTTTACGCTGATTGCTTTTACACCCATAAAGGCTGTAAAAGCAATCATTCCTCTTACTCTCCAGCTGCATTCTTGCAGCCATTGAGAAATACTCTGTGAGCTGTGATTGGTCACAGTTTGTCACATAGTACAAGGCAGTGATGTCACCGGTCTCTAGAGAATGGATAGGCTGCATTCTCAGTGATGTCACGGCTCTCTAGTGAATGGATAGGCTGCATTCTCAGTGATGTCACTGGTCTCTAGTGAATGGATAGGCTGCATTCTCAGTGATGTCACTAGTCTCTAGTGAATGGATAGGCTGCATTCTCAGTGATGTCACCGCTCTCTAGTGAATGGATAGGCTGCATTCTCAGTGATGTCACCGCTCTCTAGTGAATGGATAGGCTGCATTCTCAGTGATGTCACCAGTCTCTAGTGAATGGATAGGCTGCATTCTCAGTGATGTCACCGGTCTCTAGTGAATGGATAGGCTGCATTCTCAGTGATGTCACCGGTCTCTAGTGAATGGATAGGCTGCATTCTCAGTAAGGTCACTGGTCTCTAGTGAATGGATAGGCTGCATTCTCAGTGATGTCACCGGTCTCTAGTGAATGGATAGGCTGCATTCTCAGTGATGTCCCCGGTCTCTAGTGGATGGATAGGCTGCATTCTCAGTGATGTCACCGGTCTCTAGTGAATGGATAGGCTACATTCTCAGTAATGTCACCAGTCTCTAGTGAATGGATAGGCTGCATTCTCAGTAATGTCACCGGTCTCTAGTGAATGGATAGGCTGCATTCTCAGTGATGTCACCGCTCTCAAATGAGTGGATAGGCTGCATTCTCAGTAATGTCACCGGTCTCTAGTGAATGGATAGGCTGCATTCTCAGTAATGTCAGTTGACCATCTTTTAGTGGAAAGAAAAGGTATGAAATGAAAAGTGAATGCTGCAACCACGGCCATGACCTGTTCCTAATGACAAGGAACAAAGAACTCCTAGCAACCTCTGGGGTAACCCTAGAGTTCCATGTAACCCTGATTGAGAGTGGCTGTGCTTGACTGCTGTTAAAATGCAGCAATTCACAGCATCCAACAAGGAAGAGAGGATCAGTTCATACAAAATTAATATGGCAGTATTTTGTACAGCTGGAGAGTTAAAGCCCAACTCCAGCTTCGGGGTGCTGTAAAGTTTTAAAACAATTTTAACAAGAGTCCTCATCGTTTTTAATGATGGTGAGCGATTCTCTAGTATATAGAAAACAGCACTCAGGTCTATGCAGTGGTTCATTCTCCACAGTACTACAAGTCCAGGTCACCATGAGGACACATACCGTAGACGAGGTGTCCAAGATGACCCGGGCTCATAGGAATGGCACTGAATGACACTATACATTAATCAACTCAGAAGAGGAGCGGCACTTGAGGACTGAAGGGTGTGACAGACCAAATTGGGACAGGGTCTTTTGGTGGGAACTGCAGGCCACCTTCTTGTCTACTGGCTATGGGCCTTGGCGTTTGAGGGGGCTCTATTCTATGGGAGGTGTGTGCCTGGGGGACCTTTTACACTTCGGATTCAAGTCCATGTCTCTCCAAAACACACAGACTCTGAGAGGAGGACTGGATACAGATTTGGAGTCTCTGTGCCCAAACCAGCATTGACTGTTTCAACCCCCCCTCCTAGACTCAGATGTTAATATAAACAGGTCAGAACAACCAGATGCTGAGGTCTCTTGCTGTAATCTGTTTATTAAGGTGTCATGTGTTTACTGTTGTTTCTTTGTCCCATTGCTAATTGAGCCAATTGAGTCAACTATTGTTTGTCTGTTGGCGAATTCCTCCTAGAGGTTCCTACATGATGCGATTAGTCTTGTGTCAACTTTACCTCGTTACCCACTCAGTGTGGACCAGGGATGGACTGACAACTCATGGGGCCCCTGGGCAATAGGGGATAATGGGGCCCCTGTGTCCTCGCCCACACCCAAAAAAGCCTATGATAAAGCCAATGAAAGGTACCAGGGGCATCTCATGGGGCCCCCTACTGAGCCCGGGCCCTCAGGCTGTGCCCGAGCGCTTGAATGGTCAGTCCGCCCGTGGTGTGGACTGTATATCCCAATGTGTAATATTTGTTTTTATTGTTCACGTGGGGACTGCCCCTATTTATAAAGTGTATAAAAACCTGTATTTCTGTTCAATAAAGTAGTTTCAGTTGCACCTATGCTAGTGTCATCTAGTTCTTGGGTGCAATGACCAGCTATAATACCTTGTGCCAGGATCGCAACTGGGAGGAAGCAGCCAGGTGGAGTGCCGAGCGGTCCATCACAAAGTAGACATGGAGGTCAGTGCAAAAGTAAAAAGTTATGATTTTGGGGGCAATTTTGAAGAAAAAAAAAAGTGGAGGCAAGTTTTAAAACACCTAATGATTACTTTTTACTGTCAAGGGTTCTTTGGTGGTGAAACCCCCACCCTTGAGCGTCCAGGCATACACACCTGTCAGGGCATCCATCACATGGGATCTCACTCCCCACCTCGATTTTACATTGTTGAGAAAGTACAAATAGAGAGGGGCAACACAGCAAATTGAAAGGGAGGAGGTTGAGGAAGTGGAGACCTCAAAAGATACTGTATACAAGCAAAAGAACAACGCAAACCTTCCTATGTGTATTTTAGGTGGCCTACTCCCTTAATATCACATCGGTGTACAGTAGATGTGGGGAGCTACAAGCTGCAATCATCCTGTGAAAATTCTACAGCTTTCAAATCTTTAGCTTCTCCACTTTCTAATGTGCCCGCCGGGGTCAGAGTTAATACGGGTGTAATATAAATCTCGAGTCCATCAAATACGTCTTGTTTAATGACTATGAAATATGTTACTTGTAAGCTCTACAAATCCTTGTAATGAAGGGGGGACATCTTTCACAGATAACACAGCAGATCTCTGTAATACATTATGGAATGAAGGGAATTAACACTCAAAAGACAAGAAGGGGGTAAAATGGTGAAACCAGATCCTTCAAGTAACACAAGTTTCTCTTGTTACTAGGGGCTCTGGAAGTCCATGTGGAATACAACTGATACTGGATGGTAATTTATTACCTTTGTGCTGTCATATGTGGCAACTTAAATCTTTACCAACATTTCCTAATGCAGAGACCTGTATTTAAAGTAGCATTCTGCTCTGGTGGAAGCATCATTACTCTGAGAAGTTTGAGTGTTTCTCACGTCTTCTGTAGAGCGAATGTTCACCTGAGCTTTTGCTAGTTTCCTTGTCCTAGGTTTCCGCCATTGAATTCAGTAAGGGTGTTCCCCTATGAGATACTCATGGAACAGGGTGCGAAATTAAGGCTTTGCGTGTCTGAATAAGTACGCAGTAACCCAGTGGTGACCATCCTGTAGCAAAGTCCTCGTGGGTAAAGGGCGGAAGGAGCAGAAATGGCAGTAAAGTGTATGACCAGTGGTGTGACGTAACACCTCGACATCCACCTGAGACTAATCTCTGAATGGTGGAATTTTAGTACCAAGTTGAAAAGTTTGACCACTTCCTGTCCGGACACTTTCACCCCCTTCCTGTCCAGGGCAATTTTCAGCTTTCAGCGCTATCACACTTTGAATGACAATTGCGCAGTCATGCAACACTGTACCCATATGAATTTTTTACCATTTTTTTGAGACAGATAAAGCTTTATTTTGGTGGTATTTATTCACCGCTGGGATTTTTATTTTTTTTACTATGTAAATGAAAATGTCCAAAAATTTTGAAAAAAAAGTGTTTTTTTTTTTATAAAATTTTGAAAATAAATAATATTTCATCATAAATCTTGGCCAAAATTTATTCAGTTATTTTTTTAGTAAAAAAAATATCCAAATTAGTTTATAACGAAAAATTATAATTTTTAAACTTTTTTTTACATTTTTATTTTTTTTTATATTATTATTTTTTATTTATTTTTTTTACATACTGTCACCCTAGCAGTACAGTGTCACCATGGTGACACTGTACTACTTGTGGGGGGTGATGAAGATTTTTTTTTTTTTTTTTACACTGATTGCTTTTACACCCATATAGGATGTAAAAGCAATCATTTCTCTTTCTCTCTGTGTGCATTCTTGCAGTCATTGTACTGAGTGAGCTGTGATTGGTCACAGCTTGTCACATAGTACAAGGCTGGTGTGAATAGCCTTGTACCATGTGACCTCTGTGATCATTCACAGATTTCACACGTAGTAAACAATGATGTCACAAGTGACATCTTCCTTACTACTTTGCATGTGATCACTGATTCGCCAATCAGTGATCACATGATCGGGACCTCGTACAGAGGTCCCGTCCGACGATTGGTGTTTCACTGTCCGGAGGACACAGCGGGCACCGGATCGCGGTGCTGCGCACTCCCAGGGAGCGCGCACAGCTAGAAAAGGCGGGTGCCGTTTATGAACGGCAACCCGCCCCTGGACTGCCACCGCCCTGCCGTTCATAAACAGCAGGCGGACGGCAAGAGGTTAACAAAGTGAATAAATTCCGGACATAGCCCTGGTTTACTGATAGTTGTAACATCTAAACCAGTGGTCTCCAAACTGTGGCCCTGAGCCTGGATGAGACTGTTTGCTTGCCTTTATCCGACCTTTGAGGTATTATTCCTGCTACTGACACCAACAATGGGCCACTATTCCTTCCATTGACACCAACGATGGGGAATAATTCCTTCAAATGAAAAAAAGTCTTCCACGGACACCAGCTATTTCTCCCCCTAATACCAAAGATCAGGCATTGTTTAATCCCACTGGGCACAGTTCAGCCCCCGTAAAGTCTGAAGGACAGTAAACTGGCCTTTTCTTTGGAAATTATGGAGACTCCCGATCGAAACACATACTATGCAGGATACACATAAATAGTGTACAAAAAAAAAAAGTGCACAAGTAACGGAGATATTCCAACTCATACTTTCTGTGGGACAACATGTAATGGCCAAAGATACAGGGTAGCTTGAAAAAGGAGTGTGACGGGAGTCACTTTGGGTGAGGGGCCCATGGAACACAGCTCACTTTAGAGAGGTGGGGAGACCCCTGTCTCAGCTCCCCATATCCCTCTTATGTATAAGTCACCTTGTTCCTGTTAGGGGTACAGGATGGAATATCCTGATATTGTGTAGGCATGTATAGGAGATGGGGGGGGGTTGTTCATTGTTTAATGCCATGTGGTTGTCCCATTGTTCTATTGTGTGTCTTGCTTGGGAGCAAACTAATATGGGATGTATGTGTGTATGTATTGGCTTGGTGAGGGGGAGTCTGCTGTGTGTCTCTTGTTACTAAATGTATTGAACCGCCCTGTGTATATATCTTGTATCTGTGTTAAAATAAAGCAGTCTATCTTGCTTACTACTCTGCATGTGATCACTGATTGGGCAATCAGTGATCACATGATTGGGACATGAGGTCACATGAGGTTCCGTACGACGATCAGTGTTCCACTGTGTCCGGAGGACAGCACAAGCGTGGAGCGTGCACAAGCAGGGGGTGAGGAGGCCGTTTATAAACGGCCACCCGCCCCTGCACTGCCACCATCCGACCGTTTATATACAACGGTCGGACGGGAAGTGGTTAATTGCTCTTTAGGTCTAAGAGGCATGGGAAAGTAGATTTACTTACCTGACCCTCCATCCTGCTAGACTGGTCCCTGCAGCATCTTCTCTACTATGTTCCAGTGGTCCAAGGTCCTGACGTCATGAAGAGAGATGCAGGGACCATAACCCTAAATTGGACGTGAAGACGTCAAGCAACAGTCCACCACCAGTGGACCAGGGAGTGAAGGATCTCAGCCTGTAGACTAAACGAGGAGTTGACCCTTGCAGTGTGGGAGAAGCCCCATTGCAAGGGAAAACATTCAGGTTGCCCAGAGTTGGGCTTTAACCACAATCCTACCGGCACTTCTACCCCCTTCCTGCCCAGGCCAATTTCCAGCTTTCAGCGCTGTCACACTTTGAATGACAATATGACGTCCTCCCAGAACGAGAGAACCACCTTGCGCCCGTCATTGTACTATATGGCGGGCTGGAGGTGGTTAAGCTCTACCTTTCAAACCCGGCGTACGGCTTTAGTTTTACTGCAGATGTGTGTTTTTACAGACTTGTGGCTTTGTTTTTCTCGGTTTGCCTGGACAGTCGCAGCACAGTGGGGAGGATTCCAGAATCCCTCTTTTTATACACATACACCGGCTGTTGGATTTTAGCAGGGCACCTGACCCCATGTAACAAGAAAACAGGAACATTTATCAAACCAGAAGTCAGATGCGTAATCCTTCAGCAGTTAATGGCATGTTCTTCTCCACGCTCCGAGCAATGTTTTACCAGCGTTGCTAGCAACAAAGGACTTTGTGAAAAGGACAAATGACAGTTATTAATTTCCATCAGGAAGGAGCGGTGTTAGAAGTTAACTCAGATCTTCTAATGTGATGGAAATAAGCTCCATGTACACTCACCGGCCACTTTATTAGGTACTACTGTTCAGTTGCTCGGTAACACAAATTGCTAATCAGCCAATCACATGGCAGCAACTCAATGCATTTAGGCATCTAGATGTGGCGAACACGACTTGCTGAAGTTCAAACCGAGCATCAGAATAGAGAAGAAAGGGGATTTAAGTGACTTTGAACGTGGCATGGTTGTTGGTGCCAGACGGGCTGGTCTGAGTATTTCAATAACTGCTGATCTACTGAGGGGTTTTTTTACACACAACCATCTCTAGAGTTTATATTAGTGGTGCACTGAAATGAAAATTCTGGTGCCAAAACCAAAAATTCAAAATGCACCGAAAACCGAAACGTGCAGTTTTTACAAATGAACGTATATTTTTTGGAAAAAAAAACAATATATGCCCCAAATTTTGGTAAAATTTGAAAGAGGATGTTACGGCGAGTAAATAGATACCCAACATGTCACGCTTTAAAATTGTGCACGCTCGTGTAATGGCGTGAAACTGCTGTACTTAAAAATCTCCATGGGTGATGCTTTAAAAATTTCTACAGGTTAGCAGTGTACAGTTACAGAGGACATCTAGTGTGAGAATTCTTGCTATTGCTCTGATGTTCGTGGCAGGGGCGGACTGACCATTTGGAAACTCGGGCACTGCCCGAGGGCCCGGGGTCAGTAGGGGGCCCCATGAGATGCCCCTGGTACCTTTTTCATAGGCTTTTTTGAGTTTGGGCAAGCACACAGGGGCCCCATGATCCCCTATTGCCCGGGGGCCCCATGAGTTGTCAGTCCGCCCCGGTTCGTGGTAATACCTCACACGTGTGGTTTGAACACCATTTACATATGTGGGCATGGCCTACGTATGCGTTCACCACTATGTGCGAGCACGGGGGGGACGGGGGCAGTTTAAACTTTTTTTTTTTTTTGCACCGTTCCTTTAAAAAAAAAATGTAGTCACTTTTATTCTTATCACAAGGAATGCATGCATCCCTTGTGATAGAAATAATTAGTGACAGGTCCTCTTTATGGAGAGATATGCTGTCAATAAGTCCCCATATCTCTCCTCTGCGATGTAAAGCATTGGATAAAAAAAAAAAAAGCTTTGATCTAGTGCTTTATAAAAAAAAAAATTGCCAGAACGGGAAGTGACATCGCTACGGTCCTCCACGGGTATAGAGATGTGTGGCGGCCATCTTTCATTCACTCATCTCTATGCCCAGCGCCGGGATTGATGGCTTCTCAGGTAAGGTTGAACTACCGAGTGGCGGCAGCGAAGGGTGGGTTTTTTTCGGCACCCAGGTCAGTGCTGTTTTTTTTTTTCATTTCGGCCGATGACCGAAAAAGGTGTTTTCAGCAGAAACGAAATTTCGGTGCATCCCTAGTTTATATGGTCCGAAAAAAAGAAAATATCCAGTGAGAGGCAGTTGTGTGGAAGAAAATGCCTTGTTGATGTCAGAGGAGAATGGGCAGACTGGTTGCTGCAACATTCAGATGGTAGGGTCAGAAATTGGTGTAAACAACATGAAAGCATGGATCCATCCTGCCTTGTATCAACGGTTCAGGCTGGTGGAGTCACGGTGTGGTGGATCCATCCTGCCTTATACCAAGGGTTCAGGCTGGTGGTGGTGTCATGGTGTGGTGGATCCATCCTGCCTTGTATCAATGGTTCAGGCTGGTGGTGGTGTCATGGTGTGGTGGATCCATCTTGCCTTGTATCAATGGTTCAGGCTGGTGGTGGTGTCATAGTGTGGTGAATCCATCCTGCCTTGTATCAACGGTTCAGCCTGGTGGTGGTGGTGTCATGGTGTGGTGGATCCATCCTGCCTTATACCAAGGGTTCAGGCTGGTGGTGGTGTCATGGTGTGGTGGATCCATCTTGCCTTGTATCAATGGTTCAGGCTGGTGGTGGTGTCATAGTGTGGTGAATCCATCCTGCCTTGTATCAACGGTTCAGCCTGGTGGTGGTGGTGTCATGGTGTGGTGGATCCATCCTGCCTTGTATCTACGGTTCAGCCTGGTGGTGTCATGGTGTGGTGGATCCATCCTGCCTTGTATCAATGGTTCAGGCTGGTGGTGGTGGTGATGATGTGGTGGATCCATCCTGCCTTGTATCAACGGTTCAGCCTGGTGGTGTCATGGTGTGGTGGTTCCATCCTGCCTTGTATCAATGGTTCAGGCTGGTGGTGGTGTCATGGTGTGGTGGATCCATCCTGCCTTGTAACAATGGTTCAGCCTGGTGGTGGTGGTGTCATGGTGTGGTGGATCCATCCTGCCTTGTATCAATGGTTCAGGTTGGTGGTGGTGTCATGGTGTGGTGGATCCATCCTGCCTTGTATCAACGGTTCAGGCTGGTGGTGGTGGTGTCATGGTGTGGGGGAGATTTTCTTGGCACTAGCAATGTGTACCTAATAACGTGGCCAGTAAGTGTAAATGCATGTTTTAAAGGCAGGGTACGCTGTCTCTGTACTGAGAACTATTTTGTAAATGACTTCCATATTTTTTTACTTGCTCACTCTTGTAGATTACTGCTATTGTAGTAGATATAGAGGTTTGTAGATTTGCCACTAGAGGGATCTCTTGGTGTTTCAGGGTATTTGAACTTTCAGTTTAAAAGGCAAATCCACCTATTAATGAAAAGGTGAACTAAAGCCAAAATGCTAGCCGCCCCTCTGGACCTTCTGCATATAACGGCTGCAATGCCCCATGCCACTGGTGCCACAAGTAATATAAACTCCTATCTACATCTTCAAACGGGTGTCCGGCACTGAAAGGAGCTTACAACAGCAACTTCTCCAGGAAAAGTATTTCTTTTGAAATATTTTATCTACCCAACTCAGCAAATCTGTTAATACAGCTGCCTATTTTGGCGCAGAGAAAACTGTGAAACCTACCTCTACAGCGTTCTGACAGAAAGTAGCGCCGGAGCGCACACAGGTATAACAGATGGGCTTCAGCATGTCTCCTCTCAAAGAAACACCCTCTAACGCAGTGGTTCTCAACCTTCCTAATGCCACGACCCTTTAATACAGTTCCTCATGTTGTGGTGACCCCCAACCATAAAATTATTTACCCAGTAATCATAATTCATGAGTGTCCTTTTACCTCCAATACTGCTGCTTTCAACACAGTAGCTGCTTTTAACAGAGTAGCTGCTTTCAACACAGCAGCTGCTCTTTACACATCGGAAATATGTGTTTTCTGATGGTCTTAGGGGACCCCTGTGAAAGGGTCGTTCGACCCCCAAAGGGGTCGCAACCCACAGGTTGAGAACCACTGCTCTAACGCATTTCACCCTCTATGATTGCGTCTATGGGAGGGTGAAATGCATTAAAGGGGCGTGACTTTGGATGGAGACAAGCTGAAGCCGATCTGTTATACACCGAGACAGGGCGGTCTACCAGTGCACACTTTGGCGCTAATTTCTGGCAGACATTTTCGCAGGGTCAGAGGGATCCCTTGGATGCTGGCACCCAGCAGTAATTGAAGTCGCTAGGCATTAGGGTATGGTGTATGGGGTGGCGTTTGTTTCTTAGGGTCACAGTGTGTCACGGTCAGGCTCGTAGACCAGTAGCTATAGAAGTAGATAGACCAGGAAAAAAGGTGTACAAGCAGGTCACCCTGGCAGATGACACAGGCTCACCCAAAGCATGGGGTCTAAACACTAACCAGTGTTCACCAGAGCTCCTGATGGTGGAGATGGGTTAGTACCAGGTCATGTTCCTCAGGATTACCCCACTAGGAGGTGAGCAAGCTGGGGTCCAGTAGCAGATGTAGCAGGTAGGGATCAAGTAGAAGCATAGTCAGTAAACAAGCCAAAGGTCGGTAATGAGTGGTAGCGATGATACGGATGGCAGCAGGAGTGACAACAATGAGACATTGGCTGGAGAAAGCACAATAATCTGTCAAACAGGAAGTGCAAAGGAACAGCTTACAAAGGAAGTTCATTATCTGTTTCTGTTGGCCACTAGAACAATTGCCCAGGCATGGAAGAGCTTGTCTGTCCCTCTTCAGGGGGTGCGGGACCGTATGACCACTCTGATGCTCAATGAACAGATGTCGAGTATCCGTAATGACTTCCAATGAAAATTTTTGAAAATATGGGAGCCGTGGTTGACGTATGCTTTCCCGCGGCTAGTCTGGGTTTATGACGCTGTATGGTATTGGCGTTCCCGGATTCCGGCTTCTGGTCTTGTTTTTGTCTTCCTTCTTTACTCTTTCTTTTTCGTTTGATTACGTGAGGTGATAGATGTAACGGAACCAACCCAGACTGTGCTTGAGTACTTCCGTTAGAATACGGCTTCCCCGTCCAAACACCAACAACAGACACCACAGCCAACCATACAAGACTAGAGAACACCAGTCTTGAAGTAAACCAGGTAGTAGACTAGTTTATTTGAACACAGATAAATGATCTATACACTCAGGGGACAGTCCCCCCTCCCTACAAAAAGACAAAGAGCAGGGCAATCTACATTTAGTAACAAGAGACACATAGGTATTCAAACTTCACACCAGCAGACAGTCCCATCAGGAGGGAGGGCTGCTGGAGACACCCCCCCCCCCACTAAACTAATACACATAAACACATACATCCCATAATAGTTTGCTCCCAAGCCAGACAGACAATAGAACAATGGGATGCAGCCACATAACATTAAACAATCAACAACCCCCCCACCCCACCTATCTCCTAAACATGTCTACACAGTCTGAAACGATATTAGGACAGATCACCCTGCACCCCTAACAGGCACAGGGTGATTTACACATAAGAGGGATACGGGGAGCTGAGACAGGGGTCTCCCCACCTCTCCAAAGTGAGCTGGGTTCCATGGGCCGCCCACCCAAAGTCACTCCCGTCACAATAGATATTTGCCTTTGGCTGGAAATTTTTGTTGGTGTTATATCGCCGTTTCTGTATTCTATGTGCTATTGATAGCCCCTACATGTGCGCCTCTTGCATTGTTGGAGTTACAATACTGATTATTTTTTATGTACCATTGATAGCCCCTGCGTGGGCGTGTCTTCTGCTCTAATTCTTCTTGTTAAATTGTTTACAAAAGTTAATAAAAACCATTGAAATACAAAAAGGAAGTTCATGGGAGGTGCAAAGAGTTCAAGAGAAACAAAACACAAGGCAAGGTTGTCTAAGGCAGTGTTTCTCAACCTTTTTTCAGTCAAGGCACCCTTTAAAATGATGGACAGTCTTGAGGCACCCCATTCTAAAATGTGAAAAACTATTCTAATAGTTTTATACAACGCAGCAACACCCACACATGTAGGACACCCAACGTTAGAGGTGATTTATTCTTCCAAAGCAAATACACTTTTGCACACTGGTACTGACTAGTATTCCAATGTTTCTTTTCTCCCTCAATTTTTCTCCATCACTGAGCTAATGTGACCCCCCAGCACTGACAGAGAGGGGCAGAGGAGGTTCAAACTAGGATGCTGTGCAAGCAGCTGACATCCTCCTTAGCAACTGATGATGTCATTTGTTGTCAGGACGCCAGCGGCTAGAAGGTTGTAATGGTGCACAATGAAAACCTGTGGCTTTGTGTAACTACAGTAGAAGGCAGGCGTGTTCCACCCGCTGGCTTGTATACAAGTTTTAGGTAATTTTTAGACATTTTGCCAAGGCACCCCTGAAGAAACCTCAAGGCACCCTGGTTGAGAAAGGCTGGTCTAAGGAATCTCAGGTGGCTCAGAAAGAAGAGACACCGCCAGTCACAGCAGAGGTTGCAGGTTCAGATCCGGTCCTGACGCAGTGAGTACCTCTACAGAGGACTTTAATCACAAGCCTACCGGGCACTTATACCCCCTTCCTGCCCAGACCAATTTCCAGCTTTCAGCGCTGTTACTTTGAATGACAATTGCGTGGTCATGTAACACTGCACCCATATGAAATTTTTATAATTCTTTTGTGACAGATAGAGCTTTATTTTGGTGGTATTTAATCACCTCTGGTTTTTTCTTTTTTCTTAAACAAACCAAAAAACACTGAAAATTTTGAAAAACAAAACATTTTTTCCTTAGTTTTTGTTATAAAATTTTGTAAATAAGTGATTTTTCTCCTTCACTGATGTGCGCTAATGAGGCTGCAGTGATGGGCACTGACAGGCTGCACTAATGGACACTTATAGGTGGCACGGATGGGCACTGATGAGATGGCACTGGTAGGTGGTACTGATGGACATTGACAGGCATCACTGATGGGCACTGAAAGGCAGCACTGATATATGGCACTGTTAGGCGGCACTGATTGGCAGCACTGATAGGTGGCACTGACTGGCACTGATGGGTGACACTGAAAGGCAGCTCAGATGGGCACTGATATGTGGCATTGATGTGCACTGGTAGGCACTGATATGTGGCATGATGGGCACTGGCACGTGGCACTGATGAGCACTGACAGCTGGCACTGATGAGCACTGACAGGTGGCACTACGGGGGCTACACTGATGATCAGTGCACATGTCCCCTCCACGGAATGCCGATTACCGGCTCTCCTCTGTCAGTGTGACAGCTCGAGAGGAGAGAAATGCCGATAACCGGCATTTCCCTGTTTACATGTGATCAGCTGTGATTGGACACAACTGATCACATGACCGAGCCGACATCTTGGGCTCTTTCCATGGATTGGTCATCCGCTGTGTCCGAGGGACACAGCACACCGTCGATTGCAGCGCTGCGCGCTCCCTGAGCGTCATATGACGTCCTTCCAGAACGAAAGAACAACTTGCGCCCGTCATTTTACTATAGGGCGAGCTGAAGGTGGTTAAAGTGGACAAGCTTGCCAATCCAAAATAGCTCTAACTCTAGTAATTAAAAAGCTGTCCCGAGTTTCCATCAGTAATTCAGTCTAGTCTGAGATGATATCCTGCTGCAGGCAGGAGGAAGCATTTCCCCCAGTATTCAGACTGAAACTTTGTAGAACATCACTAGGTGAGAAGATACAGCAGTGTCTGGTCTGCATCATTGAGAAACCACAAGTACATGGTGACCTTGGGTGATGCCTGAACAAAGATGGTGCCATCTTTCTGCAGAAAAAAAAAGACATTGTTGGGGGAGCATTGTGATATCTGTAATAAATACCTGGAAGTGTTATTCTGACTTACAGCTTAGCATGCAATTGATAGGTCTATTTGAACCCTGAAGATATCACACGGACGGTGGGCGGGTGGAGATATGGCAAGGCTGCCAACTGTCATCTTTGCCTCTCTCGTAATACAGATGTTTCATCTTTATCCATCTCTCCTGTTCTCAATCATGCAATGTTTTCATTCTTAATTCAATTGCCAGCCAGAAAGATAAATGGACACCATTTTTCCACGCTGCAGAAACACACAGCCGAGTCCAGGAAAGCATTGAGAGGCGGCGCGCCAAGCCCAGGGTGTTTCATTATACGCGAGTACCTGTTCTGTGTCACACAATAAATGCCATACACTGGTGGGAAACGTAGCCGATGCACGGTACATGGAAAAAAAATGTAATCATGTTGTTCCGGATAGGTCTGTCTATATATATATATATATATATATAAAGTATTACAAGGTATCACATCAAATATCTAAGAGTGTTATTCTTTGTTTTATGGTGGAGACCCGCCAATCATTCCTTGAGGCTGACTCCACATCCAGAACGGTTGGTTTATGGCACAGATACAGCCTACAATGCTGAGATCTTCATCCAGAGTATATACAGCGCTTTCAGAATGGTTAGCCCTCAGTGTAGGACAGGGGTAGGGCCCACAGCTCACATCCAACCTCCTACAGATTTTATCTGTCAAGCAGCAACTTGTCTTCTTGTTACTTGTTTCTTTGATACACCATAACAACCAATGGTGCTGAATGGCAGGAAACATGGCGTCTTACATTGCTATGCTACTGGCTGGCAGCCCAACTGCACCCATTGCAATGCACGATGTTGATCCATGATGGCAGTATCCTGACCTGCCCAGCCTTCTGCCCCATGCAATGCATGCTATGGTGAAGATTTTAAGGTAGGGCAGAAGGACTGAGGACTCTGAGGGCCTCTGATGAAAAGAAGAGAATCTGATGTAAAGGGGGCTCTGATGTGAAGGAAGAGGGTTCTCATATGAGGGGATACGGTGATGTGATGGGGGCTTCTGCTTTGTAGGCTTCTGATTTGTAAGGGGACTCATGAATAGGGGGACTATAACGTGATGGGGAGCCCTTGATGTGGAAGGGGGACTCCGGGTGTAAAAGGGGGGACTCCGGGTGTAAAAGGGGGGACTCCGGGTGTAAAAGGGGGGACTCCGGGTGTAAAAGGGGGGACTCCGGGTGTAAAAGGGGGGACTCCGGGTGTAAAAGGGGGGACTCCGGGTGTAAAAGGGGGGACTCCCATATCATGAGATGATTCTGATTTGATGGGGGACAAACGGGGTAAGCGGGGGACTCCTGAGGTAAACGGGGGAACTACTGAGATAAACTGGGGGGACACCTGGTGTAAAAGGAGGGACTGCTGGTGTAAAAGAGGGGACATCGATATCACGAGATGGTTTTGATTTGATGGAGGACAAACGAGGGACTCCTGAGATAAATGGGGGGACTCCTGGTGTAAAAGGGGGGACTCCGATATCATGAGATGATTCTTATTTGATGGGGGACAAACAGGGTAAACGGGGGACTCCTGAGGTAAACGGGGGAACTACTGAGATAAACTGGGGGGACTCTTGGTGTAAAAGAGGGGACATCGATATCACGAGATGGTTTTGATTTGATGGAGGACACACGAGGGACTCCTGAGGTAAACGGGGGGACTCCTGGTGTAAAAGGGGGGACTCCGATATCATGAGATGATTCTGATTTGATGGGGGACAAACAGGGTAAACGGGGGACTCCTGAGGTAAACGGGGGAACTACTGAGATAAACTGGGGGGACTCTTGGTGTAAAAGGAGGGACTGCTGGTGTAAGAGGGGACATCGATATCACGAGATGGTTTTGATTTGATGGAGGACACACGAGGGACTCCTGAGGTAAACGGGGGGACTCCTGGTGTAAAAGGGGGGACTCCGATATCATGAGATGATTCTGATTTGATGGGGGACAAACAGGGTAAACGGGGGACTCCTGAGGTAAACGGGGGAACTACTGAGATAAACTGGGGGGACTCTTGGTGTAAAAGGAGGGACTGCTGGTGTAAGAGGGGACATCGATATCACGAGATGGTTTTGATTTGATGGAGGACACACGAGGGACTCCTGAGGTAAACGGGGGGACTCCTGGTGTAAAAGGGGGGACTCCTGGTGTAAAAGGGGGGACTCCGATATCATGAGATGATTCTGATTTGATGGGGGACAAACAGGGTAAACGGGGGACTCCTGAGGTAAACGGGGGAACTACTGAGATAAACTGGGGGGACTCCTGGTGTAAAAGGAGGGACTGCTGGTGTAAAAGAGGGGACATCGATATCACGAGATGGTTTTGATTTGATGGAGGACAAACGAGGGACTCCTGAGGTAAATGGGGGGACTCCTGGTGTCAAAGGGGGGACTCCCGGTGTAAAGAGGGGAGACTCCCGGTGTAAAGAGGGGAGACTCCTGGTGTAAAGAGGGGAGACTCCTGGTGTAAAGAGGGGAGACTCCTGGTGTAAAGAGGGGAGACTCCAATATCATGAGAAGGTTCTGATTTGATGGGGGACATCTGATGGCCACTGGATAGCATTGAGTATCAAAGGAAATAGTGTTGCTGCTCAGCTCCATATAATGTCCCTTAAGTGCCGATTCACACCAGTGCATTGAGCCGCGTTTTAGCTGTAAAAATGTATGTCAGCAGAAGTCAGCATGTGTTAAAATGTGACTACACCGGATGGAAATGTACATTGCATTTTCCATACATTTTAGAGCAAGTCAGTGTGAATTGGAGTTTGCATGTTCTCCCTGTGCCTGCGTTTCCTTCAGTTTCCTCCCACACTCCAAAGACATGCTGGTAGGTGAATTAGCTCCTGTCTAAATTTGACCCTAGTATGTGTATGTATGAATGAATCCTTTAGATTGTAAGCTCCACGAGCCGGGCCCTCACATTCCTTCTGTACTGAAATGTATTGTAATTGCA
Organism: Staurois parvus; assembly: GCF_062004578.1. NCBI lineage: Eukaryota > Metazoa > Chordata > Amphibia > Anura > Ranidae > Staurois > Staurois parvus. The sequence continues at coordinate 465,705 of NW_028318613.1, read as the reverse complement.
CTGTCTCATTATATTGTAAAGCGCTGAGCAAACTGTTGGCGCTATAAATCCTGTATAATAATAATATATAAATCCTGTATAATAATAATATATATAAATCCTGTATAATAATAATATATAAATCCTGTAGTATAATAATATATATAAATCCTGTATAATAATATATATAAATCCTGTATAATAATAATATATATAAATCCTGTATAATAATAATATATATAAATCCTGTATAATAATAATATATATAAATCCTGTAGTATAATAATAATATATAAATCCTGTATAATAATAATATATAAATCCTGTATAATAATAATAATATATAAATCCTGTATAATAATAATAATGTGCATTAGGGACCTTAGATTGTACGCCCCTTGAGGGTTGGGGACTGATGTGAATGTACAATATATATGTAAAGTGCTGCGTACATTGATGGCGCTATATAAGTACCTAAAATAAATAAATAAAAATAAATTGGCCCTAAATGCGTTATTTTCTCCGTTGAAGGCTTTTTTCACTGAATACTTTTTCGATCTGCAGACAGCCTGACAGCGTTGAATCTGGCCCCATTATTATTATTATACAGGATTCATACATTTAGTTTCGATGGGTAAAATGTCGTGCAATTTAAGATATCCAGCCCTGCATCTTCCACATTTAAAAACGTTTCCTGCTTGTTAACGTTCATTACCGCAGGATGGGGAATTCACAACCATGACAAGCCGAATGTCTTCCATTACAACTTACATAAGGAAACGTGATCCCTATAACACAGCGCAGACTGGATGCTCAGCTGACACTTCGCACATTCCTCAGTCCACGGTTCCAGCGAATACATTCACAATACGCCAGTCCTAACGTCTTACTATTCATTAACTTATTCCCTGAAATGTTACAGATCAGCATTTGTTTTCCTCCCGGTTTAGACTCCACAAATGAGGAAAAAAAATTACATTAACTGTACCAAAAACTATATTCATATCAGGGAACTTTACATTTATTTATTTCTGAATTTTAACTCATCGTGGGGTGTTTTGCATTTACTTGTTTTCCACTGAAAATATAAATTATATTGATGCAAATGTTTACCGTTACAGCATTTCTGTTTATACATTTATTAATATTATTTATCTAGAACAAGAATGCTATAAGTTTACTTGTGAGCCACGGAAATGTTGATTTTAATATATATATATATATATATATTTATATTATTTATGTATTTCAGATACTTCTATAGCGCCGTCAATTTACGCAGCACTTTACATATATATTGTACATTCCCATCAGTCCCTAACCCTCAAGGGGCGTACAATCTAAGGTCCCTAACTCACATTCATACATACACATACTAGGGACAATTTAGACAGGAGCCAATTCACCTACCAGCATGTTTTTGGAGTGTGGGAGGAAACTGGAAACCCACGCAGGCACAGGGAGAACATGCAAACTCCAGGCAGGTGTTCCCATGGTTGGGATTTGAACCAACAACCCGAGTACTGCCAGGGGGAAGTGCTAACCATTTAGCCGCTGTGCATATGAATTTTACTAGGCTTATGTTTACTACTTTTATGTTCCAGTCCCATTTGCGTAAAGCAACTTTTCTTTATGTATCCTTATAGAACGTTTTTCCCAAATTCACATTTGTATTTGTATGTCTTAACCCCGATGAAGAGGTGCAAGAGTCCCAAAATGCGTCAGCCTGTCTATGACTATACCATCCTTTAACAAAACAAAAAAAATTACAAGATGCCACTAAATATCATTTTTTTTTGCTCTCCCAGACCCCACTTGACTTGATTAGATGTAGGGTTCATGTACACTGCAGCTGCTAAACTGACATTCAGGAGCTGTTCAGCATTTTTGTCAGCAGCCCCTGAACTCTCCCTAATGGTTTCCTAAGTGTCCGTGTACACACAGTGATGTATTTAGGTTTCATGCTGCCCTAGGCAACACAAAAATTGGCTCCACCCATTGACCAACAACCCAGTCCCCCACCTGAGAGAGCCTTCCACTACCACCGCCCCCCATACACTGGCAATCCCCCAGTCCCCCACCCGAGAGAGCCTTCCACTACCACCGCCCCCCATACACTGGCAATCCCCCAGTCCCCCACCCGAGAGAGCCTTCCACTACCACCGCCCCCCATACACTGGCAATCCCCCAGTCCCCCACCCGAGAGAGCCTTCCACTACCACCGCCTCCCATACACTGGCAATCCCCCAGTCCCCCACCCGAGAGAGCCTTCCACTACCACCGCCCCCCATACACTGGCAATCCCCCAGTCCCCCACCCTAGAGAGCCTTTCACTACCACCCCCCCCCCAATACACTGGCAATCCCCCAGTCCCCCACCCGAGAGAGCCTTCCACTACCACCGCCCCCCATACACTGGCAATCCCCCAGTCCCCCACCCGAGAGAGCCTTCCACTACCACCGCCCCCCATACACTTGCAATCACCCAGTCCCCCACCCGAGAGAGCCTTCCACTACCACCGCCCCCCATACACTGGCAATCACCCAGTCCCCCACCCGAGAGAGCCTTCCACTACCACCTCCCCCCATACACTGACAATCCCCCAGTCCCCCACCCGAGAGAGCCTTCCACTACCACCGCCCCCCATACACTGGCAATCACCCAGTCCCCCACCCGAGAGAGCCTTCCACTACCACCTCCCCCCATACACTGGCAATCCCCCAGTCCCCCACCCGAGAGAGCCTTCCACTACCACCGCCCCCCATACACTGGCAATCCCCCAGTCCCCCACCCGAGAGAGCCTTCCACTACCACCGCCTCCCATACACTGGCAATCCCCCAGTCCCCCACCCGAGAGAGCCTTCCACTACCACCGCCCCCCATACACTGGCAATCCCCCAGTCCCCCACCCTAGAGAGCCTTTCACTACCACCCCCCCCCCCAATACACTGGCAATCCCCCAGTCCCCCACCCGAGAGAGCCTTCCACTACCACCGCCCCCCATACACTGGCAATCCCCCAGTCCCCCACCCGAGAGAGCCTTCCACTACCACCGCCCCCCATACACTTGCAATCACCCAGTCCCCCACCCGAGAGAGCCTTCCACTACCACCGCCCCCCATACACTGGCAATCACCCAGTCCCCCACCCGAGAGAGCCTTCCACTACCACCTCCCCCCATACACTGACAATCCCCCAGTCCCCCACCCGAGAGAGCCTTCCACTACCACCGCCCCCCATACACTGGCAATCACCCAGTCCCCCACCCGAGAGAGCCTTCCACTACCACCTCCCCCCATACACTGGCAATCCCCCAGTCCCCCACCCGAGAGAGCCTTCCACTACCACCGCCCCCCATACACTGGCAATCCCCCAGTCCCCCACCCGAGAGAGCCTTCCACTACCACCGCCCCCCATACACTGGCAATCCCCCAGTCCCCCACCCGAGAGAGCCTTCCACTACCACCGCCCCCCATACACTGGCAATCACCCAGTCCCCCACCCGAGAGAGCCTTCCACTACCACCACCCCCCATACACTGCCAACCCCCCCCCCCCCCCCCGCCCCGACAAGTGATAAGACACTCACCTACACAGCTCCAGACACCCCTGGGAACAAGAGTCGGGCTCTGCATACACCATCAAGCAGCCCGCATCCTCTCTCAGATCCCACCTGGTCCCCATGCTGCGTGTGTCCCTTCTTCCTTTCCTTCTTTCGGGGGACAATGTTGCCCCCCTGAAAAATGCCGCCGTAGGCATATGCCTTGTTTGCCTTGTGGTAAATACACCCCTGTGTACACATAGTCGTTTATAGGCAGTTGAGTTTACAGTCTTTTTTTAACGCACCAAACTTGCGTCCAGGAGTAGATTTTAACAGCATTTCAAATGCCAAACGCTTGTAAACGCGGCTAACCGCGTTTATAAGCGTTTGCGTTTAGAAGTTTTTTTTAACTGTTCCATATCCAGATGCTGTCCGGAGCCTTTTTTCATCATCAGAAATGCATGCAAAGCGTTTTCCATGTATTCAAATGGACCCGGTACACCAGCGCAGTCAGTTCCAGGTTTTGCGTGAAGGAAAAAAATGGTAGAACGCGCCGCATTATGCTCATGATGGAATCCATAGTGATTACAACCAGAAAAGACAGGAAATCTCAACACATACTGCTCTTTCTGCTCTCTCTATTCCTCTCAAAATGTCTGAAATAGTTAATAACTTACTGTTTTTCAGTGCATTCTGGGCATTTTGTCAGGTCTCCTGAGGTTATCTTAAAAAAAATGCTTCTAAACGCAAACGCTCATAAACGCGGTATGCAAAAGCGGCTAAACTGACGTTTTTTAACCTACGTTTTCCAGCAGTCAGTTTCCATCGTTCAGAAGTGTTTTCCAAACGTTCCGTGTACATGGAGCCTTATAAAGGGCCGGCACCCCAGATGAATCCTATTACTGCTGAGCTGCCATTGTTTAAACAAAGGCCCTACAGATACAAAGGGGAACTCTTTAAATCACTAATGAATGCCACCGGCTTAAACCCATAATTTGTCCTTTTTCCCCAATTTCACATTTATATTTGTAAGTCTTAAAGTGATTGTAAAAGCTGAAGGTTCATTAATGCATTCTCTGCATTAAGGTAAAGAACCGTCTGTGCCAGAGGATCCCCCCAAGCCCCACCTTGTACCTACCTGAGCCCAATCTCGATTCAGCGATGTGCACAAACGAGAGCAGCGGCTCTCCCCCACCTAACTGGGCAGATTGATAGCAGTGGCAGGGGCGGACTGACAACTCATGGGACCCCCAGGCAATAGGGGATCATGGGGCCCCTGTGTCCTTACCCAAACTCAAAAAAGCCTATGAAAAAGGTACCAGGGGCATCTAATGGGACATAACAAACATGTCGTATTTACCTGGTATTGCCCAGAGCAGCCCCAGTCCTCCTCTACTTGGGTCCCCTGCTGGCACTCCTGGCTCTTTTGCTTCAGTGAGTGCCCGCTATAAAAAGCTGCTTTCTATGGGGCACTAATGTTGGCTCATGCCCTATCTTTGTCTATTGAGACAGACAGGGCGGCTCGGCCCCGCCCTCCACTTCCTCATCACAGAATTTGACTGGCAGCAGCGGAAGTCAACGGTTACCGCTGCTCAGGGGTGGACTGACCATTTGGAAACTCGGGCACTGCCCGAGGGCCCGGGGTCAGTAGGGGGCCCCATGAGATGCCCCTGGTTCCTTTTTTCATAGGCTTTTTTGAGTTTGGGCAAGGACACAGGGGCCCCATGATCCCCTATTGCCCGGGGGCCCCATGAGTTGTCAGTCCGCCCCTGTTCCTAACTCACATTCATACATACACTTACTAGAGCCAATTCTGTATTCAGGCGCTAATTAAACTACCAGCATGTCTTTGGATTGTGGAAGGAAACCGGAGTACCCGGAGGAAACCCACGCAGGCACAGGGAGAACATGCAAACTCCAGGCAGGTGGTGTCGTGGTTGGGATTCAGAGATGTAGGGAATTTATTAAAAGGACAACTGTAGTAAAAGTGAAGTTTTACTGTAAGGACATGAAGCTTTTAATCTTAAGATCAGCTGAGGTTTTGCTCAGTTTGTTTTTTTAAACTACTGGAGGCCACAGTGGAGAGATGAAGGGTCATTCAATCGCTTTAGGGCAACACAGCATTCAAGAAAAGCTTATCCCTGATTAAAAAAAAAAAAAAAAAAGAAGGTCCAAGGAGTCTTGGGTCTCCCATGGTAAATAGGAAGCAAGTCTCTCTAAGTGTTCAGGATAGCAGTAGATAATTCGATTATCATCACAGCAGTATCTGTGACCCTCAATGAGGTTAACCCTCAGCACAGCACGCCCACTCCATTCTGTAATCTTTGGAGAACAAGTGGATACTGAACTCTACAGTCACCCACAACTGTGCAAACACAATCGCAGCTTCCCACACGTGTGCATACACCTGTTCCTGAACACACGTGCATACACCTGTTCCTGAACACACACACACTGACCACATGAAAGACCGAGACACCACAAACCCCATACACAACCAAACGACTTCTAGGAGGCCGCTTTTGCAGCTAACAGTAGACTACTTGGAGTTCTACTTCTATAGTCCCAACATACTCCGCAGTGCTTTGCAGAGAACACCAACCCAACGGCATCAGTCCTGGCTCCCTGAGGAACTTACAGTCTATGTGAGCTGAAATGGATGACAGTGTCCGGAATTGTCACTGGAACAGGAATACAGTGGGATCACCAGTTTTAGTGACAACTGCCTAAGAGGGTTTCCCTTCCCCAACCTCCTTTCATTTGCTGTGCTGTCTCTGGGACTGTAAAGTAAATTTGGAATCTCTCTGATGGAAGGTAGAACTTCGGGTGGAGCAGGCCGGGCGACTCCGGGTGGAGCGGGCCGGGCGACTCCGGGTGGAGCGGGCCGGGCAGACCTCTTCGGGTGGAGCGGGCCGGGCAGACCTCTTCGGGTGGAGCCGGGCAGACCTCTTCGGGTGGAGCCGGGCAGACCTCTTCGGGTGGAGCCGGGCAGACCTCTTCGGGTGGAGCCGGGCAGACCTCTTCGGGTGGAGCCGGGCAGACCACTTCGGGTGGAGCCGGGCAGACCACTTCGGGTGGAGCCGGGCAGACCACTTCGGGTGGAGCCGGGCAGATGACTTTGGGACAAAACTGGACGGACTCCGGGGGCAAACTGGACGGACACCGGGGGCAAACTGGACGGACACCGGGGGCAAACTGGACGGACACCGGGGGCAAACTGGACGGACACCGGGGGCAAACTGGAAGGACTCCGGGGGCAAACTGGAAGGACTCCGGGGGCAAACTGGAAGGACTCCGGGGGCAAACTGGAAGGACTCCGGGGGCAAACTGGAAGGACTCCGGGGGCAAACTGGAAGGACTCCGGGGGCAAACTGGAAGGACTCCGGGGGCAAACTGGAAGGACTCCGGGTCAATCTTTTGAGAGATCAACCCTTTACTAGTCTCTTTAAAGAAAACAAATAGAGGATCTTGTACTTCTATAGTATTGTAGAAGAATGCTATGTTTACATGCTGTACTGAGTGCTGAATTCAGGAATTCCACAAAACGTTCCCAACTAACTTGGTGGCTGTGATCTACTTTCTCACATGAAGGTTCACTAGTGACACAACGCAACACATTAGATATTTTCACATGGTAAGCATTAATGATGCTGTGTAATGGAAAGTACAGATAGAGATTATGATTTTTGTTCAGAGATAATGCTGAGTTGTCTGAATGCCACGATCAAACAATCACAATAGGACAAGGCCAAAACACATCATAAAAATAAAGCAGAAACAGACATCTCAGGAAAAGAAAAGGGAACAAATTGAAGGACCGCTAAAGGATCAGCCATCACCTTGTGATTCCACAGAAGACCATGCCAGAAAGAATACGGATGATACCTGTGTCCACATAAATGGTTCAATCTGGCAGAAATTTAAAAAAAAAAAAAATGTACAAATCCAAAAAATAGAAGTGAAAAAGACAAAAGCATGGTTTGGGAGAGATGAGTCCCACTTACAAGAGAGAGAGGAGTAAGAAATGTCACTTCCTAATAGAATGGAATGGGAGACGTGAGTCCCAGATACAAATGACAGAGATGAGATGTCATTACCAATAGTTTGGTATGGGAGAGGTAGGTTTCAGGCACAAAAGACAGATGTAAGAGATGCCAGTTACTAATAGTATGGTATGGGAGAGGTAAGTCTCACCTGAGAAATGCCACTTCCTAACAGTATAGATTAGGAGAGGTGCGTACCAGGTACAACAAACAGAGGATTAGGAGATGCCACTTCCTAATAGTATGAAGTAATGTTTGGGAGAGGTATGTTCCACCTAGGAGATGATACTTCCTACCAGTGTAGTTGAGGAGAGGTGAGTCCCAGATACAACGGACAGAGGATTAGGAGATGCCACCACTTCCTAATAGTATGAAGTAATGTCTGGGAGAGGTATGTTCCACCTAGGAGATGATACTTCCTACCAGTGTAGTTGAGGAGAGGTGACTGCCAGATACAATGGACAGAGGATTAGGAGATGCCACTTCCTAATAGTAGGAAGTCATGTTTGGGAGAAGTATGTTCCACCTAGGAGATGACACTTCCTACCAGTATAGTTGAGGAGAAGTGACTCACAGATACAACAGACAGAGGATTAGGAGATGCCACTTCCTAATAGTAGGAAGTAATGTTTGGGAAAGGCATGTTCTAACTAGGAGATGATACTTCCTACCAGTATAGTTGAGGAGAGGTGACTCCCAGGTACAACGGACAGAGGATTAGGAGATTACACTTCCTAATAGTATGAAGGAATGTTTGGGAGAGGTATGTTCTACCTAGGAGATGATACTTCCTACCAGGATAGTTGAGGAGAAGTGACTCCCAGGTACAACGGACAGAGGATTAGGAGATGCCACCACTTCCTAATAGTATGAAGTAATGTTTGGGAGAGGTATGTTCTACCTAGGAGATGATACTTCCTACCAGTGTAGTTGAGGAGAGGTGACTCCCAGATACGACAGAGGATTAGGAGACGCCACTTCCTAATAGTATGAAGTAATGTTTGGGAGAGGTATGTTCCACCCAGGAGATGATACTTCCTACCAGGATAGTTGAGGAGAAGTGACTCCCAGGTACAACAGTCAAAAGAATAGGAGATGCCACTTCCTAATAGTATAAAGTAATGTTTGGGAGAGGCAAGTCTCACCTGAGAAATGTCACTTCCTAACAGTATAGATTAGGAGAGGTGCGTACCAGCTACAACAAACAGAGGATTAGGAGATGCCACTTCGTAATAGTATGAAGTAATGTTTGGGAGAGGTATGTTCTACCTAGGAGATGATACTTCCTACCAGGATAGTTGAGGAGAAGTGACTCCCAGGTACAAACGGACAGAGGATTAGGAGATGACACTTGCTAATAATATGGTTTGGGGAGGTGAATCCCAAGTACAATGGGCATGGGAGTAAGGGGCCTCAATTCCTAATAGTGTGGTTTGGGAGAGGTGAATCCTGGGTACAACGGTCAAGGGAGTAAGGCAAGCCATAGATGATGCGACTCTTTCCTAGAAAAGAAAATCGTTTGATCTCCCCATCAACACAGTAAGTGTCGATAGGGGAATCGCTCCCTCAGCGCTATTGTGTTTAGCCAGCAGAACACAATTATTCTTATTATTATTATTATACAGGATTTATAAAGCGCCAACAGTTCGCTCAGTGCTGTACAATATAATGGGAGACAATACATGCGACAGTATAATGACAATACAATGTGATACACGAGGGGTTCGAGGGCCCTGCTCCTTGGAGCTTACAATCTAGGATTACTGCTAGTTGCTATAGCCGGTAATCACACGCAATAAATCTCCCAGGCTAATTGCACTGAAGTCAATGGATGTGGGAAATGAGTCCAATGTACAACAGACAAGGGAGTAATAGACCTCATTTTCTAATAGTATAGTTTTGAGGAGGCGAGTCCCAGGTACAAGGAGCAGAGAAGATCACACTCCCTAATAGTTTGGTTTGGGAAAGGCACGTCCCAGGTACAAAAAGGACAGAGATGAGATGTTACTTCCCACTTTCACCTGGCAGCGCTAGGGTTGTTGGTCTGAACCCCAACCACCTGCCTGGAGTTTGCATGTTCTCCCTGTGCCTGTGTGGGTTTCGTCCGGGTACTCTGGTTTCCTCCCACATTCCAAAGACATGCTGGTAGGTAAATTGTATCCCGTCTAAATTGTCCCTAGTATATGTATGTATGAATGTGAGTTAGGGACCTTAGATTGTACACCCCTTGAGGGTTAGGGACTGATGTGAATGTACAATATATATGTAAAGCGCGGCGTAAATTGACAGCGTTATACAAATACCTGAAATAATAAAATAAAATGAATGGCAGGACTCAAGGTTTTCCAGCAGAACATTGCTCAAAGCATCATGCTGCCTCTGCCGGCTTGCCTTTTTCCCCATACTACATCCTGGTGCCATCTCCTCCCCAGTTACGTGACGCACGCACACTCGCCAGTCCACATGATGTGAAGAAAAATGTGATTTTGTCAGACTAGGCCACCTTCTTCTATTGCTCCGTGGTCCAGTTCTGATACTCACAAGCCCATTGTAGGTGCTTTTGGCTGTGAACACGGGTCAGTATGGGCAGCCTGACCGGTCTGCAGCCCCATACACAACCAACTGCAATACCCATTTTTTCTGCTTTCAACACATCAACTACAGGGACAACACGTTCACTTGCTGCCTAATACATCCCACCCACTTTCAGATGCCATTGTAACAAGATAATCAATGTTATTCATTTTTACCTGTCAGTGGTCATTAAGTTATGGCTGATCCGTTTAAAGTATTAAAAAAAAAAAAACAGGCCTTTTCCCCTGCAAGATGCGATTGTACTGTGTGGCAGAGCTGTGTAAAGATCAGGACTGGATAAATAGATAAGTTATTTGGCAGGTACTGCTCCTACAGTGAAGGAAATGCATGTTTGATCCCCTGCTGATTTTGAATGTTTGCCCACTCACAAAGAAATGATCCATCCTGTATAGTAACACTGAGAGACAGAATAGCAACAACAAATTCAAAAGAAATGCGTGTCTAACAAATGATGACTGATCTGCATGTTCAGGAGGGAAATAAGGATTTGATCACCTTCACAAAACATGACTTAGTACTTGGTGGTAAATCCCTTGCTGGCAATCACAGAGGTCAGACGTTTCCTGTAGTTGGCACCCAGGTTCGAACACATCTCAGGAGGGATTTTGGCCCACTCCTCTTGGCAGATCCTCTCCAAGTCATTAAGGTTTGGTGGTTGATGTTTGGCAAGTCGAACTTTCAGCTCCCTCCACAGATTTTCAATCGGATGAAGGTCTGGAGACTGGCTAGGCCACTGCAGGACCTTAATGTGCTTCTTGTTGAGCCACTCCTTTGTTGCCTTGGCCGTGTGTTTTGGGTCATTGTCATGCTGGAACACCCATCCACGACCCATTTTCAATGCCCTGGCTGAGGGAAGAAGGTTCTCACCCAAGATTTGACCGTACATTGCCCCGTCCATCGTCCCTTTGATGGGGTGCAGTTGTCCTGTCCCCTTAGCAGAAAAACACCCCCAAAGAAGAATGTTTCCACCACCATGTTTGACAGTTGGGATGTTCTTGGGGTCATAGGCAGCATTCCTCCTCCTCCAAACACGGCGAGTTGAGTTGATGCCAAAGAGCCCGATTTTGGTCTCATCTGACCACAACACTTCCCACCAGTCCTCCTCTGCATCATTCAGATGTTCAGTGGCAGACTTCAGACGGGCCTGGACATGTGCTTTCTTGAGCAGAGGGACCTTGCGGGCACTGCAGGATTTCAGTCCTTGTCAGCGTAGTGTGTTACCAATTGTTTTCTTGGTGACTGTGGTCCCAGCTGCCTGGAGATCATTGACAAGATCCTCACGTGTAGTTCTGGGATGATTCCTCACTGTTCTCATGATCATTGACACTCCACGAGGTGAGATCTTGCATGGTGCACCAGACCTAGGGAAACTGACACTTGTTTTGTGTTTCTTCCATTTGTGAATGATTGCACCAACTGTTGTCACCTTCTCACCAAGCTGCTTGGCGATAGTTTGGTAGCCCAGTCCCGCCTTGTGTAGGTCTACAATCTTGCCCCTGACATCCTTGGACAGCTCTTTGGTTTTTGCCATGGTGGAGAGTTTGGAATCTGATGGTTTGATTGCTCCTGTGGACAGGTGTCTTTTATACAGGTAACACATTAAGATTAGCAGCAATCACTTTAAGAGACTGCTTCTAATCTCAGCTTGTTACCTGTATGAAAGAAACCTGGTAGCCAGAAATCCTGCTGAATGATAGGGGATCAAATCAAATATGCAAATCAGTGCATAATTTGTTAGACATGCATTTCTTTTGAATTTTGTGTTGCTATTCTGTCTCTCAGTGTTACAATACACCGAACATTCAATTTTTAGACCGATCATTTCTTTGTGAGTGGCAAACATTCAAAATCAGCAGGGGATCAAATACTTATTTCCTTCACTGTATATGTGTATTTCTATTGTGTATAGTGTTTACTTAAAGGATGAAAAAAAATTTAAAAAAAAAATATTATATATATATATATATATATATATACACACACACACACACACACATACATATATATATATACACACACACATACACACATATATATATATATATATATATATATACACATACATACACCAACACACACACTATTTTTTTAATTCTTTAAAAAGATTTTGCCACCTCTCCCCACATAGTCCAATGCCAAGTTGATGCTCTTGACGGATAATTTATATGTTAGGTGTCCAGCGACATTCGGCATCCTCTGCCCTCTAGCGGTGATGAGATCGGTGGCGCACACTGCTGATTAATGACACACAAGGTCACATGCTGGAACGGATGCTGTTGACTTGTGCACAGAGCGTGTCACTCATTCTGTACAATGACATAAAGGATATTATGCAGGAATGCAATAAAACAAACATTTGGTCGCAGCATGTGTAAACTGTCCGAGATATATGACTTTATCAGGCCAAGTTTAACATTTGGAAAATTCTTTGCTTTCAACCTATTACTCGAAAAATGGCTGCTGGGCTGTTTTTACATGAATGTTAAATGACCTCATCGTATGAGCGAGACATTAGCAGAGGGCCGAGCCAGAAATCTCAGTCTTGCTGGCTCTTGGTTAGCAGAGAGGACTATAGTGGGGTCTAATGACGGCATTGTATGGGATAATGAACAGGTGACCGCGACAGTTATATGGCCTCTCTCCATCAGGAACATCTCAACCTCATCACAAGAGCATGAGTGAAGGCTCTGGAACACACGCAGGTTATTCTAAATCCACTATTTCGCAACCTTTTTTTTAATCATGGTACCCTTTAAAAGTATGCAAAATCACAAAGCACCCCCAGTCTAAAATGGGGTCCCTCCATTGCATCAGTAGCCTCTTTTTCACATAAGATCCCCCCTATTCACACCAGTCCTCAGCCCCTCTCTCTTTTACATAAGAGTCCACACCTCCCTCTCCACCCTTTTCAGGGTCCTCACCCCCCCCCCCCCTCACTTTGACATCAGAGTCCTCAATCCCTCCTTTTTCAAATCAGAGTCCTCAGTCCCTCCCTTTTCAAATCAGAGTCCTCAGTCCCTCCCTTTTCAAATTAGAGTCCTCAGTCCCTCCCTTTTCAAATCAGAGTCATCAGCCCCTCCCTTTTCAAATCAGAGTCCTCAGTCCCTCCCTTTTCAAATCAGAGTCCTCAGCCCCTCCCCTTCTGGGTCCTCACACCCCCTCTCCCCCCAATTTCACATCAGAGTCCTGGTATATATACTAGAATTTTTTTTTTAATACTACTGAAGTCAGCGACTTATAGTGGGACTGTTCTAGTGCGGCGGGCAACCTGACACTAACTGACGCTGACTGGGAGATAGACTGACTAACCAACACTGACATCACCAGTGACACTAATAGAGTGATCAGTGATAATACTATACACTGTCACTGTACTGAGGACACTGGATGGAGAGGGGTTAACATCTAGGGGCAATCAAAGGGTTGACTGTGTGCCGAACAATGTGTTATGTGTGCTGATTTTTACTAAATATCTGTTTCTTCCTTTTCCCTTGCAAGGAAGTAGAAACAAATAGATTGTTCCCTCTGTACAGAGCTCTGTGTTGTTCGTCAACACAGAGTTCTGGGCTATGATTGGAGACAGCTGATCAGCAGGTCCAGGCCATGAATCATTGGCCGAAAACTGTTGAAAAAATCCTGAAGTGTCCCATCAAAGCAGGAGTCGGCTAGGGGTGTGGGGGTGAAAACACAGCCGACATACAGGTAAATGATTGTGACGAACAAACGAAACCAGTGCTCAAATCTTCATGCAGACTAGAAAGAACTTTGAATGCCAAACGTTGAGGTGTAGCCCTTCAAAGATCGGGAAATCATGGTACTGGTAAACAAAAGCAAAACAGGGCGCACTCTCATCGTGCATTAACGTGGTAAACCACAAATTTATTTAAAAAACATATAGATCTATACTCACAAACCAAAGAGAATAAAAACAGAGCAGATAAATCCATAGTCAGTCCAATGGAATGATAGACCCTTGTTGGGAAAATCTAACGCGTTTCGGGAGACGGACTCCCTTCATCAGAGCTCTGTTTTTATTCTCTTTGGTTTGTGAGTATACATCTATATGTTTTTTAAATAAATTTGTGGTTTACCACGTTAATGCGCGATGAGAGTGCGCACTGTTTTGCTTTTGCTTACAGGTAAATGATTGTGCCTGTAAGGGCTGCCCACCCGAAGTAAAAGGCGGGCAGTCAGCAAGCAGGTAGCCTCCCTAGCGGTCCATATTTCTGTGCTCAAAGCGGTACTTTTTTTGTATGGAAATATGTATCTTTTTTATTGTCGTCCTGTAATATTTAGGAATAACTCACTGAAATCTGTCCGAACAAGAGTCTAGTAAACATCCCGGGTATGCTAAAATGTCAAACACGAAATCATAAATTATATTTTAATAAATAATATATTAATACATTTAACTCAATAATATAGTCAAACCAAAAACACTGAAATGTGAAATATAGCGCCAAGTTTGCACATCGCTGAGCAAAGTCGCAGAATCGTTTTCAGTGTCTGATGAGGAATTTCCCCCACGAATCATTATCACTCAATTCTGCAAGTGGTTCTGATTTACTATCGCTGTTCTCTAGCCGGTCTAAAACCGCGTCTGACCTAAAGGGACGCTTTTTGGACGCCATGGACGTTTCTCAGTTTCCAGGCAGAAAGAACAGTAAAAATGCAGGCAGGGCGCCGGACAAAGCACTCGGGACAAAATGTATGTGAAATGGTTTGATACAGGAATGTTATACTATGTGATTTTAGTGTATTTAGTGAATGTCACTTTTACAATTTTCAAATTTCCCGCCATTCCGTCCCCCGTACGTCCCAATATCGCAGGGAACGGAACCCAGAAGACAGGTGCCGGCATCGGCCGGAGGACATTACCGGGGACACTGCAGGGGGGACATCGCGGGAGCGCAGGACAAGGTAAGTGCAGAAGGGATCCCGGAGATACGCTGCAGAGTATTCCCGAGTGTAGCTTGGGGGGGTTACCGCTTGTGGTGCTGAAACTTTACCCCGAGCTACACTCAGGAATACCGCCAGGGAGGTTAAGTCAATGTCCTCCTTCTCTCTAGTTCCCTGGTCTCCTCCTCCCATGCCCGCCTCCAGGACTTCGCCAGAATGTCACCCATCCTCTGGAACTCCCTGCCCCAACCCATCAGATTATCACCTACTCTCCTCTCCTTTAGGCGCACCCTGAAAACCCATCTCTTCAGGGAAGCCTACCCCACCCCCTGTTAACTTGCCGACCCCCTCTACTCTTCCTACCACTCCATCCCCCACAGCTATGTCCTCCTGTGCCACCATCCCCTCCCTCCTAGATTGTAAGCTCCAAAGAGCAGGGCCCTCAATCCCCTCATGTTTTGCATTGTATTGGTATTGTTCTGTCACATGTTCTGTCC
The DNA here is from genome assembly GCF_062004578.1 of Staurois parvus. NCBI lineage: Eukaryota > Metazoa > Chordata > Amphibia > Anura > Ranidae > Staurois > Staurois parvus. Next base: position 450,152 of record NW_028318613.1, on the reverse strand, counting down.
CCCTTTGCAATGTACAGCGCTGAGCGAACCATTGGCGCTTTGTAAATACTGTATAATATTAATAATGTCAATGGCTTGGATTATATGGCAACTATTTAATCTAAGAGAAATTCCCAAAACATGGCCTGTTGAGGAATACTTGACGACTGACATTGATAACGACTTCTCTAGAGGAAGCATTCCGTATTTATAAAACATAGGACAATATTCTGTAAAATACTGGAACAGCAAAAAGCAAAGTGCAAAACCACATAAACATTACTAAGTGTTAAATAATTGGTCAAAATCAACAACTTTAAAAAAAAAAAAAAATGGCCAAAATCTCCGCCCACGGAAAATATACCAGAATTTCTTTTTAGATTCCAAGAAAGCATTTTATTGAAGTAAATCGTCGCACGCATAGGTTGGCTTTCCCAAAAACATCTGATCTATTATAGCATGACGGTTTAACAAGGACGGAGCGGAGCGGCATAGAGCAAGTCAGGAGATAATAAGAAGTATCCAAGACTTTGCCAAGAGATTGGCTCACATCCGCTGGACTTGAAAGCACGCACTGCGGCACGATTCTCAGCAAAATAAAAATATCTCAGATTATATAAAAAGACTTATCTAATGTGGAAGATTCCAAGTATCATCTCACTAGATCAGCGCTGCGCAATGAGACACAGCTGGGAATTATGTAAACCCGGAGATCTGCAATCCGAAAGCCCGACTCATACAGAACATTAGAATGTTACAAAAGATTGAAAAAACCCCGGACTAGAAATCATGTAATGTGATTTCCTTTAAAAATATCATCTATCTATAAAATCCATCCAATAAATCCATCCATCTATCATCTGTCTCTCAAATTCATATCCAACTTTCTATCTCATCTACAGTCTCTTATCAAGGGAACTCAATGGACCACGTGGGCTTTTCCTGCCATCAGTCCTTCTTTATCAATCTGTTCAAGTGGACCACTTAGTCTTTTTCTGCCATCACTCTATCTACGACTTCATCTACTGCTGTATCCATCACTCCATCCATCATTCCATCTACCCAGTGTATAAAGCCAGTTCCATGAAGACACGGTTTGGTGTGAAGGAACTGGAGTGCCCTTTGCAGAGCCCTGACTTGGGATTAGTTGGAAATTGAATGAGCTAGGGAGAAATTTGGATGAATTGTTTATTAATGACCAACTAAAATAAAGAACAAATACAGTGAAACAACATTTATAAGCATGCAGCCTATCCATTCATTAGAGACATCACTGAGAATGCCTTCTATCCATTCACTAGAGACAAATGACATCACTGGGAATGCCTTCTATCCATGCATTAGATAATGGTGACATCACTGAGAATGCAAACCTGTCCATTCACTAGAGACCGGTGACATCACTGAGAATGCAGCCTATCCATTCACTAGAGAGTGGTGACATCACTGAGAATGCAGCCTATCCATTCACTAGAGACCGGTGACATCACTGAGAATGCAGCCTATCCATTCACTAGAGACCAGTGACATCACTAAGAATGCAGCAAATCCATTCAAAAGAGACCAGTGACATCACTAAGAATGCAGCCTATCCATTCATTAGAGACATCACTGGGAATGCCTTCTATCCATGCATTAGATAATGGTGACATCACTGAGAATGCAAACCAGTCCATTCACTAGAGACCAGTGACATCACTGAGAATGCGGCCTATCCATTCACTAGAGACCGGTGACATCACTGAGAATACAGCCTATCCACTCATTTGAGAGCGGTGACATCACTGAGAATGCAGCCTATCCATTCACTAGAGGCCGGTGACATCACTGAGAATGCGGCCTATCCATTCACTAGAGACCGGTGACATCACTGAGAATGCAGCCTATCCACTCATTTGAGAGCAGTGACATCACTGAGAATGTGGCCTATCCATTCACTAGAGAGCGGTGACATCACTGAGAATGCGGCCTATCCATTCACTAGAGAGTGGTGACATCACTGAGAATGCGGCCTATCCACTCATTTGAGAGCGGTGACATCACTGAGAATGCAGCCTATCCATTCACTAGAGAGCGGTGACATCACTGAGAATGCGGCCTATCCATTCACTAGAGACCGGTGACATCACTGAGAAAGCGGCCTATCCATTCACTAGAGACCGGTGACATCACTGAGAATGCGGCCTATCCATTCACTAGAGACCGGTGACATCACTGAGAATGTGGCCTATCCATTCACTAGAGACCGGTGACATCACTGAGAATACAGCCTATCCATTCACTAGAGAGCGGTGACATCACTGAGAATGCAGCCTAACCATTCACTAGAGAGCAGTGACATCACTGAGAATGCAGCCTATCCATTCACTAGAGACCGGTGACATCACTGAGAATGCAGCCTATCCATTCACTAGAGACCGGTGACATCACTGAGAATGCATTCTATCCATTCATAACAGACCAGTGACATCACTATTTAATATAATGCTTCAGGTTGTATTGCAACATATTAAATTGAATATTTTCTAACTGATGTAAAGAAACCGTTTTTTTAGCCATCCACGTATTGTACATATTAACTTACAATGGAATTTCATCTGTGTGACCTCGTCTTGTACTTAATCCGGCATATCTGCACATATTGGTGAGGGGGTGGATTAATATCCTTCTGCATACATGCCCTCTGAACCGCTTATTAAGAGATTAGTGTTGGACATTCATGACAAGGAACTAAAAGGCCAAAACAATGACTCGGGTGCCGCTCCACATAAGAAACGTGTTAATCGCTAAGGGGAAAAGCAACACAATTTTGGAAACAAATCTCGAGTTACAAAGAAAGTATTTCGACAAACCGTCTCCTACAACATCTAATAAGAATTCCAAGTTGTCCCGGGGAACAGAAAATTCATGAACTCATTTCACGAGGGAGCGTGAATCAATACTACACTATCTAATCCTCGAGTTATTTTTAAAACAAGTATAAAAATAAATCTTCACTGGTGTCAAAACTATCAAGTTCAGCTCATGGGTGTAACCCGAAATGAGAACACGCTTGGTTCCGTGGGCGAGCTTTGTTTGGGATTAAATCATTTATATAAAGAAAAAAAAAAAAAAGTTGTAGTTTTGCTTTGCTTGATTTATAAGAAGACTGCCATGAGGATAAAATATGTCTTTTCTAAATGCAATGTAGTGTCACTGGCGCCGTGGGCCTTACTTACACCATTCACACAAATGGTGGACATTACCACCCTTCTGAAAAGCGAACTACGATGCAGCGGCAGTCTACAGCTGTTTAGGAGGTGCCTCGTGAATGCCTATCTTTTTTTCCCGATCTGAAGGGGAATTTTATGTTGAAATACAGTGCTGCAAGAGTCTGACACGTGGTAGAGGCATGGTCCTGTTGACCTCTTAGGCTACGTTCACACTATTGTTGTGTGCAGGCGGCAGAGAGAGCGTTTTTACCACTTCCCAAACGCCTCTGCCAATTCTGCACATTACAGAACATGGTGCTGTTCTAACGGGAGCGTTTGCGTCGCATCGCGGCAAAATGGACGCCTCTGGTCAAGTCAGGAGGCGTTGAAGCCTCCTATTCTAATCTATGGTGCCGCTACGCAAATGCCCAGCCGGCATTTGCGGTGCGGTTGCGACGCAGTTGCGGGGCGTTTGCGGAGCGGTAACACCATTCAAACTGTATTATAGGCATTTGTGGGGTGTTTTTAACGCTCGGCAAACACCTAGCAAACGCCACTAAACCGCGCATGCGGCGTTTGCCGAGCGTTAAAAAACGCTCTGCAAACGCCAGACCAACGCTTGCCAAACACTATAGGGGCGTTTGGCAAGCGTTGGTAAAACAGCCAAGTGTGAACGAGCCCTTACTCTCTAGCTCCCTTATCTCCTCCTCCCATGCTCGTCTCCAAGACTTCTCTAGGGCGTCACCCATCCTCTGGAACTCCCTACCCCAATCTATCAGACTATCACCTACTCTACTTGCCTTTCGGCGATCACTGAAAACCTCTCTCTTCAGGGAAGTCTATACCACCCTCTGCTAATTCTGGAATCCTCTACTCTTCCAACCACTTCATCCCCCACAGTGACTACCTACTGTACCATTCACCCCTCCCTCCTAGATTGTAAGCTCCAAGGATCAGGGCCCTCAAATCCCTCTTGTATTGAACTGTATTGTTGCTGTATTGTCTCCCACTATAATGTAAAGCGCTGAGCAAACTGTTGGCGCTATATAAATCCTGTATAATAATAATAATAACTTCAATGGCCACCACCTGTTAAATGTGACATGCTGAGGTACATTTACTATATCACAAAGGAAAGCATTGCACCCATGGTGATGTTTATTGACCTGAGCAAGCATCATGTCAATTTACAGGTAGGTGGTTGGAGGAGTGGAGAAGGGTGATAAAAATGTGGATCAATCGCTTGCTCTTACAGCCTCCTTGCTGCCACGTGAACTTAGCCCACAGTTTTTGAACTAGGGTTCCTCCAGAGGTTTCTAAGGGTTCCTTAAGCAACGGGAAATTTCTGCCCCTCAGATAAGTCCCCACTGACATCAAAGATCTTTTTAGCTATCTGTAAGGAGGCAATTCTTCCCAAGTGTAAAAAGCATTCTTCCCACTGACCATCACACTACTGTATTATGATTATTATACAGGATTTATATCGCACCAACAGTTTACGTAGCGCTTAATGTATCATGAGTTGTAGATATAGTAATTTTTAGCAGGGGCTCCCTGAGACCAAAAAGTTATTTCAAGGGTAGAGAAAGGCTGCCTTAGCCTAAGAATAAGAATGGCATGGCCGCCAAACTCCGCTATGAAAACAGAAGGTGACAACCTTTTTGGCTTTTACAAATTGAATTATCACACTATTTTACAACCCAGGTGCAGAAAGCAGCTTTTAAATTTTCTGTTACCTGCAAGTTGATTTCAGCCTCGTAAAATGTCAGACATGCGCAATAGTGGCGGTCCGAGTCGATGTCCGTTAAAACCACAACAAAGAAAGTGGGTTGTTTCCTCTCGCGGGACAGCTGCCATCCTCCCGGTTGACAAAACTGAAAGAAAAGGAAGAAAACAAAGTTATATTACTTTACAGAAACCAATATATCGATCGTAATAACGAGCATGAAAAGTGAGCCTAAAAGACAACCAAAGAAAAGATTTATGGCATGAATTTCTTGTTCCACTTCAATCCTACAACAAATTCTTAGATTGTAAGCTCCCAGGATCAGGCCCTCCTATCCCTCTTGTATTGAACTGTATTGTTGCTGTATTGTCTCCTGTTATATTGTAAAGTGCTGAGCAAACTGTTGGCGCCATATAAATCCTGTATTATAATAATAACAACACTGCATCTCTAGAACAGACAGTGATCGGGAATCACCACAAAGGTACAATGAGAGGGAAAAAAAAATAACCTCACATCTCAGAGGGGTTTTTACCCTTCTCTACTCCATCCAAACTACAAGTTATTATTATTATTATAAAGTATTTATAAAGCGCCAACAGCTCACTCAGGGCTGTACATTATAATGGGAGACAATACATGAGACAGTACAATAACAATACAATGCGATACACGAGGGGTTCGAGGGCCCTGCTCCTTGGAGCTTACAATCTAGGAGGGAGGGGATAGTGGTACGGGAGGAATAGCTGTGGGGGATGGAGTGGTAGGAAGAGTGGAGGAGTTTGGCAATTAGCAGGGGGTGGGGTAGGCTTCCCTAAAGAGATGGGTTTTCAGGGTGCGTCTAAAAAAAAGGAGAGTAGGTGATAGTCTGATGGATTGGGATAAGGAGTTCCAGAGGATGGGTGAAGCCCTGGAGAAATCCTGGAGGCGAGCATGGGAGGTAACCAGGGAACTAGAGAGAAGGAGGTCTTGTGAGGAGCGGAGAGTACGTTTTGGGTGGTATTTGGATATCAGGTCGGTGATGTAGTTTGGGGCAGTGTTATGGACAGCTTTGTACGTCAGTGTTAGCATTTTGAATTATTATTATTATTATTATACAGTATTTATAAAGCGCCAATAGTTCGCTCAGCGCTGTACATTACAAAGGGGGACAGAACATGTGACAGAACAATAACAATACAATACAATGTAAAACATGAGGGGATCGAGGGCCCTGCTCTTTCAAGCTTACAATCTAGGAGGGAGGGGATGGTGGCACAGGAGGAGAAAGGTGTGGGGGATGGAGTGGTAGGAAGAGTGGAGGAGGTCGGCAAGTTAGCAGGGGGTGGGGTAGGCTTCCCTGAAGAGGTGGGTTTTCATGGTGCACCTAAAGGAGAGGAGAGTAGGTGATAATCTGATGGGTTGGGGCAGGGAGTTCCAGAGGATGGGTGACACCCTGGAGAAGTCCTGGAGGCAGGCATGAGAGGAGGAGACCAGGGAACTAGAGAGAAGGAGGTCTTGCGAGGAGTGGAGTGTGCGTGTTGGGTGGTACTTGGATATTAGGTCGGTGATGTAGTTCGGGGCAGTATGGTGGACGGCTTTGTACGTCAGTGTTAGGATTTTTAATTTGATCCGTTGCGCAATCGGAAGCCAGTGGAGGGATTGGCAGAGAGGGGTGGCGGAAACGGAGAGGTTGGTAAGGTGGATGAGTCTGGCCGCAGTATTCAGGATCGACTGAAGCGAAGATAGCCTGTCTTCAGACTGGTGCCTTTGAGGCACTATATATGCCAAGTACAGACACAAGATCTCAACCTCAATCAACACTAGTCCCCTATTCCTCCCAGTGCCAATCCCTGTCCTACCAGTTGACTTCACTTTAAATCCGGAGCCCATGGACCCATTCTTTTAAATTAAACAAATATTTTTTGCTGCTGGTTTCATTGCTTGTTCAATTGCAAGTTTAGGAGTCTTTAGATTCAACGACTGCACAAGTTCAAGAGGGACCAAGCTGTCAACATGCCTTCGGCAAACCATACCACCTCATCAACTTCATTCTGAAATTCATTTTGGATATCTGGGCTCAACAAAGCAAAAGTATGCAAAGTTTTGTCTCTTCACCTCCCAATGTTAACGTACAACACAAAACTCGGGTCCGGGGATAAACATTCTTCTCATTCTCTTAATAAAATAAAGGAAAACTTAATTTATTTCTGAACTTCAATCTTGTGCGTTCGAGCAAAATAAGCTTCTCAGGGAAGATTAACACCACTTTGGCAATTGAAACCTGGCCCATTCCAGCCTGAGAACGGACTCTGGACAGTCATACAAGGTCAAAAACCCAAAGTCAAACATTTGATGTAGATGATTTTATTCTTATAATGGATAAAAGAAGCTGGTGGTACCCTGGGGCCCGTGTGTTCCTGGTGGTATAATAAATTTGACCAATATAAGTATGAGTATGTATAACTATGATGGCCAAATTTGTTCAACTTTTGAAACCCTTGTAGAGAAAACTCTTAATTCTCTTGCAATAGTACTTCTGTGATGCAGCTTTTTAGACCAGAGTTTCTCAACTAGGGTTCCTCCAGAGCAGGGGTGTCCAAACTATGGCCCTCCAGGTGTTGAGGAACTGCAAGTCCCATAAGGCCTGGCAAGACTCTGACATCCACAGGCAAGACACCCAAAGGCAGAGACATGATAGGGCTTGTAGTACTTCAACAGCTGGAGGGCCATAGTTTGGACACCCCTGCTCCAGAGGTTACTAGGGGTTCCTTGAGCAATTTCTACCTCTCAGATAAGTTCCCACTGACACCGCTGTCCTTTTCAGCTATCTGTAATGGGGTAATTCTTACCAAAGACCACAAGTGTAAGGAGCATTCTTCCCACAGACCTTCACACTAATGTATCATAGGTTGTAGATATAGTCATTTTCAGCAGAGGTTCCCTGACACCAGAAAGATATTTCAAGGATTCCTCTGTGTTGAAAAAGTTGAGGAAGGCTGCTTTAGATATTTACTTTGACCCATATACAGTATTTCTTAAAAAAAAACTGTAGTGCCAACAATGGCTGACTAATAAACAATGTACCTGCAAAAAAAATGTCCAACAGGCGTATGTAGATGTTCATGCTTGTGTGCTGTGGCCAACCATGTGTAGTAAACCACCAGCACCAATATCTTATGAGAATTAAACACTATCAAAAAATGTGGTTAGTATCTGCAGGAAACTGTGGAACACACAAAGTATTTCAATGATCATGAAAGGATACCAATTTTACCAATGCTGGATAACAGGCATTTTAGGTCTTTTGTAGGATTTCTCAACCAGGGTTCCATGGAACCCTGGGGCTCCTCCAGAGAGGTTTCTTCAGCAATGAGCAATTTCTGCTCTCAGATATGTTCCCATTGACACCAATGATCTTTTTAGCAATCTGTAAAGGACTAATTCTTCCCAATGTCAACAAGTAAGGGGCATTCTTTCCTCTTTCCAAAACACGAAGCTGTAGATCTAGTAATCTGCAGGGCTTTCCTGAGACCAGAAAGTGATTTCAAGGATTTATCGGTGTTAAAAAGGATGCCAAAGGCTGGTCTATGGGTACCTAAGGAAACCTACCATTAGTGGTCAGTGTGGACTTCTCATAGTCATAGCAGTTCCACTAGCTCATAATTGATGTGTTGTTTGGTTCAGTCTTAATAAAACAATCCTTAATATCTAATATTCATAATAATTCATTTTTTTAAACTCAGGAATTTGCTGTCAACTGAATGTCTTTCCATACAAAAAGCCTTTGTGGTCTGAGAATAATCAGGTCCTTGACAAAATATTAATCCATGCCTCTAAGCCACGGAAATTGACACAATATGCAGACAAAAAAATTGGGTTCATCTATGTAAACAGGACCTCTTTCAAGATAATTAAGATAAAAGTTAAATTCTTTAGAGATGAGTGTAATTGGCGCAAGGAACCAAATGGTTATTACACATTGGAATCCCTTTAATAAATGTTATTTTCATTAGTAACCCTTCAGAAAAGTGCTGCCTCGTGAACAGTCAAATGGTTTTAATAGTTGCGTAATATCAGAATTTTAACAAGTTGATCCTTATGTGGGCCACTGACAAAAACAAAAAAAAATTGCAAATTGGTCTTCAGTTAAAAGAAAACTGATGGGGAAAAGACGAACTAGCAAAGCAAGCTTTTAGAACACAAGCACATTGCTCTTTGAAGTTGTGAGCTCGAAGCTGGACAGCGATAACGAGTTCTGAAATTCTCCGCAAAATAGCTGGAATTTTTTTGTTTGTAGCAGAGCATTTCAGTTATGTAAATACACCGAAAACAGCTAAACAAACTCAGTATGAATTAATGTCGTTCTCAAAGTACTAATTGCAATTGGCCGAGCCTGTGATAGAGCAAAAAGAGAGAAATAAATAGATATAATGCAGGCATTTCTCATTAATCATCATTAAGAACACAAAGGTCTCTAGTTTTGCACCAATTAGCCTAGCCACAGCAACTTAGAAATAGAAATTTTTGCACTTGCTGTAAAATATTTTTCTTGGGAGTCCATTAAGAAACACGAGTAGTATTAAACCTTCAGGAGTATTAAACCTGCCACCAACGGGAGGATTAGGCAAACAAAAAACTAAGGCACCCAAGGGCATACCCCCCACCCACTAACTGAACGTCTCACTTTTATAGCAAAGCACTACGAAGAGCATGATTAATAAAAGGAGTTTATGGAAAATACAAAGAAAACAATTTTCACCCATGTTCACTGAGGGACGTAGGAAGTCTAACCATTTGGGAAATCCAAAAGCAGTCCCACTGAGAAGCAGACAACACCGAAAGAAAATCGATAACAGTTCCGCTGTAACAACAGTAAACTGAGGATTGCCTACAGCTCAAAGTGCTGCCTGAAGGACCTAACGTCCAAGGTTGGCATCAGATGAAACAGAAATGTCTACCTAGTAGAACTTAAACAGCATGTGAACAGAAGACCAAGTGGCAGCCTTACAAATCTGAGAAACATTTGCCTGATGCCAAAAAACCCAACATGACATGAGCTTGAACAATGTCTATCAAACTAAGTCATCTAGGGATGGTGGATGGAGAAGCTGAGGAACCCTTTTAGGGTCCCATCCAGAATTGCTGAAGGGAATCAGTCTAAGAGAATAAATCGCTGAGAGAGAAATTTCCTTTTGATGAACCACAGCTAGAGAAAAGGAACAGGAGAAAAATGTTCTGGTTTATCCAGTAGTAGTTGGTCACATTCAACTTGACTTGGTTCTATAATGCAAAAGACGTTTTGGAGCTTGTCCAAGCAACTGCTTCAGAACTGAATAAGTGGCCAAGACAAGCTTTGACATGTCTTCATTATTACAGAACCAGTTCAGTTAAATGTGACCAACTACTACTAGATATACTATCACCTGGTTAGATGAAAACCTGCAGAGACAATGTGCAAGTTAAGATGAAAGACGGAGACAACCTTAGACAAGAAGTCCTGTTTCTCAACCCTATCTTATCCCTATGCAAGTCAAACAAGTTCTTATTAAAGCATAACTCTAGGCAAAACCATGTCCTTGTTGCCGATTTCCTACCTTCATTGAATATGTCATCCATCTCCTGGTTCATTCAGTAGTTGCTCTGAAATAGTCTATTCATTTTCAGATAAAACCGTTAATTCTCTTTGGTCTCCTGTTTGTAAGACCGGTGTCTGCTATGCTTCCTATTCCCCCAGCCACTGGTCTTGGCAAATCCCTTCTGTAGCTCTTTCTTCAGGAAACAGTAATGTAATTCAGCCCCACTTGCAGTGGTGGGTGCACTGAGACTCTCAGACACATTCAACATGTACAGGCCCTAGTGTACCCACCCACATTCACTGCAATTCCTTGTGGTTGATGGGAACTGCAGTTTCCTTTTACAGCAAAGAGAGAGAGAGAAGAGGATATGATGTAATACCGGCTGTTACACCTCCTCTTTGGCAGAACAGTTGCTGTTATCTTTTGAATTATAGAGATGAGATCAGGAAAATTCAATTAGATTTTTCTGCTAAATGGTAAGGATTTTCAAAATGTTATTAACGGTTTAGTGTTTTGTGCAGGGGGTGTACTAAAGGGGGGATTTATGTTTCCCTTTCCCGGAGTTCTTCTTTAAACTCATCCAGAATTCCAGTGGTGATTTTATCTATTTTTTCCTGAATCTTCACATCAATCCTTCTGCTGATAACTTTATAGAAAATGCAGCAGTAGAAGCAAGACCACACCAATCGTGTACAGCAGAGCTGGAACTCCAGTGGGTACTTACTGGTGAAACTCCTTTTTTTTTAAATCTCATTTAAGTGGAACCAAAGTCACAAATGATCAAATTTAAATATATACCTCAGTAACTACAAAGGATATAAATGCACTTTGGATTCACCAAAACACTTTACAAACCCAACTACTACCATGCAAAAGTAGAAGTGACATCATCTGGCTGTGCAGAGAGCAGAGGTGTTGGAGAGAGGCAGCAACTCTACTCACTACAGGCTTCCTGGGGGGGGGGGATAGCTAAGAACAGCAGCAGAGAGGTCTTGGTACATGTTTCATGTACAATAAAAAAAAAAAAGAGCTGTTCAAAGATTCAACCCCCTGCACCTATGCATAATTAAAATGAAGGACAGACCGATCCCTTTACCCTTTGAGTAACAGTTTGAACACCTCTTGCTGAAAACTGCAAAAAAAAAAAAAAAAAAAAATCACATGGAGAACCAAAATGAGTGATGCCTTTTAAATGCAGAAGACAAATCGCAAGGAGCTGAAGGCCAAGTAAATGAACCGAGTCTGTAATAAATGTTTGTTTACTAGAGAACTACAGAGCCAAACCTCTGCGCTCCAGAATACGGTTCGGCTTCTAAGCTCTCAGCTCACTGGCAGGTTACTGGGATACGTATTATCTCTCATTAGTTGGCCCTTTAGACGAACCATTCATTTTCCAAGTCCCGAAGGCTGAATTTTCCTGATAATACTTCGCAGCTGCCCACAAAGGTTTTATGATCCATATGAAAATTATTCAAAGAGTGCATTATGCCAACATTCCTTAAAGAAAAATCTGATAAAAACTGCCAAAATCCCACTTACACCAGCCAAGGAGGGAAGAATCACGCATGTTAGTGTGACCTAGAGAAGGATGTCAACTCAGCAATACAATGTAGAGAGGAGCCAAAGCCTAGAACACCTTTGTGCAGTACATTCTGCTGATCAATGATGGAGATTCATCTGTGGTATTTAAAGGGTAACTTCACTTTCATGTAGTAAAAAAAAAAAATTATATATATATATATATATATATATATATACACATACATACACACACACACACGTATACAGTGGATATAAAAAGTCTACACACCCCTGTTAAAATGTCAGGCTTCCGTGATGTAAAAAAATGAGACAAAGATAAATCATTTAAAGCAACAGACTGCATAGATTCATGAAAGACAGAAGTTGTTAAAACAAATCTGATTTCTTTTTGAGGAGGTGAGCAAAACCTTGGACAGAGGGGTGGCGGTGGACGTGGTATACTTGGACAGAGGGGTGGCGGTGGACGTGGTATACTTGGACAGAGGGGTGGCAGTGGACGTTGTATACTTAGACAGAGGGGTGGTGGTGGACGTGGTATACTTGGACAGAGGGGTGGCGGTGGAAATGGTATACTTGGACAGAGGGGTGGCGGTGGAAATGGTATACTTGGATTTTGCAAAGCGACACAGTTCCCCACACACGGCTAAGTCTACAGACTTGGAAAAATCTGTACGTAAAAGGATAAAAAAAGTGGCTAAAAGATCATATTCAGAGAGTAGTGGTTAATGTTTCATACTCTGAATGGTCTAGGGGTTTCAGTGGTGTACCCCACGGTTCAGTGTTGGGACCCTTACTTTTTAATATGTTTATAAATGATATAGGGTCCGGGGATTATAAACCCCAGCTCAGTCTTTGCAGATGACACCAAGCTGTGCAGTGGAATAACGTCCTCACAGGATGTCTCCAACTTACAAGCCGACCTCAATGCACTGTGTAATTGGGCAACTATGTGGTAAATGAGGTTTAATGTTGATAAATGTAAGGTTCTGCACTTGAGGGCTAAGAATATGCATGCATCATACATACTGGGGGGGTCAATGGTGGAGAGGAATCCTCTCTTTTATTAAAAGAGGTATAGACTCCAGAGAGAGAGATCATTCCCCCGGTACAAATCATTAGTAAGACCTCATCTGGAATATGCAGTTCAGTTTTGGGCACCAATTCACAAAAAGAACATTGGGGAACTGGAGGAAGTGCAACCAAACTGATAAGAGGCATGGAGGAGCTCAGCTATAAGGAAAGATTAAAGGAACTGAATTTATTCTCTCTTGAGAAGAGGAGATCAAGGGGGGATATGATCAACATGTATAAATACATCAGTGGTTCATACAGCAAACTCAGCGTGGAGTTATTCACCCTGAAGTCATCACAGAGGACGAGGGGGCACTCTTTATGTCTGGAGAAATTTAATCACCAAACATGGAAAGGTTTCTTCACAGTAAGAGCTGTGAAAATGTTGAATAGACTCCCTCAAGAGTTGGTTCTGGCCAGCTCAGTGGATTGCTTTAAAAAAGGCATGGATGCTTTCTTAGATACACAGAATAGAACTGGTTACTTTTTATAGGTAAAGTTGATCCAGGGAATATCTGATTGCCTCTCGGGAGATCAGGAAGGAATTTTGTTCCCCTGCAAGAGCAAATTGGATCATCCTTTGCTGGTATTTTTGCCTTCCTCTGGATCAACTGTGGGTTTAGGATAAAAACTTTTTTTTTTTTTTTATGGTTGAACTGGATGGACTTTTGTCTTTTTTCAGCCAGACTAACTAAATAACTATTTCAGAACATACATATATATACAGTGGGGAAAATAATTATTTTTTCCTCTGCAGATTTTGTACGTTTATCCACTTACAGAGAAATGAAGGGTCTATGATTTTTATCATAGGTGTATTTTAAAATGAGAGACAGAATATCAACCAAAAATCCAGAAAAAACACAATACAAATGGTATAAATTGAGTTGCAGTTCAGTGAGTAAAATAAGTATTTGATCCCCAAGCAAAGCACGACTTAGTACTTGGTGTTGAAACCCTTGTTGGCAAGCACAGAGGTAAGATGTTTCTTGTAGATTACCAGGTTTGCACACATCTCAGGAGGGATTTTGGTCCACTCTCCTTTACAGATCTTCTCTAAATCCTTAAGGTTTCTCAGCTGTCGCTTGGAACTTGACGTTTCAGCTCTCTCCATACATTTTCTATAGGATTAAGGTCCGGAGACTGGCTAGGCCACTCCATGACCTTAATGTGCTTCTTCTTGAGCCACTCCTTTGTTGCCTTGGCAGTATGTTTTGGGACATTATCATGCTGGAAGACCCATCCATGACCTTTCAGTGTTCTGGCTGAGGGAAGAAGGTTCTCATCCAAGATTTTACAATAAATGGCCCCTCAGTGCAGCAAAGTCGGCCTGTACCTTTAGCAGAGAAACAGTCCCAAAGCACAATGTTTCCACCTCCGGGCTTGACTGCTGGGATGGAGTTCTTAGGGTCATAGTCAGCATTTTTCTTCCTCTAAACACGGCAAGTCCAGTTAATGCCAAAGAGTTCAATTTTGGTCTCATCTGAACACAACACTTTCTCCCTATCCTTCACTGAAACATTTAGATGTTCATTGTCAAACTTCAGACTGGCCTGTACATGTGTCTTCTTGAGAAGGGGGACCTTGCGGGCACAGCAGGATTTCAATCCATAGCGGCGTATTGTGTTACCAATAGTTTGTTTGGGGACTGTGGTCCCAACTACCTTGAGGACATTCACAAGCTCTTCCTGTGTAGTTCTAAGCTGATCCTTCACTTTTCATCCTTACCCCATGAGGTGAAATCCTGCATGGAACTCCAAACCGAGGGAGATTGATGGTGATTTTGCATTTCTACCATTTGTGAATGATTGCTCCAACAGTTGTCTCCTTCTCACCAAGCTTCTTGCTGATGATCTTGTAGCCCATTCCAGCCTTGTGCAGGTCTACAATCTTGCCCATGATGTCCTTTGATAGCATTTGATCTTGCCCATAGTGGTGCCCAAGAAAGAGATTCTGTGGACAAGTGTCTTTTTTACACATAATGAGCTGTCGTTAGGAGTACCCCTTCTTAAACTGACAGGACTAATCTGTGTACCACATGAGCACATAGCCAGTCTGTGGGAGCCAGAATTACTGCTGGTTGGTAGGGGATCAAATACTTATTTTACTCACTGAACTGCAACTCAATTTATAACATTTGTATCATGTGTTTTGTCTGGATTTTTGGTTGATATTCTGTCTCTATCATTCAAAATACACCTATGATAAAAATTATAGACCCTTCATTAATTTGTAAGTGGGAAAACTTAAAAAATCTGCAGGGGATCAAATAATTATTTCCCCCTATATATATATATATATATATATATATATATATATATATTATACTGTATATACATGCACTCATACTATATATATGAGCTGTTATACCCAAAAGGACTGGTATTTATGTTCTTTCGGTCCTGAAATTTACACAGCGTTGCCAAACAGCCCTGTCTAGCTTTAGATGGGGACCTCTACTGCAAAGTCATTTTCACATACAGGTCTCCCTACCCTATGACTGGGCAGTGAACGGAGAAGCAGCACACTGTTGAGTGTTATCTCTCTGTCAATCTACTCTCTCCTCCTATCAGCATGAAAGTATTTAAAGAGGAACTTCACCCAAAATGGAAAGTTTTCCTTTTCTGCCTTCTCCCCCCCTCCTTCAACTTTTGGCGCTTTGGTTTTTTCGGGGGGAAGGGGGTTCACGTACCTGGCTTTGACAAGTATCTGCTACCACTTCCAACATGATTGCCTAGGCTATCTGAGCAGAGGTTTGGCACCCCTTTCTTTGCTTGCAACACATCACAGAAGGTTGCAGAATCATTCAGTGGGAGCCAGAATTACTGCTGGTTGGTAGGGGATCAAATACTTATTTTACTCACTGAACTGCAACTCAATTTATAACATTTGTATCATGTGTTTTGTCTGGATTTTTGGTTGATATTCTGTCTCTATCATTTAAAATACACCTATGAAAAAAAATTATAGACCCTTCATTACTTTGTAAGTGGGAAAACGGATCAAATTCAAATTCCTAACACTGACGTACAAAGCTGTCCACCATACTGCCCCGAACTACATCACCGACCTAATATCCAAGTACCACCCAACACGCACACTCCGCTCCTCACAAGACCTCCTTCTCTCTAGTTCCCTAGTCTCCTCCTCCCATGCCCGCCTCCAGGACTTCTCCAGGGTGTCACCCATCCTCTGGAACTCCCTGCCCCAACCCATCAGATTATCACCTACTCTCCTCTCCTTTAGGCGCACCCTGAAAACCCATCTCTTCAGGGAAGCCTACCCCACCCCCTGCTAACTTGCCAACCTCCTCCACTCTTCCTACCACTCCATCCCCCACAGCTATCTCCTCCTGTGCCACCATCCCCTCCCTCCTAGATTGTAAGCTCCAAAGAGCAGGGCCCTCAATCCCCTCATGTTTTGCATTGTATTGGTATTGTTCTGTCACATGTTCTGTCCCCCTTTGTAATGTACAGCGCTGAGCGAACTATTGGCGCTTTATAAATACTGTATAATAATAATAATAGCACAGCTCGCACATTCGCAGTGGGAAGCCGGATTCCCACACTAAATATGCGTCATCCCAAGACCGGTAAAGAAGGAGAAAAAAAAAACAGATTCCTCCATCCATACAAACATGGTGGATGGAGGAGTCCCGCCGGGACATCATATTCTGACAGTGGCTTCAGCTGTTGATCAACAAAGATTTTCCAGCATGTTGTATCGACAGTTGTCGGTGCAACAGTAGTCTTCTGTTAAGCAACAATTGCCATACAATGATCGAAGTTAGGCTGAATTCCGGTCTATAGCAACCTTTACACTTCTTGAATTACCTAAGGACACCAGCAAAAGGTCTCACAGAGTGTGGTAAGGTTATAGGGGTAAGCCATGGGGTATGTCTAGCAAAGCTTTGCCAGTGTCCAGTCACCTGAAGGTAGCGTCCTATAACCCAGGTCTTTGAATATTCACCCTGTGTCCTGTACTGTATGACTAAGATATAATGATTTATTTAAAGCTCAAAAGGCAAAACTTATATTTTCTTTATTTCCAATTGCTTTGGATAATGTAGGAAAGTGTTGAAACAACTGCAAGGCATGGAGCAAATTTCTTTCCTGCAAGGAAAGAAAGTCGCTTAATTCCCCCATAAACACAGCGTTGGCAGGGGAATCCCTCCCGCCGAGCCATTGTAATATCTCACGTTGGGGGCGGCTTCCCGACTGGGTAAAAACAGTGCTCATTGCTTGTGGCTACACCAGCCATTAGCAATACCCGTATGTAAAATCCGGCAGGCTGGTTGTACCACAATTTATTGATCAATGAACTTGGGTGAATTTAGTCTGCTCATATATGGTTCAAATATCGCCCTCGCAGGATGGACATGAAGAAGAGGATCCACCTGGAGCTCCGAAACCGGCCACCGGCCGATTGAACGGATACCTATACAGAGCCCATTCCGGAGGACGGACTCGGAGGTGCTGCAAACTGCCCAGGGGAAGGGGATACTTATCTGTTTGTGACCAGACCAGGCTGATCCTCTCCTCCGGCAGACAACTTGAGATATACAAGATGCGCATAACGGTTGCGCATCTGGCGAGTGCGTATTCCTAACATATTCACGACACATCACCTGGATGACATAAAGAGCACCTACCTGAGATCCTTTCAGATGGATCTTCACATTTATGAACTGTTTCTAGGACTGTTTATATGAATTGATACCCAGCACTATCAGGTGCTCACTAACATCACCCGTTACACTTCTTAGGTTTGCGCATTTGCACTTTTGTCACTTTTTTCACACATATGTGAGTTAGTGCAATCTATATGATAATTCATGTATATACCGTATTTTTCGCTCCATAAGACGCACTTTTTTCCCCCCAAAAAAGGGGGGAAAATGTCAGTGCGTCTTATGGAGCGAATATGGAGCGGCCGGTCCGGTATTTCCACCGCCGCCGTGTCAGAATACCGGGCCGGCCGCTCAGCTCTGCAGCGGGACCTTATGGAGATGACTGCTGACCTTTGGGGAGGTGGGGAGCGGGTACCTGAATTTGACAGGTACCCGCTCTTACTTCCGCAAAGTTGTTCTTTGCTCTTACTTCTTTGATCTTACCTGTTCCTCTATCCAGCGGAGCGCTGTCTTCCCGGCTTCTGTAGTGTGGGCGCTGGACTCGACAGCCAGGTGCCAAGTGCGCATGCGCAAGAAGCAGTGCTTTTTGTGAATGGTAAGGCGGTACCTGGGACACATGACAGATCCCAGAAGCCGCCGGACCAATCACAAAGCGCAAGTGCTTCTCGCTCATGCGCACTGGGCACCCGGCTCTCATGCCGAGCGCCCACACTACAGAAGCCGGGAAGACAGAGCGCGGCTGGATCGAGGAACAGGTAAGATCAAAGAACAACTCCGCGGAAGTAAGAGCGGGTATCTGTCAAATTCAGGTACCCGCTCCCCACCTCCCCAAAGGTCAGCAGTCATCTCCTGTACTGTCCGCAGTCTCTGGTCATCCCTGTACTGTGTCCGCAGTCTCTGGTCATCCCTGTACTGTGTCCGCAGTCTCTGGTCATCCCTGTACTGTGTCCGCAGTCTCTGGTCATCCCTGTACTGTGTCCGCAGTCTCTGGTCATCCCTGTACTGTGTCCGCAGTCTCTGGTCATCCCTGTACTGTGTCCGCAGTCTCTGGTCATCCCTGTGCTGTCCGCAGTCTCTGGTCATCCCTGTGCTGTCCGCAGTCTCTGGTCATCCCTGTGCTGTCTGCAGTCTCTGGTCATCCCTGTGCTGTCCGCAGTCTCTGGTCATCCCTGTGCTGTCCGCAGTCTCTGGTCATCCCTGTGCTGTCCGCAATCTCTGGTCACCCCTGTGCTGTCTGCAGTCTCTGGTCATCCCTGTGCTGTCCACAGTCTCTGGTCATCTCCTGTACTATGTCTGCAGTCCATTAGTTCAGAATTTTTTTTTCCTGTTTTCTGCCTCTAAAACCTAGGTGCGTCTTATAGAGCGAAAAATACGGTATATTGAACCTTAGTTATTTGTTGCTTCAGCGCTGCACCTTTCTGTCTTTGATTATTTGGAGATTTTTTTGGTTTGCCTCTTTGGTGCTTTGGCTGCTTGTGATTGTTTTAGCGCTCACTTATTTTATTATTTTATATATTCAAATCTCGCCCGCTTCCTGCTGAACCAGCCAAGATTAGAACCATCTATGGTAGGCCCATGTTTATAAATGCTGTCTGTGTCCCTCCCAGAAGAGGAGATTTACCTTCTCTTCCTGTTCTGTTACCTGGGCAGGAAATGTCCAGCAAACTGTATGGACAGCACCTTGATGCAAAGTTCTTTTCATCTGCTAAACTACACAAGGGAAAAATTAAACAATTCCGCAGTCAGTGTCTTGATTTAAAAGCCACTTCTGTAATACAATTTTTGTACATGTAAAAAGAAATGGGGATCTTCAATAGTCACTTAATGCTGAATGGCCATGAGGTTTACGGTTAGCATCTAATGGAGTTTTTGGAGCATACGATGTGGATTTTGGCAGCGCTGAGGGCTGGTCACTTCCAACGTGCTTACCCACACGTAGCTGAACCTTTCCGTCCAAGACATGGTTTTCCTTTGGGATTTCAAAAATAAACTGCAGCCGCTTTTATACAAAAGGGGCAAAGTCTATGTTTGTGCATTGGACAATTTGTGAATCTGTTCTGGAGTTGAATCAGAGTCTGTACTGCTACCCTGCAAATATTGCAATTGTGCCAAAGTCAGTCCACAGTCATCTCATAGGCTTATCATCACAATATACTCAGCCAGGTTATGACTAATAAAACAAGTACACATTGTGGGTAAAAGAGAAAGTAAAGGAGCTGATCCTACCAAGGGGTTGTGCTTTGGTTACCAAAAGGTTTTGAGCATACAGGCTCCAGAGATGGAAAATCTGGCATGAGCTGAAGTTACTTTTATTGGAGACCTCAAGTCACGATGGTCAGTAGATCCGCAGATATAGGCAGCAGAATTTAAAAGCAAATTTTAACTTTTTCCGCAAATCAAGCTTGGTTCCCCCAATCTCCTAAGCCTCTATAATAGTCATTCTGAACCAGAATTCGCAAAATCTTGGGGTACCACCAAAGGTGGCTAGGGGCTCCTTGAGTGGTACACTTAATCTTCTGACCTCAATTGGGGTGCTAAGGGTCTAGTAAGCTCTGCACTCTTCTAGTCAGTGGTTACAGCGCTCTCACGCCGTGCGGTCCACCAGGGACTAGGGGTATCCCGTCATATGCAGCACTAATAACAACAAAGAGAGTACACCATCCTAGCACATTACCATAACAGGGCTTCAAATTTCAAGTCCTGAGCTCCTAGCTAGGCCTTAGAGTTACTCGCCACCAACAAACACACACAAACAGACACCTGTACACACACAGACATGTACATACACACACAGAAACATGTACACACACGCACAGAGACACATGTACACACACACACACAGGCACGTACAGACACGCCTACACACAGATACATGTACATACACAGAAATACACACGCACAGACATGTACATACACACAGACACCTTGTACACACAGACACATGTACGTACATACACACACACACACGTACACAGACACATGTACACACACAGGTACATACACGCAGACACATGTACAGATACACACATGTACATACACACAGACACATGTACAATTGTAAATGCATACACAGACACACAAACACACCACCCCCCCATAAAAAGTTGCAGTACTTCGTTGTTCACTCACAGATCCGAGTACTGCACTCTAGGGGGAGGCAGAGAGCACAGCACACACTCCTTGCTTTGCTTTCACTGCGCTCAGCTATTGAGCAGTCTGACGGCTCCCAATGCCAATGACAGATCCAGCCTGAGCTCCGAGCCTGCTCAGCAAGACAGCCCTGGGGGACACACTCGCCCCCACCATAATTTCCACCTGCCATTGGCGAGCAGGCGAGTGGAAATTTCAAGCGCTGCCATAATACATTTTATATGTATTTACTGATGAATAAAAAAAAAATGTTATACTCACAAACACAATAAATACACAAGCATATCAAAGAAGCAAGACAGACTGTATCTAGGTCAATGATGCATGTCCAATGACACAGGAAGTCCCCTTTAGCGATCGATAAGGGACAACCCCTCTTCTCCAGAGACAAACTGAAGTAGAGGGGTTGCCCCTCGAAACTCTTAAGATTTATAGGTTACAAAAGGGGTCTGTGTCATTGGACATGCATCATTGATCTGGAGACAGCCGATCTTGGTTCTTTGATATGCTTGTCTATTTATGGTATTTTTGAGTATAGCGTTTGCTTTTACTCATCAATAAACCCTGTATTACGGTAGCACGCTAGGCTGGTGCACTCTCTTTTTGTTGTTTTTTTTTTGTAGTGCCTCGAGTGGTGGATGACTGACATCCGATTTCATGATGTATGAATTATTCTAAGGCTAACATTACTTGGCAGAGCCAACTGCATGACACCAAAACCTGAACATTTCGACGGTTCCTCTGGGACAAAAAGTTGAGAAATGCTAGTTTATAATAATATGAGTGGCCAGAGAAATGGAAGAGGGTGTGGCCTAACTGAACTATTGGTTTTCAATGAAGATAACTTCTGCTTATGTATTCATTCATATTACAAGCAGTTTCAATATCCTGGGACTGTGACAGTTTCACAGTAAGTCAGTACAAAGCTGTTTACACCACTGTGCCGCAATGCAGGGTGCATTTTTTTTTTTACTTTGCTAACACATGCTTTCAGTTCTGTAGGAATGAATAGTAAGGCACAAAAAATGCAAATATTTTAACTTCCCATCAAAGAGATGAAGACAGCAATAAAACCACATAATACGACAGTTAAAGAATAAGGGGGACAATGGCTTTCCACAGAATTGGAGAAGGAGCATTCAGTCCAGCTGTACACACGGTTACATGTACTATGAATGCCATGAAAGGAATCCATAATATGTAGAGAAGGCTCTGATTTATTTATTTATTATTTATTTCAGGTACTTATATAGCGCCGTCAATTTACACAGCGCTTTACATATATAGTACATTCACATCAGTCCCTAACCCTCAAGGGGCGTACAATCTAAGGTCCCTAACTCACATTCATACATACACATACTAGGGACAATTTAGACAGGATCCAATTCACCTACCAGCATGTCTTTGGAGTGTGCGAGGAAACCGGAGTACCCGGAGGAAATCCATGCAGGCACAGGGAGAACATGCAAATTCCAGGCAGGTGATGCCGTGGTTGGGATTCGAACCAATGACCCTAGTACTGGCAGGCGGAAGTGCTAACCATTTAGCCACTGTCCTGGCCCTTTTGGTATTTCACACATTGTGTGAGGACAGCTATACTATCTCAACAATAATAAAGTGTTGCATAAATTGACGGCGCAATATAAGTACCTGAAATAAATAGTATAAATAAATAATACTGTATATAAGTATATATAAACATATAACTTGTGTAAGCAAGCAACTAATAACCTTAAAAAGGTCCTGAACTGTGGCCAAAAATGGCAGAGGACAAAGGAGTAGTCGCCAGTTCTGGGTGTTGCCTCCCTGCAGCTGACGTATCTCATCTTTTTCTGTGGCCATCTTGGAAGAGAAGGCTTTGCTTCCTCGTGTCAGAGCTGCCCCCCCCAATGACTAGTGATCTGATGACTTGTGAAGATATAATCAAGAAGCAGCAGGAGAGTGGAGGAAGAACAGATCCACAAGATCAATAAGAGAAACAGGGAGATCCTTCCACTGCAGGTCCTCTGGTACAACTTCCTCTCCAGTAAAAAGAAAAATGAGCAATACAGTAGTGACATCACCAAATCTCACCCCAGATCTGGTAGCAGCAGTGTCTTAGATGATCTCACACAGCAGATATACACCGATAGGGCTCAATATATAGGCATGTCTAGGCACAGGAAATGCAAATTTAAAATGGTTCTAAAGCCTTAAGGTTTTTTATCTTAATGCATTCTATGCATTAGGATAAATAAAACCTTCTGTGCTGCATGATCCCTCCCAACCCTCCCTATTTACAGGTAGTCCCCAGGTTACAAACAAGATAGGTTCTGTAGCTGAATTTGTATGTAAGTTGGGGCATGTACATTTTTTAACCACTTGCCGTCCGCCTGCTGTTTATAAACGGCAGAGCGGTGGCAGTCCAGGGGCGGGTTGCCGTTCATAAATGGCACCCGCCTTTTCTAGCTGTGCGTGCTCCCTGGGAGCGCGCAGCACCGCGGTCTGATGCCCGCTGTGTCCTCCGGACACAGTGAAACACCGATCGTCGGACGGGACCTCTGTACGAGGTCCCCATCATGTGATCACTGATTGGCCAATTGGCCAGTGATCACATGCAAAGTAGTAAGCAAGATGTCACTTGTGACATCACTGCTTACTACGTATGAATTCTGTGAATGATCACAGAAGTCACATGGTACAAGGCTATTCACAACAGCCTTGTACCATGTGACAAGCTGTGACCAATCACAGCTCACTCAGTACTTCTCAATGACTGCAAGAATGCAGACAGAGAGAAAGAGAAATGATTGCTTTTACATCCTATATGGGTGTAAAAGCAATCAGTGTAAAAAAAAAAAAATTCTTCATCACCCCCCACAAGTAGTACAGTGTCACTTTGGTGACACTGTACTGCTAGGGTGACAGTATGTAAAAAAAAAATAAAAATAAAAAATATAAAAAAAAATAAAAATGTAAAAAAAAATGTTTAAAAATGATAATTTTTGGTTATAAACTAATTTGGATTTTTTTTTTTACTAAAAAAATAACGGAATAAATTTTGGCCAAGATTTATGATGAAATATTATTTATTTGCAAAATTTTATTTAAAAAAAAACACTTTTCAAAATTTTTGGACGTTTTCATTTACATAGCAAAAAAAATAAAAATCCCAGCGGTGAATAAATACCACCAAAATAAAGCTTTATCGGTCTCAAAAAAATGGTAAAAAATTCACATGGGTACAGTGTTGCATGACCGCGCAATTGTCATTCAAAGTGTGATATCGTTGAAAGCTGAAAATTGACCTGGACAGGAAGGGGGTGAAAGTGTCCAGACAGGAAGTGGTTAAGTGTAACACCAGCCCAAAAAAAATTTTTTTTTTTTTTACATTTTGGATAGCATAGGGAAGGGTTAACACCCCCATAATGTTTGTT
This sequence comes from Staurois parvus, assembly GCF_062004578.1. Lineage (NCBI taxonomy): Eukaryota > Metazoa > Chordata > Amphibia > Anura > Ranidae > Staurois > Staurois parvus. The sequence goes on along the minus strand of NW_028318613.1, from coordinate 425,886 downwards.
TTGCTGTTTGTGCCCCATTCAAAAGATTTCATCTCACTTTCTGTCCCCGTGACAATTGGATTTTTAAAAATTTTGGGTTGTTGTGGAAAAAAGGATTGGTGATAAAGCTGGAGACACCTTTTTCCCATGGTAAATTTTACGGGAGTGAATTTCCTTTCCTAGGGGTAGATTTCCCCTCACTTTCTGTTGTCTCCCTCCATTTGTAAATATGAGTCGTATGCAAGTCAGATGTATGTAACACAGGGGACTTCCTGTACTTACCTGAGCCCAATTTCGGTCCAGTGCATGTGCACTCCTTTCTCCCTCCTCAGTGGGCAGACTGATAGCAGCCAGTGTCCATCAAATTCTGTGATAAGGGGGTAGGGCGGGACTGAGCCACTCTGTCTGCATGAGCAAGCTCTCACGAGCGCCCCCATAGAAAGCGGCCGAAGAGGAGGAGCCAGGAGTGCTGGCAGGGTACTCCAGAAGAAGAGGATCATGGCTGCTCTGCGCAAACCAATGCAAAAAGCAGGCAAGTATCACGTTTATTATTTTATTTAGAAAAAAAAAAACTTGAAGCTTTAATATCACTTTAAGACAAAAGTTTTTCAGGCTACTGCTTAGGCATTTGAACCAGGGGCGGACTGACCATTTGGAAACTCGGGCACTGCCCGAGGGCCCGGGGTCAGTAGGGGGCCCCATGAGATGCCCCTGGTACCTTTTTCATAGGCTTTTTTGAGTTTGGACAAGGACACAGGGGCCCCATGATCCCCTATTGCCCAGTTGCCCCATGAGTTGTCAGTCCGCCCCTGGGTAGATCCATTTAAAGGGGGTTTCCTACAGATTCTTATCCAGCATATTGTGCATTATTTAAGCGCATCTGGTGAGTGCGCATTTCTTACAGTCTTTCACATGGATTTAGGCTACGTTCACACTAGCGTTGTTAGCAAGCGGCAGACAGGCGTTTGGGAACCGTTTTTACCGCTTTCTAAACGCCTCTGAAAATTCTGCACATTGCAGCACATAGTGCTGTTCACACAGAAGCGTTAGCGTCGCGGCAAAACGGACGCCTCTGGTCCAGTCAGGAGGAGTTGAAGCCTCCTATTCAGGTCTATGGTGCCGCTCCGTAAATGCCTGGCCGGTTGCCCGGGGGCCCCATGAGTTTGAATACATTACCAATGGGAAAACAAATCTTTGATTTTGAGTTCAGTCTGCCCCTGATTTGAAGACATTACCAATGGGAAAACAAATCTTTGATTTTGAGTTCAGTCTGCCCCTGATTTGAAGACATTACCAATGGGAAAACAAATCTTTGATTTTGAGTTCAGCTTTCCTTTAATCACATGCTGCAAAAGGGCAAATCATTTTTAGGATAATCTTATTGTGGAAAGGCAAAATGAATACAACAAAAATGAAAAACGAATTTTCAGGAAGGACACATTTGACTATGAAAACCAAACGAATTGCCTTGATATCCAAGAACACAGAAAGTGTCACTTCATATTAGAGCAATGATCAAAATTGGATTGTATTCCAAGAATTTCACTGCGTAAATCTGTCCAGCTGAATTTATTAATCCAATTGATTCCAGGCGGCATCATTAACAGCGGATTCATCATGAAAATCAGACGAAAAAACGCAGCAAAGAATGCAGCTTTCGCTGGGAAAATATCAACAGGCCTTGAAGAGTGAGAATTTGGTTGTTCTTCCCCAAAGGTTTACAAGGCATGCCAGAATCCAGGGAAGACAATAAGCAGGACAGGAAATCTGGAACTTTGCAGTAACAATCAGAGAAGTTATTTTACAAGTAACAAAACTGAAAAGATTCCTTTATCATCTCGTCTGGACCATCAACTGTCCACACACAGCGTAGGAGACAGCAATACCAAGCCAAAGACTCTTGTCCTAGAACAGGGTGATCTTACGCATAAAACTACATTTTTTTTAATGCCCCAGGAAAAACTTTTTTTTATTAATTTAACAAGGAGAAATAAGGGTTCCCTCTACTTTTTAATGGCAACTATTTTAATTATTTATTACAGGTACTCATGGCGCTGTCAATTTACACAGCGCTTTACATATATTGTACATTCACGTCAGGGGCTTACAGTATTATCCAAGGTTGGCTGTGTTTTTAAAAATTTATTACAGTTACTTATATAGCGCTGTCAATGTACACAGCGCTTTACATATATATTGTACATTCACATCAGGGCCTAACCCTCAAGGGGCGTACAATCTAAGGTCCCTAACCCTCAAGGGGCGTACAATCTAAGGTCCCTAACCCTCAAGGGGCATACAATCTAAGGTCCCTAACTCACATTCATACATACACATACTAGGGACAATTTAGACAGGATCCAATTCACCAACCAGCATGTCTTTGACGTGTGGAAGGAAACCTGAGTATCCAGAGGAGACCCACGCAGGCACAGGGAGAACATGCAAACTCCAGGCTGGTGCTGTGGTTTGGATTCGAACCAACAACCCTTGTGCTGCCAGGTGGCTGTACTAAGCATTTAGCCACTGTACTGCCCTACTGTTTTGGCAATTTCTCCTTCATTCCTGTCCCAATTAACAGATTTCCTCTCACTTCCTGTCTTGGGGAGCACATAGGAAATAAAAACCTCAAAGTACTATAAAACCTTCCCCATTAAACTTTAGAGATTTCCCTTTTCTTTTTGTCAGAGTGACCACATATGACCAGGATTAAATGGAAGAGAAAGCTCCCCAACAATATTTACAACCGCACAGAGACTAATGCAGGCCATAAACGGGTCGAAAACCGGCCGTTTTTTTAACAAAACAAAAAATCGGTTGTTCAATAGGCCGGCATTACCACCAACGGTGAAAAAAAAAGGCAGATTTTCGTCCCGTCTACGGCCGGCATTTAATTACTTCTGTCCCTGCAGAGAGCTCCACTATAATATTTGACATGAAAAATATTGTGGTTGCAACGTTGTATCTATTTGTATCCATTTTTAAAACAGATGTTTTTATTCAGATACAAATAGATACATTGTTGCAACCGCAATACTTTTTCAAGTCAAATATAACAGCGGACTGGAATTCTTAATCTTTTTTTCTTCTTCTTATTCTTCTTCTTGCAGGTCACGGCTCATGCACACATTTTTTATCGGTAAAAAGATCGCCCGATTTGCCCATCATTGCTGGGAAAATCGTCCGAGTCAGATGTATGTAACACAGGGGACTTCCTGTACTTACCTGAGCCCAATTTCGGTCCAGTGCATGTGCACTCCTTTCTCCCTCCTCAGTGGGCAGACTGATAGCAGCCAGTGTCCATCAAATTCTGTGATAAGGGGGTAGGGCGGGACTGAGCCACTCTGTCTGCATGAGCAAGCTCTCACGAGCGCCCCCATAGAAAGCGGCCGAAGAGGAGGAGCCGGGAGTGCTGGCAGGATACTCCAGAAGAAGAGGATCATGGCTGCTCTGCGCGAACCAATGCAAAAAGCAGGCAAGTATCATGTTTATTATTTTATTTTTTTAAAAAAACTTGAAGCTTTAATATCACTTTAAGACAAAAGTCTTTCAGGCTACTGCTTAGGCATTTGAACCAGGGGCGGACTGACCATTTGGCAATGATGGGCAAATCGGCCGATCTTTTTACCGATAAAAAAATCTGCGCATGAGCAGTGATCTGCAAGAGGAAGACAAAAAGAAGAAAAAGAAGAAGAGGATGAGGATGAAGAAGAAGCGGAGGATGAGGATGAAGAGGATGAGGATGAAGATGAAGAGGATGAAGAAGAAGATGAAGAAGAAGATGAAGAGGATGAAGAAGAGGAGGAGGATGAAGAAGAAGAAGAAGAGGATGAAGAAGAAGAAGAAGAAGAGGATGAAGAAGAAGAAGAGGATGAAGAAGAAGAGGATGAAGAAGAAGAAGAGGAAGAAGAAGAAGAAGATGAAGAAGAAGAGGATGAAGATGGAGAAGATGAAGAAGAAGAGGATGAAGAAGAAGAGGATGATGAAGAAGAAGAAGAAGAAGAGGATGAAGAAGAGGAAGAAGAAGATAAAGAGGAAGAAGCAGGAGGATGAAGAAGAAGAGGAAAAGGAAGATGAAGAAGAGGAAAAGGAAGATGAAGAAGAGGATGAAGAAGAAGAGGATGAAGAAGAAGAAGAGGATGAAGAAAAAGAAGAGGATGAAGAAAAAGAAGAGGATGAAGAAAAAGAAGAGGATGAAGAAGATGAAGAAGAGGATGAAGAAGAAGAGGAAGAGGATGATGATGAAGAAGAAGTGGAAGAGGAAGAAGAGGATGAAGAAGAAAAAGAGGATGAAGAAGAAAAAGAAGAGGATGAAGAAGAAGAAGAGGAAGAGGATGAAGAAGAAGAAGAATTCCAGTCCGGCAAAAAGTGTCCCTGCAGAGAGCTCCGCTATTTCTTTGACAGTTCTTTGATATTTAAAGCGGCTGCAACAATGTATCCATTTGTTTCCGAATAAAAACATCTGTATCTGAAATGGATACAAATAGATACAATGTTGCAGCCGCTATAAATGTCAAAGAACTGTCAAAGAAATAGCGGAGCTCTCTGCAGAGACACTTTTTGCCGGCTGTAGACGGGATGAAAATCGGCCGATTTTTTTTACCGTTCCTGGTAACGTCGACCAATTGAACGACCGATTTTTTTAAAGAAAAATCGTCCGGTTTTCTCCCCATCTTTAGCCTGCATTAGTGATCTTTTCTGGTGCATATGGTGCATCATTGTGTGTGGACAAACATTTCAAGGATAACCAGGGCAATATAAAAGTTTTGATGTTGGACTAGAGCTCATAGATTTTGAAAAGCAAATATAAGAACAAGGCTATTAAAGTGGACCTGAACGCAAAAAGTGAAGATTTGTTATGCTATAAGGAACATCTAGAAATGTTGATGGTGTCTTAAGCAGTAAACCAGATGATGGTTTTGAAATCCTTATGAAAAACATACCACTTCTTGGTATGTAGGCGAACCTAAGCACTACCGCTCAGTAGCCCTAAATCTACAATTGTGCTCAAAAGTTTGCATCACCTGGCAGAAATCATGGCATTGATATCGTAAATATGATTGATCAGGCCAAAAAAAAAAAGAAAAGTATTTTATTTAAGGATATTAATCACACGAAGCCTTTTATTATCACATAGTTGTTTGGATGCACTGAGCAGGCTAGATAGATAAAAAAAAAAAGCCCGGTTACAATATGCCCGACAACACCTTGACACACCTCACCGGGCTTTTTTTTTTGTGGAACTGACGAAGTAAAGGCATCTTACTGGCCACTCGACTATGCGGCTCATTTTTGTGCAAGTGTCGACACATTATGCTCCATGAAACAACCACACTGCCTTTTTCCAGAGCAGCCTGTATGTCTCCTAAGATTACCTGTGGGGTTTTTCTTTGTATCCCGAACTATTTTTCTGGCAGTTGTGGCTGCAATCCTTCATGGTCTACCTGACTTTGACTTGGTATCAAGAGATCCCTGAATTCTCCACTTCTTAAGAAGTGATTGAACAGTACTGACTGGCATATGCAAGGCTTTGGATATCTTTTTATATCACATTCCATCTTTATTTCCATTACCTTGTGACGCAGGTCTTTTGACAGTTCTTTTCTGCTCCCCATGGCTCAGTATCTAGCCTGCTCAGTGCATCCACGTGAGAGCTAACAAACTCATTGACTATTTATACACAGATACTAAATTGCAATATAAAAAGCCACAGATGTGGGAAATTAACCTTTAAATTGCCATTTTAACCCGTGTGTGTCACCTTGTGTGTCTGTACCAAGGCCAAACATTCCAGGGGATGGAAAATTTTGATAAGGGCTATTTGGGTGATTTCTGTTATTATGATTTCAAACGGAGCCAAACAACTATGTGATAACACTTGGGTTCATTTGATCACTATCCTTAGGCTTCATATACACGAGCAGCTCCTAAACTCAACTCCATAATAGGCTAGGTGTCCATGTACACATAAGCTTTTAGCAGAGTTTACGACCTGCCTTGTTTAGGTAAGGTTAAATCTCCCTCTCCTGAACGCGGAAGAATCGGGTTCAGGATAGGAACATTTTGACTGCCGACCACGGGAAACCGCAAAACGGGTACCGCGGTTTTGCATTTTCCCATGGCCGGCGGTCAGGGTAGGCTCGTGTACATGGAGCCTTAAAGTGCTTGTAGAGGCACAATGTTTATTGCCTTCATGAAGTCTATGCATGAAAGTAAGAAACTTTCTGTGCAGCAGATCCCCCAGCTCCCCTAATACTCATCAAAGCCCCCTCTCGATCCAGTGATGTGCAGTGTCTCGGAAATCCTGGGACTCCCTCTCCTCATTGGTTGAGACAGCAGCAGGAGCCATTGGCTCCATGTGTGAATGGACACAGCGGGTGCCCCCATAGCAAGGGCACCCAACAGGAGGGAGGTGCTAGAAACGCCAGGGGGAACCCATGAAGAGGAGGATCTGGGCTGCTCTGGGCAAAGCCAGAGAGCAGGTAAGTATAATGTGTTTTTTTGGGGGGGGGGGGGGGTTTCAGTTTAAGCCTTTACTATCACTTTAAATAAAAGACCTGATCAGTCATATTTTCACTATCAAGGATACAATTTCACGATTTCTGCCATGGTATGCAAACTTTTGAGCACAACTGTATATATGTGCACTGTGAGATCACCTAATGCACTGCTGCCTCTGACTGCTAGTCTCACCAGATCTGGAGAGAGATTTGCTAATGTTACAATTGTGTTGCTTGCTGGAGAGGAATCAGCACTGCATGCATCTCCCTGCTTCTGCTTCATTCAATTAATGGATCTGGGCTTATTCTACCACTCTTGGTGTTCCTTGATTATTACCCCACCAGGCATCAGAGGAGCAGCTCCCACACAAGGAAGCAAAGCCCTGCCTCAACCAAGATGGCCAGCTCCATGTAGAGACACAGGCATGGTAAGCCAGTAATGGAAAAAGAAAAAAAAAAGATCAGATTCTACCACTCTTGGTGTTCCTTGATTATTACCCCTCCAGGCATCAGAGGAGCAGCTCCCACACAAGGAAGCAAAGCCCTGCCTCAACCAAGATGGCCAGCTCCATGTAGAGACACAGGCATGGTAAGCCAGTAATGGAAAAAGAAAAAAAAAAGATCAGATTCTACCACTCTTGGTGTTCCTTGATTATTACCCCTCCAGGCATCAGAGGAGCAGCTCCCACACAAGGAAGCAAAGCCCTGCCTCAACCAAGATGGCCAGCTCCATGTAGAGACACAGGCATGGTAAGCCAGTAATGGAAAAAGAAAAAAAAAAGATCAGATTCTACCACTCTTGGTGTTCCTTGATTATTACCCCTCCAGGCATCAGAGGAGCAGCTCCCACACAAGGAAGCAAAGCCCTGCCTCAACCAAGATGGCCAGCTCCATGTAGAGACACAGGCATGGTAAGCCAGTAATGGAAAAAGAAAAAAAAAAGATCAGATTCTACCACTCTTGGTGTTCCTTGATTATTACCCCTCCAGGCATCAGAGGAGCAGCTCCCACACAAGGAAGCAAAGCCCTGCCTCAACCAAGATGGCCAGCTCCATGTAGAGACACAGGCATGGTAAGCCAGTAATGGAAAAAGAAAAAAAAAAGATCAGATTCTACCACTCTTGGTGTTCCTTGATTATTACCCCTCCAGGCATCAGAGGAGCAGCTCCCACACAAGGAAGCAAAGCCCTGCCTCAACCAAGATGGCCAGCTCCATGTAGAGACACAGGCATGGTAAGCCAGTAATGGAAAAAGAAAAAAAAAAGATCAGTTTCAAGGAAGCCCACGGGCAATACTGGTGGCCAGGCCTTTGCCCTCTCTTGCCTTTTTTTCAGGCACACCTTCCACAGCATAGGTCCTCTTTACAGATTGGCAGCAGGGTCACTAAGCCAAGTGAATAAATATTATGGATCCAGAGGCAGCTACCCTTACAAAACATTATAACAAATGTTTGCCATATCAGAATAAAGGGATGGCTGTTTCTCAGATTAGTTTCCTTCTCTGCTCCAGCTAAGGTTTGTTTTAGAACCTGATCCCTCAGAAAGTGCAGACATTGACATTATTCATGGGTGTAAGGGGCAGAAGCCAAAGTCATCCTTGTCTAATAGGCCATCCAATAAAGGTATTACATTTCAGTCATTGTGTTGGTGTTTACTCTTGTGAATTCCAAGTTCAGACATCCCTGGTCTGGTTCCCCGTCTGTCCGCATTCCACAAAAATCCATCAGATCGCTTATGAAACCAGGTCCATCCAGACTCGACTCTACCTTTATCAACAAAACAATTCAGCTAAGACATGAATAAACCAAACATAACTTATCGGATTGTTTCAATAGAACGGCAAGGACAAGGTATGGCAGACGCTGATAAGCCTGTCCAAACAGGACCAGTGATGTTTTCTGCAATGTACAAGCCAAAATCCATGTTGGCATCACAGAGGGCAGTCACCCTATTTATTTTATGTGCATTCTAAGCTAAACATCCCATGTCTGTTTATAAAACACTTTGTTTTCATGGAAATTAATTCTGAGGACGATAAATGTCAGAGGCAAGACACACGTGCAGTTTTCCGTAATCTATTGGAGAGACATCATAGACCTGCTTGTGTCTGCTTCCACTATCAAATCAGGGCTGTGTTTTTTGGAGATATGAAACAAACTGATTAGTGGTCAGGTCAGGGGCGGACTGACCATTTTGAAACTCGGGCACTGCCCGAGGGCCCGGGGTCAGTAGGGGGCCCATGAGATGCCCCTGGTACCTTTTTCATAGGCTTTTTTGAGTATGGGCAAGGACACAGGGGCCCCATGATCCCCTATTGCACGGGGGCCCCATGAGTTGTCAGTCCGCCCCTGGGTCAGGTGTTAAAAAATTATTTTTTTCTATCCTACAAAAGGTGCACTTAAAGAATAAGTTAACTTTTTTAAAAAAATATAATAATGCACATTTTTTTTCTGCAGGTTAAAAAAAAAAATAAAATGTGCATTTACTATTTTTTAGCCTGTAAAGCATTGCACCAGCAATCAGCAGATTGTTGCTGCCATGTAGGTCTCCTGCAGTCTGTCAGCGTCATCTGTGTGCTTGTGCCTCGTACACAGACCGAAAGACTCATTGAACTAGATCAGCAATGGGCAAACTACGGCCCAGCGGACCTTTTAATCCGGCCCGCGGAGCTATGAGGATCTGTCCCCCTCGACGTATCTGCGCATGTGCCGGAGATCACAGAGCGGCTGCTAATGCCTGAAACTGGCACATGCGCAGATACGTCGAGGGGGACAGATCCTCATAGGAGACAGATTTTCATGCTACACCGGAACGGCGCGGGAACACGGCGAGAGGAACGCGCGGAGCAAAGGTAAGTGAATTGACACAGGGGGGACTTGGGGACTTAATATGGGGGATGAATTAATATGGGGGATGAATTACTGTGGGGGATGAATTACTATATGGGGGATGAATTACTATGGGGGATGAATTACTATATGGGGGATGAATTACTATATGGGGGATGAATTACTATATGGGGGATGAATTACTATATGGGGGATGAATTACTATATGGGGGATGAATTACTATATGGGGGATGAATTACTATGGGGGATGAATTACTATGGGGGATTAATTACTATGCTTACTATGGGGGAATATTACTATACTTACTATGGATGACACTTACACATCATTCATCTACTCTTGGTCCGGCCCCCGGGTCCAATATATGAACCCATTGCGGCCCTCAAGTCAAAAAGTTTGCCCACCCCTGAACTAGATTGTAAGCTCCAAAGAGCAGGGCCCTCAATCCCCTCATGTTTTGCATTGTATTGGTATTGTTCTGTCACATGTTCTGTCCCCCTTTGTAATGTACAGCGCTGAGCGAACCAATGGCGCTTTATAAATACTGTATAATAATAATAATAACTACAGTGAAGGAAATAAGTATTTGATCCCCTGCTGAGTTTGAATGTTTGCCCACTCAGAAAGAGATGATCAGTCTAAAAATCGAATGTTCGGTGTATTGTAACACCAAGAGACAGAACAGCAACAAAAAATTTAAAAGAAATGCATGTCTAACATTAGCATATTCATGAGGGAAAAAAGTATTTGATCCCCTGCCAGCAGAACACAGTAGCGCTACGGGAAGGATTCCCCCATCAATACTTACTGTTGTGATGGGGGAATTGAGAGATTTTCTTTCCTTCCGTCAGTGGTGGATGGAAAGACAATTGCATAATCTATGGCTTGCCTTAGTGTCAGGAGCATGTAGCGCTCCTGACCCATCACAGCTGCTGGTCTCATTCCAGCATCCTGCTTTTGGTTGTGATACATTCTCCGTCTGTTTGTCCACCTGCAAGGTGATTGATGTGGCCAGTCTCTGAATGGAGACCAAACCGGATTTAAGCCAGCCAAGCCCGTAGTCTCATTCTTGTTATATTGTGTTTGTAACATGTGCTCCAAGCTCCCTGTTTGTCTGCCCTGTTCCTCTACCTGCTAGTTTGGATTTCCTCGTGACAACCTCAGATCAAATATCGACTAGTCTCTGAACTCTGCCTGCCTATGGATTGGACCTAACCCTGACTATTCTGAACCTTGCCTGCCTAGTACCTGGACTGTCATTGGACTCTGATCGTCTGTCAACCACAAGTATCGGTTTGCTATGCTCAATTCGCGCCTGCCCCGCTGTGGTGGCCAGGAACTATAGCGTTGCATAAGTTCTGGGGCAACCGAGTACTGGCAAGCTTGCTTGCCTTTTGGGAACTGGGGCTGCTCTAGGTGAAGAAGCCAGTTATAGTCTGACCACCGGCGTTAGGGGTAAGTGTGACACTATACATTCATATATTTTACTGGTTAAGACAACGTATATTGTTCTTGTGACTTCTGTAATGTATTGTGTATACATGTGACATTTATTGACATGTTGTGACCACAACAATTTCCTTGGTTAAAAAAAAAATTAAAGAATTAAAAAAAAATAAAAAAAAGAACCAAGAAGAAGGCATGCTTCATGTAAATGTGAGGATAGAGTGGATGGGAAATATATCTGCAAATGGATAGGCAACAGACTCTCTTCCCTGGGACAACTTGTAACAACACTCTTGACATACAGCTGGCAGTGATCTCTGGAATGTACATCCTAATCCTAAATGGAGTTTACTGAAGGCCAAGCCCAGTGTCTGGACAGGAGAGGTCACTAACCTCCTACAAATACTAATGGATCATCCTTCATCTCAGGTCTGTTCTGTCTACCCGCCATGTCCATGGGAAATTTCATTTATTTTTTTCTTCTTAAACCCCCATTTTTAAAGATGAATATAAATCTAGTCTTGGCCTCCCACAACGCTTAAAGAATTAAGTCTAGAATCTTTAGAATTTGAAATGCTGAAAGCAGAGATATTTACTGGTTGGCGGTATGGTCACTGCAAACGCTTCTAGCAGTAACTCAAAATCTGAGGGCACAATAGAGCATAAAACATATTGATAACACTGGCATCATAGCAGCCTGCCTTTGACAACATGGCCAATAGCTACTTAAAAAAAAACACTTCTTACAGAATTTACTTGAGGTGATCTCTTCTAACATTCTGCTAAAGCTTTGTGATTTGTATAGTACTGCTTGGACCTGAAGAAGGGAACACTCCCTGAAAGCTTGTCCTCAAAATTGTATATAAGTGCAAATAAAAAAAGTATCACGGACAGTACTCAATTGTTTTTCTTAGGGCTCGTTCACACTAGGCTGTTTTGCCAACGCTTGCCAAACGCCCCTATAGCGTTTGGCAAGCGTTGGTCCGGTGTTTGCGGAGCGTTTTTAACGCTCCGCAAACGCCGCATGCGCGGTTTAGCGGCATTTGCCGAGCGTTAATAACACCCCACAAACGCCTATAATGCATTTGAGTGGTGTTACCGCTCCGCAAACGCCCCGCAACCGCGTTGCAACCGCACCGCAAACGCCGGCCGGGCGTTTGCGGAGCGGCACCATAGACGAGAATAGGAGGCTTCAAAGCCTCCTGACTCGACCAGAGGCGTCCGTTTTGCCGCGACGCGACGCAAACGCTCCCGTTAGAACAGCACCATGTGCTGTAATGTGCAGAGTTGGCAGAGGCGTTTGGAAAGCGGTAAAAACGCTTCCCAAACGCCTCTCTGCCGCCTGCACACAAGGCTAGTGTGAACGTAGCCTTACAGAGTTTAAAAATTGATTCAGTACATTCATAGCATTTTAGGACACAGAAAAAATGTGTTGTTGAGGATCCACACACTAAGATTTCAAATTAAACAGAAGCTCAAACCATTTTGAGAAAAGTGGAAAAATAGGGCAGGACCCACAAGGCGATCCTATTGGTATAGCGATCTTAAAGTACTGATGTTGGTTTATCCGCCAATTTGACCCTATGGTCCGTGCCGAGAGGCGGGCAACGTGGTCGCTTCGGTTGAGGAACCACCCTACTGTGGCTTTCTAATGTCCCCATTTCCCAACTCCCTCTTTTTTGCTCCCCCCCCCCCTTTTTTTTCTCTTTTCTTCTCTCTTTCTTTCTTTTTTTTTAGTTTACATTTTTGGTTGTATGGAGTTCTCTCATATTGTTTCAGATATGCCGCCCGGGGATACCCCCCTGATACTTTATGTTATACCTCCGTATTATAAGATATTGATCCTTTCCTCTGGCAATTTTACTGCATAATTTTCTTACATCCATATAGATCATAACCTCATCTGGGATGTTTTTTTTTTTAGTTTATCTACTTTTACATGTTCTGTTTACATCTCATACTAGGTCTGTTAAATTTATGCAAAATAATAAAGACAAATTTACCTTTAAAGTACTGATGTTGATATAAATAATCTGGTTCCTGGGCAAGTGACTTCTACACCCCAGAAGATCTCCATGATCTCTATGGATTGTAGTGTAATGTAACGTAAATGGGTACTGAAGTGCAACACCACTGCTAAGTGGTCCAGATACAAATTCTGGACCGAAACCGAAAATTCAGGATGCACTTGGCTAAAAACCACAGCTAAAATGGATAGTTATTTAAAAAAAAATATATTTTTTATATATAACTGTATTATATTCGACTTTTTAATTAATATCATGAGTTTAAATGGATATGAATTAAAAAAATACAATTGAGTAATGTAAAATAACTGAAGGTAACATACAAAAATTGGACAGAAAATAAAATGAAATATATAAAAAATTAAAAAAAAACTTACAGAGAGACTTCATTTTGCATTGGAGTCTATAGGGGGTGCTTTTGCGTGGTTGTAAGCCTTAGACATGAAATATGAACAAACCATATCCCTCTGTAGTGTATACTTGTCTTAATCCAGAGCAGCAAGTATAATTTCTGTCTGTGGCTTCCTTCTCTGCCATCTGCTATCAGAGTAATTTCTGACAGGTTTTCCTTACATCAAGAGAAAAAAGGTTACAGGGGAGGGAGCTCTAGCACATAGCCTGTGACTGACAGCCTCAGCTCTGTACCTGTGTGGAGGGGGGATATGTCCCTTCCCTCCAATCAGGTCTCAGAGCTCTCCTCACTGAGCTCTGCAGTGTGTAATTACAGATTTCCGCCAACTGTTTTCTGACATCACAGACAAGCAGAATAAATTCTGGGAAAAGACTGCAGACAAACAGGTACAACTTATGTAGGAAGATTTGTTTCATCTCTGTGTATCACCTGAGGCTTGTCACTTCACTGGGTATAGGTAAGGGTTTACAACCACTTTAAGTTAAACCTGTGCTGATAACAATATGGAGGCTTCTACTGGCAACCAAACCTTCAATCCAATTACTTCTTGAATCACTGATCTGGACAAGTATGCAAATACCAAGTTTTGACTTCAATCTAGCTTTGTGTAGCATGTACAGTTAGGTCCATATATATTTGCACACAGGCACAATTTTAGTTTGTTTTTCAGGTATTTATCAAAACATATTCAAGTTATATAATGGATATGGGCTAAAAAGTGCACACTCTCAGGTTTAATTTGAGGGTATGTACATCCAAATCGGAGGAAGGGCTTAGGAATTACAGCTCTTAAGAGTAGCCATCCCCCCTTTTTCACAGGACCAAAAGAAATCGGACAATTGATTTAAAAGCTGTTTCATGGCCAGGTGTGGGCTACTCCTTCGTTATTTCTTCATCAATTAAGCAGGTAAGAGGTCTGGAGTTGATTCAAAGTGCAGTATTTGCATTTGGAATCTATTGCTGTGAACCTACATCATGTGTTCAAAAGGAGCTGTCCATGCAAGTGAAACAGGCCATTGTAAGGCTTCAAAAATGAAATAAGTCCATCAGAGAGATCGCAGCAACATTAGAAGTGGTCAAATCAACAGTTTGGTACATTCTGAGCAAAGAAGAACGCACTGGTGAGCTCAGCAACATAAAAAGGCATGGACGTCCACAGAAGACAACAGTGGTGGATGATCGCAGGATCCTCTCTATGGTAAAGAAAAACCCATTCACAACATCCAGACAAGTGAAGGACACTCTCCAGGAGGTGGGCGTATCATTGTCAAAGTCTACAATCAACAGAAGGCTTCACGAGAGCAAATACAGAGGGTTCACCACAAGGTGCAAACCATTCATAAGCCTGAAGAATAGAAAAGCCAGATTAGACTTTGCCAAAAAACATCTAAAAAAGCCGGACCAGTTCTGGAAAAGCATTCTTTGGACGGATAAAATTAAGATGAATCTGTACCAGAATGACGGGAAGAGAAAAGTGTGGAGAAGGCTTGGAACAGATCGTGACCCAAAGCACACAACGTCATCTGTACAACATGGCAGAGGCAGTGTGGTGGCATGGCGGAGGCAGTGTGATGGCATGGGCATGCATGGCTTCCAGTGGCACTGGGTGATTGGTGTTTATTGATGATGTGACAGAAGACAGAAGCAGCCGGATGAATTCTGCCGTGTTTACAGATATACTGTCAGCCCAGATTCAGCCACATGCAGCAAAGTTGATTGGACGGCGCTTCACAGTACAGATGGACAATGATCCACAACACACTGCAAAAGCAACCCAGGAGCTTTTGAAGGAAAAGAAGTGGAATAATCTGCAATGGCCGAGTCAATCACCTGATCTCAACCATTTCACTTGCTGAAGGCAAAACTAAAGGCAGAAAGACCCAAAAACAAAGAAAAACTGAAGACAGCTGCAGTTAGAGCCTGGCAGAGCATCAGAAAGGAGGAAACCCAGTCTTTGGTCATGTCCATTGGTTCCAGACTTCAGACAGTCATTGTCAGTAAAGGATTCTCAACAAAATATCTAAAATGAACATTTTATGATTATATTCATTTGTCCAATTACATTTGAGCCCCTGAAAATGAGGGACTGTGTATAAAAATGGTTGCAGTTCCTAAAATGTATACTTGATATTTATGCTCAACCCCTTGAATTAAAGCTGAAAGTCTGCACTTCCAAGTCATTTGGATTGTTTTGTTTTCATTTATTCTGGTGGCATACAGAGCCAAAAGTATGAAAATTGTGCCTGTGTCCAAATATATATGGACCAAACTGTATGTTGAAGGTCGAGGAAATAGGAGGTTCAGCATGACTGCCAGGCAAATATGGTTTTCCAAAAGAGGCTAGTAATGGCCTCAGCACAATTTTCTTTTGAAACGACAAGTCCCCGGGATACAGGAACAACTCTGTAGCAATTATTAAACAATGAGCCCGCAGTCTAAGTTTAGTATGGGTTTCTGGGTCGGAGTTGAGACTGGAATAACATAAAGGTCACTTTTAATAACTTAGAAAGGAACTGTATGAGAGGGATCAAAACCGCCATAAGTCTCATGCTGGCAGACAGATGGATGGTCAGCATTAATTGTCTGAACAGGTTCAAATAAAAGTCTTGTTTTCTAAATTTAGCTTCTCCTTCACAGTACAAAGGGCATTAATGGTCTGTGATTAAAGTGGTTGTAAAGGGTCAAGGTTTCTTACCTTCATGCATTCTATGCATAAAAATAAAAAAAACAGCAGCAGCTCCCCTCCACGAGAACAGTGGCTCTCCTGGGACTCTCCCTCCTCATTGGCTGCGAAAGCTCCCATTACTGTCAATCACAACCAGTGAGCAGCAGAGCCACACTCTGTGTGTGAATGGACACCCAGAACAGCGGTTCGGGAGCAATCCTGCTTGGGTGCCCCCATAGCAAGCTGCTTGCTATGGAAGCACTCAGCAGGAGGGAGGGGCCAGAAGCACTGGTGGGGGACTAAAAAAGGAGAATCATGGCTGCTCTGTACAAAACCACTGCACGGAGCAGAAAATTATAACATGTTTACTATTTTAAAAAAATGCCTTTAATATCACTTTAATGTCCCAATATGTAAAGCCTCAATTCTTAACTGCAGTACTTTCCTAAATGTTCCTACTATTCACCTGCACAAACTAAAGCCAACTGATCCAATCTTCAAACCAAGGACCCAAGGTTATCCACAGTGGCTTAGTGGTTAGCACTTCTGCCTTGCAGCACTAGGGTCCCAAGCGAGGACCCTATCTACATGGAGTTTCCATGTACTCCCTGTGCCAGAGATTATCTCATCAATGTGCTGCTTCTCCTTTCACTGTCTAGTCACAGGCTGGGGGCTGGTTCAGGACTACCTGGGCTCAGAAGAAGTGAGTTGAATGATGCCGGCCATCACACTGAGGGCATCTTGTAGCAACATGTATTCATGCTGTATAGAGACCACAAGGTTGAGGCAGTATACTGATCTGGCCATCTTGTGTTTATTGTTGACTTGCTCTTGATGTCCATGAACAGCAATTTTTTTTTTCAGGGGGGGGTTGCATCCAATCGCAGGTTTTCTTGCATAGTTTCTCCTTCCTAACCTACTTCTGTGCCTTTTAGCCAAGTAGTCTGGTAAAACTGCACTGACCACAGGTGATTCATGAAGCCAAGCTTTAATTATATTGGTCAGAAAGGCGGGTAGAACAATATGATGGCACAGGAGCTGCAGCAACAACTCCCATTATAAAAAGTTTGGACTGAACATAACAGAGCAGAGCCTGGAAGGGCTGACACACAGCAAGACAATAAACACTATTTAGAGGAGATAAGCCCTTTAGGTAGGACTTGGGATGCGGAACAGACAACATGCATTGCAGTGCTGTGACCACAAAAATCTCATTATCCTCTTTTCGTGATCTCCACATGTGCAGTCTGAAAACAGTTACTGGAGACATTAAATGCCTGGCAGAGGCAGACAAAGCCCCCCCACCGAGTCCCTTAAATTCATAGGAATTCTTAGAGGACTGTTCCACTTGTTTATCTGTCTGTGACATTTACTAAATGTTTACAAACTGCCATGCCCGCAGATCTTACACAGCTTACACATTCCTTTAAATGTCATTTCATTGTTTCTGGTCTCAGGAGCTTCAAGATATGTTAAAGACACACGCCAGCCAAAACTGAAAGTGAAGCCTTTAGATACATAAAGGGACTCAACCTGCTCAAGTCACCAGTTGTTAATCAAAAGGTATTGGTGTGCCAAACCAGACCATCAGTAGCTTTGTGATCCTGGGAACCCTTGCCTGTACTGGTGGAGAGGAACTCCTAAACACACCCAACATCAGTGCTAAGGAGTCTCTCATAGACATCAATCAGATTCAAACTCATCTTGTAAGTTTAAACAAGATTGGTGGTGCAACAAGAGCAAAGGATGCATAGCACTGGTGTCAGGAAGCAGATCTACCCACTCAGTTCTAGGACATGGTCCTTCAGCACCCAAGGTGAAGGCCAAACCTGCCTCTGCCATGAGCTGTGATCTAGTTCGGCACCATTTTTGCAACCCCCTCTTGCTTAAACACCCAATGCCATCTTACGCCTACCACTCAGCCTGGCCCTGCACACATCCACCATAGAGCTCTCTGGAATCTGCCGTGGGTGAGACTGAGCCAAGCTAAAAAAAAGACTGAAAGGATTTTTTTAATTCAGCACAGCCAAGGTACACTAAATGGCCAAAGGTTTCTGGAGACCTGACTATCACACCTATATAAGCTAGTTGGACAACCTGCTCGAAACCCATGGGCATGAATATGGAGTTGGCCCCTATTGTGGCTATACCATCCAACATTCTCCTGGGAAGACTTTCCACAAGATTTGGAGGGTGTCTGTGGGAATGTGTGTCCATTTGTGAGGTCAGGTACTGATGCTAAACGAGAAGACCTGGCTCACAATCGGCAATCCAATTCACCTCAAAGGTGTTCAGTAAGGTTGAGGTCAGGGCTCTGTGTAGGACACTCAAGTTTCTCCACATTACACTGTTCAAACCATGGCTTTGTGGAACTGGCTTTGTACATAGAGGCATACTAGTGATAGAACAGAAAAGGGTCTCCCCCAAACTGTTCCCACAAGATTGAAAGAGACCAATTGTCTAGTATGTCCTTGTATGTTATAGTATTCAACAACAAGAGCATTTGTAAGGTCAGGTACTAGTGTGGGATGAGAAGCTCAGGCTTACAACTCATCCCAAAGGTGTTCAATAGGTTTGAGGTCAAGGTTCTGTGCAGATTGCTCGTTTCTTCATACCAAACTCTTTAAACCATGACTTTATAAAGCTGGCTTTTTTACACAGAGACACAGTCATGCGAGAAAAGAAAAGGACATTCCCCCAACTGTTATCACAAGGTTGGAGGAGCACAATTGTCTATGTCTTTGTTTGTTGTAGCATTCAACCACAAGAGCATTTGCAAAGTCAGGTACTGGTGTAGGATGAGTAGACCTGGATCACAATTCGCATTCCAATTTGTGCCAGAGGTTTTCAGTAGGGTTGAGGTCAAGATTCTGTGCAGGTTATTCAAGTTTCTTCACATGAAACTCATCAAGCTCTGTATGCTTTGTGTTCAGGGGCCCAGTCATGCTGGAACAGAAAGGGTCTTCCCCAAACTGTTACCACAAGGTTGGAAGCATGCAATCGTCTAAAATGTCTTCATATACTGTAGTACAGGTGTCCCCAAACTTTCTAAACAAAGGGTCAATTTACTGTTCTTCAGACTTTAGGGAGGACAGACTATAACCAATGGGAGTAGAAAATATCTTGGTGTCAGTGGGAGTAAACAATGTCTCTGGCTTGATGGTTAGTGGGAGTAAAAAATATTAATTCTGCCACATCGTTGGAGTTGATGGCAGTTAAACCACCCCATCATTGGTGGCAGTGGGAGGAATAGTGCCCCATCAGTGGCAGTGGGAGGAATAGTGCCCCATCATTGGTGGCAGTGGGAGGAATAGTGCCCCATCAGTGGCAGTGGGAGGAATAGTGCCCCATCATTGGTATCAGTGGGAGGAATAGTGCCCCATCATTGGTGTCAGTGGGAGGAATAGTACCCCATCACTGGTATCAGTGGGAGGAATAGTGCCCCATCACTGGTATCAGTGGGAGGAATAGTGCCCCATCACTGGTATCAGTGGGAGGAATAGTGCCCCATCATTGGTATCAGTGGGAGGAATAGTGCCCCATCATTGGTGTCAGTGGGAGGAATAGTGCCTCATCATTGGTATCAGTGGGAGGAATAGTGCCCCATTCATTGATGTCAGTGGGAGGAATAGTGCCCCATCAGTGGCAGTGGGAGGAATAGGGCCCCATTCATTGATGTCAGTGGAAGGAATAGTGTCCCCATCATTAGTGGCAGAGGGAAGAATAATGCCCCATTATAGGTGTCAGTGACAAGAATCGTGCCCGACCATTTGTATTAATGGGAGGAATCTTGCCCAATCGCATTAGTGGGTGGAATCGTGTTCTATTGTTTATATCAGTGGGAAGAATAGTGCCCCAACACTGGTGTCAGTGAAAGGAATAGTGTTTCATAGTTTATATCTGTGAGAGGAATAGTGCCCCATCATTGGTATCAATGGGAGGAGCAATGCCTATCATTGGTATCAATGGGAGGAGCAATGCCTATCATTGGTGTGTTTGATAGGAATAATGCCCCGTTGTTTGTATTAGTGGGAGGAATAATAGCCCAGCATTGGGTGTTAGTGGGAGGAATAATAGCCCAGCATTGGGTGTTAGTGGGAGGAATGATAGCCCAGCATTGGGTGTTAGTGGGAGGAATAATAGCCCAGCATTGGGTGTTAGTGGGAGGAATAATAGTCCAGCATTGGGTGTTAGTGGGAGGAATGATAGCCCAGCATTGGGTGTTAGTGGGAGGAATGATAGCCCAGCATTGGGTGTTAGTGGGAGGAATGATAGCCCAGCATTGGGTGTTAGTGGGAGGAATGATAGCCCAGCATTGGGTGTTAGTGGGAGGAATGATAGCCCAGCATTGGGTGTTAGTGGGAGGAATGATAGCCCAGCATTGGGTGTTAGTGGGAGGAATGATAGCCCAGCATTGGGTGTTAGTGGGAGGAATGATAGCCCACCATTGGGTGTTAGTGGGAGGAATGATAGCCCACCATTGGGTGTTAGTGGGAGGAATGATAGCCCACCATTGGGTGTTAGTGGGAGGAATGATAGCCCACCATTGGGTGTTAGTGGGAGGAATGATAGCCCACCATTGGGTGTTAGTGGGAGGAATGATAGCCCACCATTGGGTGTTAGTGGGAGGAATGATAGCCCACCATTGGGTGTTAGTGGGAGGAATGATAGCCCACCATTGGGTGTTAGTGGGAGGAATGATAGCCCACCATTGGGTGTTAGTGGGAGGAATGATAGCCCACCATTGGGTGTTAGTGGGAGGAATGATAGCCCACCATTGGGTGTTAGTGGGAGGAATGATAGCCCACCATTGGGTGTTAGTGGGAGGAATTCTGAGCCCTGATGTCATCAGTGGAAGGAATGCTGCCTCACTGTTGGTGCCCCAAGGGCGGAATAAATGTAAACAAAGGGCCACACCTTGCCCATGGGCCACAGTTTGGAGATCACTGCTGCAGTATTCAACAAAAGCAATTGTTAGGTCATGTACTAATATTGGATGAGAACACATCAGCGTTCCAATTTATCCCAAAGGTGTTCAGTAGGTTTGAGGTCAGTATGGTTGAGAGCTCCTCCACACCAAACTGGTCAAACCATGTCTTTATGGAGCTGGCTTTGTACACAGGGGCACAATTATGATGAAACAGAAAAGAGTCTTCCCCCAAACCATTACCAACAGATTGGAAGAGCCCATTTGCCTAAAATGTCTTTGTATGCTTCAGGATTACCAGTACTATTCTCTGGAAAGACCTGGACTCCATATACTGGCGGTCTAGATACTGTTGGCCATATAAATAGGTATCATGGTCTGGTGTCCACATACCATATAGTGTATTTGCCGCATAGTACCAGCATTTCAATTATCATTAAGCGTTCTTCCATGGCAGACCACTTCCTGTTATCTCACATATATATTCTTATTATTATAGCCAAATTTACCCCCCTAACTCCTCCCACAGTTTTTACACTACATAGACAGTAATATACCGAAACGTGAGGTTTGTTCCCGATTGGTGCGCTATTACTTTGTGGAACGTTTCGTCGAATGGTTCACGTAATATCGCCGTTTTTGTGGTGAAATTGGTCCCATAGGAATGAATGGCGCAATGTTCAAAGCTAGAGTGGGAGCTGACAAAAGCTAGAGTGTGAGCTGAAAAATCAGGACATGATTTCTAAACTGCCATCACTCCCTCATTTTCAAGCCCACCTACACAAATCTTATATCAAAACGTTCAGCTATCCCTGCTGCCACTAAAAATGTTCACGGCTAAGCCAAAGTCCTGATAGTTTTCACAATACGACCATTTGTTTGCAACTCACGCCGCCCATTGACATTCATTGAAACTCCACTCTAGCCACCTCAAATTTGAAGGGCAATTTCTAAACTGCGACTGTGCCTTCATTTTTAATATTTCAGAGACATACTATGCATCAAAATGTAGGTCTGGGTCTTCTGATTCTCACAATATAAAGCTCTTTGGTATAGGATTTATACTTTCTAAACTACAACCGTTTGAAGATGGCAACCACCAGTGAAGTGAGCAAGTTAGAGCAGTTTGTTTTTAACCGCTCTTCTCTGCCCTTGCTGTAGAGTGAGTTGCCATAGGAACCCAGGTGTGTGAGCAGGCAACAGAGTGACAAAAGCTACTCCACCCACTTACTCCGCCCACTCCAGTTGTAGACTACTGGTGGAGGCAAGAACACTTCACACAATTTCCCCAGAAATTGGAGCTTTTCTAGTTTTCATTGTTTCTCTGAACTGCTATTTAACCACTTGCCTCCCTGCCACTGTAGAAATACGGCGGCAGGGCGGCACTGGCACGCAAAACCACGTTTTAAAACATGTGTTTTGTAAACAAATAGGGGGCGTGCGCGAGGCGTCCGATCACCGCCGCGGATGTCAGTCGCCGGGTCACAGCCGGTCCTTAGCGGCTGTTTCCCGGCGATCAGCGGTAAAGAGTGACAGAGAGCACAGCTGCAGTAGCTGTGCTGTCTGTCACTTCCTTGTCAGCTCGAGGATGAGCTGATTGAGACAGAAGAGTTTCTCTCTCTCGATCAGCAGTGTCCTGTGCAGCACACACCCCCGACCCCTAGTAAAACACTCCCCCTCACTCAGATAACCCTTCCCTGCAAAATAAAGTTAACCTCTTCCTCCCCAGTGCCATTAGTACAGTGTCAGTGTTATTCTTTTTGCACTGATCACTGTATTAGTGTTTTTGGGGATGTCAGTGACCCCAAGTCAGTACCCCCCAATGTCAGAATGTCCGCCGCAGTCCCGCCATAAGTCGCTGGTCGCTGCCATAAGTCACTGATCGCCGCCAGAATTCACTGATCGCCGCCATTATTAGTATAAAAAAAAACCTAAAAATCCCAGTATCTTTCCCGCCATTTGTAAATGCTATAACTTTCACGTAAACCAATTCATTTACACGTATTGGGTTTTTTTTTTTTTTTAGCAAAGACATGTCGCAGAATGCATTTTGGCAGAAATTTATGACTAAATTTGATTTTTGCATTTTTTTTTTA
Organism: Staurois parvus; assembly: GCF_062004578.1. Taxonomy (NCBI): domain Eukaryota; kingdom Metazoa; phylum Chordata; class Amphibia; order Anura; family Ranidae; genus Staurois; species Staurois parvus. The sequence continues at coordinate 402,984 of NW_028318613.1, read as the reverse complement.
CTGGACATGTTTTATAGCAAAAAGTCCAAAATATTGTTTTTTCCTCAAAATTGTCAGCCTTTTTTTTTATAGCGCAAAAAATAAAAACCGCACAGGCGATCAAATACCACCAAAAGAAAGCTCAATTTGTGGGGGAAAAAAGGATGTAAATTTTATTTATGTACCGTTTTCCATGACCGCGCAATTGTCCGTTAAACTAGCGCAGCGCTGTATAGCAGAAAAATGGCGTAAGTTGCAGTATCTATACCATAGTTTGTAGACGCTATAACTTCCACACAAAGCAATCAATATACACTTATTGGGATTTTTTTTTTACCAAAAACATGGAGCAGAATACATTTTGGCCTAAATTTATAACCAACTTTGAGTTTACTATATATTTTTTATAGCTGAAAGTAAAAAATATTGTGTTTCTTCAAAATTTTTGGCCTTTTTTTGTTTATAGCGTGAAAAATAAAAAGCGCACAGATGATCAAATACCACCGAAAGAAAGCTCTATTTGTGTGAAAAAAAGGGCGTAAATTTCGTTTGGGTGCAGCATTGCATGACCGCGCAATTATCAGTTGAATTAGTGCAGCGCCGAGTAGCAAAAAGAGGCGTGGTCATTAAGGGGGGTAAATCCTCTGGAGGTCAAGTGGTTAAAAAAAAATTTACTGATTTCTTTTTAACCAGAAGACAGAGTGGCATCCTGTCACCGAAACCTTCTAAACACATTACAGTCATAATTGTCCAAAACTTCCTGTACTTTCTTCCTCTTCATTTCTAATTGATCATTTATTTGTTTCAGTTTTAGATTGGATTAAAAGAAAATAAATCCCCATGCTAAAGGAAAAAAATCATTTTGCATTTAAATACAAAAAGATGCAAATTTTACAATGTAATTGAATAAAACATGACACTTTTTCGCTTGACAACACGTCCCCCACGTCTCCATAATAAAAACAGTAAAAGGTTTATTGGTTTCTTTAATTAAAGTTTTATTATATGGTTTTATTTTATGGTTTCTGTTTTCATATATATTACGTGACCCAGCATTTTAATAACTGCCATTGCGAGCTAAAGGTTCTTATGATTCCTAATTTTTGATATGGCAATTTACAGAACAAGGTTACAGTAACAAGGATATAGGATTGCGAAGTTCCGTAGACTTGTACCACCTATTCTGATGCTTAATAAAACTTTCTCTTGACAAAAACACAAACTATTTATGTCACACAAAAAAAGATTTATGTTATGCAGTGCTTTTTTCTCAGAGAATAGGTACAGGCATTCTCCCCTTCCAAGTCACCCCTTGTCTCCACCCTCTACCCACCCCTGAGCACCATGCCTTAGTTCAGGGGTGGGCAAACTGCGGCTCTCCAGCTGTTGTGAAACTACATTTCCCATGAGGCATTGCAAAGACCGGAAGTTACAAGCATGACTCCTATGACTTGCAGAGGCATGATGGTAACAGCTGTAGAGCCGCAGTTTGCCCACCCCTGCCTTAGTTCTACCCCCTAACCACCCCAGTACCGCCCCTTTTTGAGAATACAGAGACAAGTATCATTTTGTAGTGCTATGAAATTTATATGCAATTTTCTAATGATAACAAGAAAAGGAAGAAAACAGATCCCCCGCAGGCAGCAACAAAAGACCCCCCAGCAATTACAGACTCCCCCAGCAACAATAGACCCCCTAGGCACAGTTTACCCCCCCAATAAAATTCCCCTAACAATAGATCTACCTCAGCACCAACAGACTCTCACCAACAAAAGTAGACCATCCCAGCAACGTCAGATCCCCAACCGCAAAAATATTATTATTATTATTATTATACAGTATTTATATAGCGCCAAGGGGTATGCTCAGCGCTGTACAGTAGCAGGGGGGACAGAACATGAGACAAGACAGTAACAATACAATACACGAGGGGTTCGAGGGCCCTGCTCTTTCGAGCTTACAATCTAGGAGGGAGGGGAAGGTGGCACAGGAGGAGATGGCTGTGGGGGATGGAGTGGTGGGTGGAGTGAAGGAGGTTAGTTGTTAGGTGAGGTCGGGTGTTAGGTGAGGTTGGGGTAGGCTTCACTAAAGAGGTGGGTTTTCAGGGTGCGCCTGAAGGTGAGGAGGGTAGGTGACAGTCTGATGGATTGGGGTAGGGCGTTCCAGAGGATGGGGGGAAGTCCTAGAGAAGTCCTGCAATCGGGCGTGGGCGGAGGAGACCAGGGAGCTAGAGAGCAGGAGGTCCTGTGAGGAGCAGAGGGCACGGGTAGGGTAGTATCTGGGTATCAGACCCCCTTGCAACAATAAATCCCCCCAGTATCCATAGATCCCATAGCATCCAGTAACAATAGACCTCTAGCACACCCCAGCCCCCTTCAGTGCTGGAGGTACTGGAACTGCGTTCCCCCACTGAAAAAAAGCCCTGATGTTATGTCACCCAAAAACTAATAATTTATTCAGCTTTGGGCTGTTATAAACTACGATTTGCACTAGAATTTTAAGCCTCGGCGTAGAATTGTCTGCAAATCGAAGTCTAATGATACATATTTCCTGTGATCCTGGCTGATGCACGTGTTAGTCCGGCGCGTCTCAGTCTAGAGATGGGAAGTTGTAAATCAGAGGGATGGACCAGTCAGGATTTGGAACGCCAGGGAGATGTGAAATATGCTAATCTGATATAAGATATAATATGACTGTACCCCCCCCCCCAGTCTGGTCACATTCCTTCGTGGGTCAATTCATACGCTCTATAACAAGTCAGTACGGAACATTACAAGGAAACAGCAGCAATTAATGTAGAGCAGAACAAGATCGCATTGGGTTGCGTTCAGTAGTGGTACTGTCCGACGAATGCAGCATGGGGTGGGTTTCCTCTTGCAGTACAAAACATGTAGAACCCTGTTCAGGTTTAAGGGGGTGGGTAGTCAGGGGTGGAAAATCCACAGCTCAGCTACCTATTTTTAAAACCCCCCACCCACACACACACACCACTACTTGTCCGTGTGAGCAAGCCCTTAATATGTTAGTAAGCCAGCAGAAACACCAACATTTTCTCCCTTTCACTCATCTCTGGATAATGCAGAGTATCTGCAGGAAGCAATACAGTGGTTGCAAACTTCTAAAATGAAAAGTGAACAAAGCATATCCCTCCAAAGTGTGTATTTGCCCAGAAACAAAGCACCAAAGTGTCATTCCTGTCTGCTTTCTCATTCATCTGCTATCTGCATCAGTCACTTCCGACAAGTCTATGCCAGCACCACAGAATCCTTGGAGATGGCCCAGCTCCCCCCTTCAGCACACAGCAGGTGACTGATCGCCTCAGCTTTGCATGTTTCCCTATGAAACTGTCTGTGAATAGTCAACGTACTTTTTATGTTCTGCCTGTCACGGTCAGAGGTCAGGCTTGAAGACCAGTATGCATAACAGTAAGGAGTCTCCCACCGACCAGCTGGATACGTGAACAAGCAGGTCACCCTGGTGGGTGATGTTCCTCCTGTCACAGTCAGGCCTGAAGACCAATAGGTATAACAGTAGGGAGTCTCCCACCGACCAGTTGGATACGTGAACAAGCAGGTCACCCTAGTGGGTGATGTTCCTCCTGTCACAGTCAGGCTTGAAGACCAGTAGGTATAACAGTAGGGAGTCTCCCATTGACCAGTTGGATACGTGAACAAGCAGGTCACCCTGGTGGGTGATGTTCCTCCTGTCACAGTCAGGCTTGAAGACCAGTAGGCATAACAGTAGGGAGTCTCCCACCGACCAGTTGGATACGTGAACAAGCAGTTCACCCTGGTGGGTGATGCAGGCTCACCCAAGGTTCAAAGCCTAAGCAATAAATTGGTGTTTACCATCAAGATGGATTCTGCTGTGTTATAGTCCCAAGTCGTGGTCCACAGGATCACCCCACCAGGAGGTGAGCAAGCCAGGGTCCAGAAGCAGATAGAGCAGGTAGGGCTCAAGCAGAAGCACAGTCGACAAGTCAAAGGTTGGCATCAAGTGGTAGCAAAGATACTGACGACAGCAAGATATTGGCTGGAAACAGCACATTAATCTAGCAAACAGGAAGTGCAGAGACATGGCTTAAATCGGGAAGTTCATGGGAGGAGCAAATCAAAAGCCAAGTTGTCTAAGCAATCAGGCAGGGAGCTGTCCAGCATCTCAGGTGGCTTCAACTAGAAGAGTTTCTGCCAGACACATCCCTTGTACTGACAGTTGAAAAGGTTTGAACATCAGTTGCTGTGTGTGGCCATTCTCCTAGCTTGTCATAACTGAACAGGTCCAAGTCAGGTAAGACATAACGCCTGCTTCAAAGTAGATGCTTTATGGAAGCGGTAGTGATTTAGTAGAGTAAGGGTTCACAACCACTTTAACCACTTCCCGTCCGGCCCATGTATATAAACGGCCAGACGGGAGCAGTGCAGGGGCGGGTGGCCATTTATAAATGTCCTCCCTGCTTGTGCGCACTCCCACCGCGATCCGGTGCCCGTTGTGTCCTCACAGTGGAACACCGATCGTTGTACGGGACCTCTGTGTGAGGCCCAGATCATGTGATCACTGATTGGCCAATCAGTGATCACATGCAGAGTAGTAAGCAAGATGTCACTTCAGACATCATTGCTTACTACGTGTGAAATCTGTGAATGATCACAGAGGTCACATGGTACAAGGCTATTCACAACAGCCTTGTAACATGTGACAAGCTGTGACCAATCACAGCTCACACAGTACTTCTCAATGGCTGCAAGAGAACAGCCAGAGAGGAGGAGAAATGATTGCTTTTACAGCCTTTATGGGTGTAAAAGCAATCAGTTTTAAAAAAAAAAAATCTTCATCACCCCCACAAGTAGTACAGTGTTAGCATAGTGACACTGTACTGCTAGGGTGACAGTATGTAAAAAAAAAAAAAAAAAAAATCATAAATAATATAAAAAAATAAAAAAAACATTTTGAAAAATTATAGTTTTTGGTTATAAACTAATGTGGGTGTTTTTTTTTACTAAAAAGATAACTAAATACATTTTGGCCAAGATTTATGAAGAAAGATCATTTGCAAACGTTTGTAAGAAAAACACTTTTTTTCAAAATGTTTGGACTTTTTCATTTATATAGCAAAACAAATAAAAATCCCAGTGGTGAATAAATACCACCAAAATAAAGTTTTATCTGTCTCAAATAAATGTTAAAAAATTCATATGGGTACAGTGTTGCATGACCGCGCAATTGTCATTCAAAGTGTGATAGCGCTGAAAGGTGAAAATTGACCTGGACAGGAAGGGGGTGAAAGTGTCCGGACTGGAAGGGGGTGAAAGTGTCCGGACTGGAAGGGGGTGAAAGTGTCCGGACTGGAAGGGGGTGAAAGTGTCCGGACTGGAAGGGGGTGAAAGTGTCCGGACTGGAAGGGGGTGACAGTGTCCGGACTGGAAGGGGGTGACAGTGTCCGGACTGGAAGGGGGTGACAGTGTCCGGACTGGAAGGGGGTGACAGTGTCCGGACTGGAAGGGGGTGACAGTGTCCGGACTGGAAGGGGGGGAAAGTGTCCGGACTGGAAGTGGTTAAGGTGGAACTTCCCTTTAAAACCAGAAATATTGAGATTTTTCAATGAAAAGAAATCTCTGAAAAATGAGCCTCAAAACATCAGCTGTGCTCAAACGTTTGCATCCCCTGGCAGAAATGGTGAAATATCCCATTACCTGTAACCCTGTTTGGATTGTGGTTACTTATGCCTTTTATACCATCACTTTGTGAGTATATTTCCTTATTAATAAAATTAGTCACTATTTATTGAGGTAATGCGCAAGGTTTGTGCGCTCTCTTTCATCTTCCTTTACAGAAATGGTGAGATGATGGCACCGATAATGAAAATATGTCTGATCATGCCAAAAAATGTCTTTTATTTAAGGATAGTGATCATATGGAGCCGTTTATTATCACATAGTTGTTTGGCTCCATTTTAAAATCATAATTATTATTATACAGGATTTATATAGCGGCAACAGTTTGCGCAGCGCTGTACAATATAACGGGAGACAATACAGTTACAATACAATTTGGTACAAGAGGAAACAGAGGGCCCTGATCCTGGGAGCTTACAATCTAGGAGATGACAGAAATCACCCAAATGGCCCGGATCAAAAGTTTCCATCCCCGGGAGTGTCTGGCCTTGTTACAGCCACACAAGGTGACACAAATAGGGTAAAATGGCAATCAAAGGTTAATTTCCCACATCTGTGGCTTTTTAAATTGCAATTGCACCCCGGTCACATCAAGCCCGACTTTGAAATCGTGCGACTTACAGTGAAGTGGCACGATTTCAAAGTGGAGGGGACATGCCGTTTTCAGGTGCGATTTGCAAGACATCTGACACAGATGTCTATGCAAATGGAACCAAAGGTAGCGGATGTACTAGAAATCTGTGCGGCTCCGACGAATTCGGAACCACACCGATATGACCGGTGTAATTGCGGACAATAGGGTGCGACTTGGCATACGATTTACAAGTCGCATGGCACGCAGATCGCATGCCAAGTCGCACCCAGTGCGACCGGGGTGTAAGTGTCTGTGTATAAATAGTCAATGAGTATGTTAGCTCTCACGTGGATGCACTGAGCAGGCTAGATACTGAGCCATGGGGAGCAGAAAAGAACTGTCAAAAGACCTGCGTCACAAGGTAAGGTAACTTTAGAAAGATGGAAAAGAATATAAGAAGTTATCCAGAGCCAGTCAGTACTGTTCAATCACTTCTTAAGTGGAAAATATGGGGATCTCGATACCAAGCCAAGGTCAAGTAGACCAAGAAAGATTGCAGTCACAACTGCCAGAAGAACTGTTTGGGATACATAAAAAACCCCACAGGTAACCTCAGGAGAAATACAGGCTGCTCTGGAAAAAGACGTGATGGTTTCAAGGCGCATAATACAACAATACATGATCTGCCGGTCGAGTTGCCAGAAAGAAGCTTTTACTGCGCCAATGCCGGTTACTATATGCCCAACAACACCTTGACACGCCTCACAGCTTCTGGCACACTGTAATCTGAAGTGATGAGATCAAAACAGAGCTTTATGGTCACAATCATAAGCACTATGTTTGGAGACGGGTCAACAAGGTTTAGAGACAAGACTACCATCCCCACTGTGTGGCTCACTGATGTATTGGGGGTGTGTGAGCTCTAAAGGCATGGGAAATATTATGAAAATGGATGACAAGTTGATCAGAAAATACTGGCAGACAATTTGCATTCTTCTGCACGAAAGCTGCGCATGGGACTCTCTTGGACTTTCCAGCAGGACAATGACCCTAAGCACAAGGCCAAGTTGACCCTCCAGTAGTTACAGCAGAAAACGGTTCTGGAGTGGCCATCATAGTCTCCTGACCTTGATATCATCGAGACGCTCTGAGGAGATCTCAAACATGCAGTTCATGCAAGACGACCAAAGACTTTACATGATCTGGAGGCATTTAGCCAAGATAAATGGGCAGCTCTACCACCTGCAAGAATTTGGGGCCTCATAGACAACTATTACAAAAGACGGCCCAAAGTAATTGATGCTAAAGGGGGCGCTACACAGGATCAAGAACGAAAAGGATGCAGACTTTTGAACAGGGGACATTGGTTTACTTGTTGCCATGTTTTGTTTTATGATTGGGCCATTCTGTTATGGCCATCAGCAGGGGTCTCCAAACTTTCTAAACAAAGGGCCAGTTTACTGTCCTTCAGACTTTACAAGGGCCAGACTGCGGCCAGTGGGAGTAGAAAAGGTCCTGACAAGACTATACAAGGGCCGGACTGCGTCCAGTGGGAATAGAAAAGGTCCCGACAAGACTATACAAGGGCCGGACTGCGTCCAGTGGGAGTAGAAAAGGTCCCGACAAGACTTTACAAGGGCCAGACTGAAGCCAGTGGGAGTAGAAAAGGTCCCGACAAGACTTTACAAGGGCCGGACTGCGGCCAGTGGGAGTAGAAAAGGTCCCGACAAGACTATACAAGGGCCGGACTGAAGCCAGTGGGAGTAGAAAAGGTCCCAACAAGACTATACAAGGGCCGGACTGCGGCCAGTGGGAGTAGAAAAGGTCCCGACAAGACTATACAAGGGCCGGACTGCGGCCAGTGGGAGTAGAAATGGCCCCGACAAGACTTTACAAGGGCCGGACTGCGGCCAATGGGAGTAGAAATGGTCCCGACAAGACTTTACAAGGGCCGGACTGAAGCCAGTGGGAGTAGAATAGGTCCCGACAAGACTTTACAAGGGCCGGACTGCGGCCAGTGGGAGTAGAAAAGGTCCCGACAAGACTATACAAGGGCCGGACTGCGGCCAGTGGGAATAGAAAAGGTCCCGACAAGACTATACAAGGGCCGGACTTTAGCCAGTGAGAGTAGAAAAGGTCCCGACAAGACTTTACAAGGGCCGGACTGCGGCCAGTGGGAGTAGAAACGGTCCCAACAAGAATTTACAAGGGCCGGACTGCGGCCAGTGGGAGTAGAAAAGGTCCCGACAAGACTTTACAAGGGCCGGACTGAAGCCAGTGGGAGTACAAAAGGTCCCGACATCGGTGGGAAAAAAATAATACCCCTGTGTTTGGTGTCAGTGAGAGGAATTCTGCCCCCTCATTCATGTCATTGGACCCTGTCATGGTGTAGCTATAGCAGTAGACCAACCAACAGGATAGGTAAACAAGCAGGTCACCCTGGGAAATGACGCAGGCTCACCTGAGGTGCGGGGTCTAAGCACTAACCAGTATTCACCAGAGCTCCTGATGGTGGAGATGGATTTTTCTGCCTGTTAGTACCAGGTCGAAGTTCTCAGGATCACCCCACCAGGAGGTGAGCAAATCAGGATCCAGTAGCAGATATGGCAGGTAGGGATCTAGCAGAAGTGTAGTCAGTAAACAAGCCAAGGGTCGGTAACAAGCGGTAGCAGGTTGGGATGAGGCAGAATCGTAGTCAAGGAACAAGCCAAAGGTCGGTAGCGAAGGTACGGACGGCAGCAGGAGAGACAAAGCGAGATACTGGCTGGAGAAGGCACAATAATCTGGCCACCAGGAAGAAAAGAGAAATGGCTTAAATCGGGAAGTTCATGGGAGGAGCAAGGGGTTCAAGGTTCGTCAGAAAACAAAGCACAAGGCAGGATTGTCCAATAGATCAGGCAGAGTGTTGTCCAGCATCCCAGGTAGCTCAGTGAGAAGAGTTACTGCCTGACACAGTAGAGGTCCCAGGTTCTGACACTATCATTTGTGTCATTGGGAGGAATTGTGCCTCATCATTGGTGTCATTGGGAGGAATTGTGCCTCATCATTGGTGTCATTGGGAGGAATTGTGCCTCATCATTGGTGTCATTAAAGGAGTTGTGCCCCCTTCATTGGTGTAAGAGGGGGGAATTATACCCATTTAGTATCAGTGGATAAAATAGTGTCTCAAGGGCCAGATAAAAGCAAGCGAGGGGCCGCAGTTTGGAGACCACTGACCTACAGTTACAGAATAGGAAATAAGAGAAATGGGTTTTGCCGGCTCACTCGTGTTTTCTTTCAAAAAAGTACATACTGTACATTACCGATTCTCCAAGGGGAGGCAAACGTTCGAGCACAACTGTAATCCTCACATCACATTAAAGCTCTTCATACCGAAAGATTTGTTTCCAATTACAAACATACAAAACAATGGAATATTTGGGGTCTCCAGGAAGAGTTCTATACAGAACACTGTACATTCCCGGGTGAGTGATGAGAGATGGAGGAGAACACTTCTTGAGCTATTAGCCAAAGTAAAACTGACAGTGAAATGAGCGCAGATCGCCAGAATTAGACGATGAGCGAACACAAGAACACGTACATGACATTTATACTTACAACACCGAAAAATTCCTAACATAACCCCGAATTCCCAAATCTTCGATTCTGGAGACTCTCCATGCAAAATTCCAACCTACAGATGTTCCATTTTTATTTTACACACCAATGTGACATCCCGGCCTGTCCCATTCTGGAGGGGAAGAAACCTGAACGCAGATATGTAACATGTCACAGGGACACAGAAACACCACATCATAACAGCTGGAAGAACAGAAAACATGTTCCATTGTCATTGGATCTGGTCACCAATCAGATTAATTTTGGGTGGTGAAATCTTTATCCTGATTTGGGCTCCCTCCCACTGTTGTTGCAATTTAACCCTTCGCAGCCCTCACCTACATGTCAACGAACAATACATATAGATGCATTATTAAATTATTATGTCCTCCAGCCAGGAAATGAGGCGGAGCTCTTTCTGACTTGCTGCAGCTTCTACTGCACATTGTGGGAAGCTCACAGTGTGCAGTGACATCAGAGTAAGCCATTTCAGTCCAGTAGGGGAACCAGTACAACCGTACAAGACTGAAGGGAAGGCTGGAGGTCACATTTTCATATACTTCAATCAGCATCTGGCAGAGCAGTCCCTATGGCACCTGTAAGTGGCTGTAATCATGGAATAAGGTTGTCAAGTCCTTTTTGGGCAGGGATGAATGAGAACAGTTCTAAGACTCCCATCTGTCCTTTCAGCCCCAAATCCAATCACTGTCCAAATCATGTAGACTTCACCTCCGCAACATCTCCAAGATACGCCCGTTTTTAACCTCGGGAACTACTAAGCAACTTATTCCCTCCCTGGTTATCTCTCGCCTTGACTATTGTAACTCCCTCCTCATTGGCCGACCTCATCACAGGCTATCTCCTCTTTAGTCTATCATGAATGCTGCTGCCAGACTCATCCACCTTACTAACCATTCCGTATCTGCCACCCCTCTCTGCCAATCCCTTCACTGGCCTCCATCCCTCTCTGCCAATCCCTCCACTGGCTTCCACTCAGTGTCCTCCATCCCTCTCTGCTAATCCCTCCACTGGCCTCCATCCCTCTCTGCCAATCCCTCCACTGGCTTCCACTCAGTGTCCTCCATCCCTCTCTGCCAATCCCTCCACTGGCTTCCACTCAGTGTCCTCCATCCCTGTCTGCCAATCCCTTCACTGGCTTCCACTCAGTGTCCTCCATCCCTCTCTGCCAATCCCTCCACTGGCCTCCATTCAGTGTCCTCCATCCCTCTCTGCCAATACCTCCACTGGCCTCCATTCAGTGTCCTCCATCCCTCTCTGCCAATCCCTCCACTGGCCTCCATTCAGTGTCCTCCACCCCCCTCTGCCAATCCCTCCACTGGCCTCCATTCAGTGTCCTCCAGCCCTCTCTGCTAATCCCTCCACTGGCCTCCATTCAGTGTCCTCCATCCCTCTCTGCCAATCCCTCCACTGGCCTCCACTCAGTGTCCTCCACCCCCCTCTGCCAATCCCTCCACTGGCCTCCATTCAGTGTCCTCCATCCCTCTCTGCCAATCCCTCCACTGGCCTCCATTCAGTGTCCTCCACCCCTCTCTGCCAATCCCTCCACTGGCTTCCCATTGCCCAACGGATAAAATTCAAAACATTAACAATAACATATAAATCCATTTATAACTCTGCCCCAAATTACATCCCCAATCTTGTCTCCAAATATCACCCAAACAGTGATCGCCGCTGCTCGCATGACCTCCTGCTCTCTAGCTCGTTTGTCTCCTCCCATGCTCATCTCCAGGACTTCTCCAGAATTTCCCCCATCCTCTGGAACTCTCTACCCCAAAGTATCAGACTATCACCTACTCTGCTCACTTTTAGACGATCTCTGAAAACGTATCTCTTCAGGGAAGCCTATCCTGCCCTCAGCTAATAATGGAATCTTCTATTCCTCCTACCAGTCCATCCCCCACAGTCATTACCTTTTGTACCACTAGCCCCTCCCTCTTAGATTGTAATACTCCTAACCCTCTTGTATTGAACTGTATTGTTGCTGTATTGTCTCCCGTTATATTGTAAAGCGCTGAGCAAACTGTTGGCTCTATATAAATCCTGTATAATAATAATAAAAATGAACTGTGTAAATTAATAATTGAGAATAGCTCTGTTTAAAAAAATAAAATAAACAATTCCCATAGGTTTCAATTACTTTATATATGAGATGGTTAGGAAGGGTCAAGGTTTCATACAAAGGCGATATCCCTGGTGGGCTTCCATTGCCACAATGGTATAGTGTTGGCGTTCAGTTAGCGGTTTTATTAACTTGAAGGTTTATAAGATCTGCCATGACATGCGGGTTAATGAGCCCTCCAGAAGCCATTTTTCTGTACAGAGCACATCCTTTGTGAGTACAGAATTCCCAGGACAACAAAAAAAAAAGTAAAGAAAAATGGGAACACAACAAGGAATACAAAAATGGCAAAAGTAGGTATAAAAGAGCGCAGAACGCAGAGGATGCCACATGTGTTCCAGATGAGCCGGGGCTTCAATATAATTAGAAGAGTAACACCAATAAGTGGAAAACAATGTATGCGTAAGACGATTCTTCACTCCGGCCTTCCGCTGAGAGGGGTCAGCGATGACACAAACCACTTGCCGCATTCTTGTCATTACAAAACCACGAGCCTGTTCTGTTCTGACATTCCTGTGCTTCCTGTGAGCCCCCCATCAGTAGGGAGGGGGTCCTGGAGACCCCTGTGGAGATCATCAGAGGTGCTGACTAATATGACTGACAGCAGAGAACATGGACCTATGAGGGGGGTACAAAGGTTTACCAGCTGGTTCAGGCCGGTCAGAACTGTCCCTAATAACCAAAAAAACACACGGGACAGGTTAACTGATATGCCTTAAGTAGATCCTGCAATAAAATGGAAGGTTCGCTCAGACTGCATGGCCCGCTCCAGGGGTGGACTGACAACTCATGGGGCCCCCGGGCAATAGGGGATCATGGGGCCCCTGTGTCCTTGCCCAAACTCAAAAAGGCCTATGAAAAAGGTACCAGGGGCATGTCATTGTGATACTTAAAAACACTTTGTTTTGAGGCAAAACACTCATGGGGCCCCCTACTGACCCTGGGCCCTCGGGCAGTGCCCGAGTTTCCAAATGGTCAGTCCGCCCCTGGCCCCCTCTACCTTTACTGATGACCTGTTAGTAGGCGTAAAATAAACCCGTAAAGGGAAAAAGTTAGATTTAGGCTTAGCTTACCCCTGTCTTCATCACTGTCCTTCCAGGAAGATTCCTGGGGAATGCAGAACAGGCAAAATTCACAAGGAAGCACTTCAGTCCATTGCAAGATTTATTTATTTATTTCAGGTTCTTATATAGAGCTGTCAATTTACACCGCGTTTTACATATATATTGAACATTCACATCAGTCCCTAACCCTCAAGGGGCGTACAATCTAAGGTCCCTAACTCACATTCATACACATACACATACTAGGGACAATTTAGACAGGAGCCAATTAACCTATCAGTATGTCTTTGGAGAGTGGGAGGAAACCGGAGTACCCGGAGGAAACCCACGCAGGCACAGGGAGAACATGCAAACTCCAGGCAGGTGATGCCGTGACTGGGATTCGAACCAACGACCCCAGTACTGCCAGGCGGAAGTGCTAACCATTTAGTCACTGTGCTGCCCAACTTTTTAGATTTTGGCTACTCTGAATTCCCCGGGATCTTGGCAGGGGGAGCGTGACGCCATCCTTGCCTAGGATAAGATAAATCATCAGCACACCAACAAGTGCACAATTCTAGATTTCATGATCACACAGAAAGATGTTTTTGGACTACACAGGTGCTAGGGTCATCGGTTCAAATCCTAACCACCTGCATGGAGTTTGCATGTTCTCCTTGTGCTTATGTGTGTTTCCTCCAGGTACTCCAGTTTCCTCCCACACGCTAAAGACATGCTGGTAGGTTAATTTGCTCCTATCTATATGGCCCTAGCATGTATGTGAGTTTGGGACCTTAGATCGTATGCACATGGAGGGCAGGGACCAATGTAAATGTATGTGTGTAAAGCGCAGCATAAATTGACAGCACTATAGAAGTATGTATCTGTAATAAATAAACTGGAGCTCGAGGACAACTATATAAGGCAGTATTTAACCCCTTTGAGAGAGACCCCACAGGAGGGATGAGAAGAGCAGGATGGACCTCCTCGGTTGCCGGAGATCACGCAGCAGAAGTGACCTCAGTGGAACACAAGGTCAGTCCATTTGTCACAGTCCAATGGACAGTGACAAAGCACTATATCGTGCGAAACGCATCGTCATGCTAACCGGGACTTGTTGAGATTGGTCTCCTTCCTACTGAGGATTTCTGATGGTTCTTCCTGGCTTCCCTGTGTTCCACTTCTGGTGCGCCGTGACATCACTTCCGATGCGCGATCTCCGGCAACCAAGGAGGTCCATCCTGCTCCTCTCATCCCTCCTGTGGGGTCTCTCTTAGACTGCTGGCCTTGGACACCTGTATACCATCAATTGTGGCTCTTTCACCTTCCACCGATGGAGCTCATCATCCAGGCTCTCCATTGCCATGCCTACAACACAGTAATCTGCTCCCATCATTCCTTCAGTCTACAGTTTGCACTGATCCTTGTATGATCTCCATTCATAGACACATCCTTATGGTGATTCTTGCTTTTATTACTCCATTAAACTGTTTTATACTGTCTGCTGGTTATGAACATTACTGTTTTTTATTCTGGACATTCGCCACGAGCGCTCTGATCTTTTATGCAGGAGCTGGACATTGCACCCGTGATTATCATGCTCTGCAAGCTCCTTAGAAAAAAATAATATACACACGGTTTTAGCTGAAAAAAAAATGTTCATTTATTTTTTTTTCAAGGTGAACTTATCCTTTAAACCCCAAAGCAAATATTTATTACGTTGCAGCTTACACATTCTTTAATGTGATGGCTGCATAAGTTATTTTTTAGGCTTTCTTTTTTTAAAATTTTCACCTGGTGATCCAGCCGGAACAAACTGACCTGCAGATGTAGCAATTATAGGGTTGAGACAAACCATTTACCACTGACATGGGTGCTTACAAATGGTCAGCTTTTATTTATTTATATAAAACCTTTATCCACACAGGAAAAGAAAAAAAAATAATTCGCTGTAACCTATAACTGCTTATAAAGTGTGATCTGGAGTTTGGCTTCAATTTGCTAGTGTATATAAATTTGCTAGTACATCTAACACTCCTATACCCTCAGAATGATAATGCTGCTGTCCAACGGTGCCCCCCTGTGCTCCTTCATTCAGAGTCGGGGCACTCTCATTTTCATTCGTTTACATCCATTTTTTTTTTATCTGTTTACATCCGTTTTTCATCTGTTTACATCCATTTTTCATCTGTTTATATCCGTTTTACGTCCATTCCATATTTTTTTTTTTTTATAACAGAAGAAAAATAGGGTTTTCTTCCATTCCAAAAATGGATGTTAACGGATGAGGACGCTAACGGATGTAAACAGACGATCATCCATTTACATCTACTAGTCCCGCCTTTCTCAACCAGGGTGCCTTGAGGCTTCTTCAGGGATGCATTGGTAAAATGTCCAAAAATTGGCCAAAACTTGTATACAAGCCAGCAGGTGGAACAAGCCTGCCTTTTGGTTACACAAAGCCACAGGTTTTCATTGTGCACCATTACAACCTTCTAGCCACCAGCGTCCTGGCAACCAATGACATCATCAGTTGATAGGGAGGATGTCAGCTGCCCTCACAACATCCTAGTTTGACCCTCCCTTGCCCCTCTTTATCAGTGCTGGGGGGTAATATTAGCTCAATGATGGAGAAAACTGAGGGAGAAGAGAAACATTGGAATACTAGTCAGTACCAGGGTGCAAATGTGTATTTGCTTTGGAAGAATAAATCACCTCTAATGTTGGGTGTCCTACATGTGAGGGTGTTGCTGCGTTATATAAAACTATTAGAATAGTTTTCCACATTTTAGAATGGGGTGCCTCAAGCCGGTCCATGTCTTGGGTCTGTTCATTATTTTAAAGGGTGCCTTGGGACTGTCCATAATTTTAAAGGGTGCCTTGGGACTGTCCATAATTTTAAAGGGTGCCTTGGGACTGTCCATAATTTTAAAGGGTGCCTTGGGACTGTCCATAATTTTAAAGGGTGCCTTGGGACTGTCCATAATTTTAAAGGGTGCCTTGGGACTGTCCATAATTTTAAAGGGTGCCTTGGGACTGTCCATAATTTTAAAGGGTGCCTCGGGACTGTCCATAATTTTAAAGGGTGCCTTGGGACTGTCCATAATTTTAAAGGGTGCCTCGGGACTGTCCATAATTTTAAAGGGTGCCTCGGGACTGTCAATAATTTTAGAGGGTGCCTTGGGACTGTCCATAATTTTAAAGGCTGCCTTGACTGAAAAAAGGTTGGGAAACACTGTTTTATTAGAATAGTTTTCCACATTTTAGAATGGGGTGCCTCAAGCCGGTCCATAATTTTAAAGGATGCCTTGGGACTGTGCATCATTTTAAAGGGTGCCTTGGGACTGTGCATCATTTTAAAGGGCGCCTTGACTGAAGTAAGGTTGAGAAACACTGCAAGAAACACTAGTCCATAGAAATACACGGGTGTCAGTTTTTCATCCGTAAACAGATGGAAAACGGACATACGGAACGCCCGTGTGAAAGGGGCCTTACTGGCCAGATCAATGCTTTGCTGATAACAAGGTGAAGCTTTTCTGATCAATCTCACCGTTGATGTATATTGCGACACGTCCGAAAGATTTTCATATGCAACTGTGATGGTATGAAAGGTTCAATTTAATGACAGATGTCTATCAGACAGAACTCACTGTATGGGGAGCCCCTCATGTATATATGAGATAGAATGAAGCTCTCGGTTCTATGTCATGTCATGTTGCAGTGTGTGGAAGGAAGCCTGGTGCTGTGCAGGGAAGGATTGAATATTTCTATGTCCTGCGGGAACAGTGAAAATTTTTGGCAGATCCCGAGCGTTCCTGGAGAAAATGAGCACATGTAGAATATTCCAAGTGAATACAATACAATATTCCAAAAATCAGGGACATTTCTTTAATTAAAAAAAAAAAAGCCAGAAATCGCTGATCACTTCAAATTTGATGTAAACCATTCCATGTAGACAACCATAATCTGTAGTATTCAATCAGATCACTCTCAATGTTGCAGCGGGCAGTGCAAGCAAAGGAGGTGGCAGGGTGGATGCTGTAAGCTACTGCGCATTACTGAAGGAGCCCATTGGTGTAGACCAGTGTTTCTCAACTCCAGTCCTCATGGACCCCCAACAGGTCATGTTTTCAGGATTTCCATTATTTTGCACAGGTGATTTGATCAGTTTCACTGCCTTAGTAATTACCACAGCTGTTTCATCTGAGGGAAATCCTGAAAACATGACCTGTTGGGGGTCCATGAGGACTGGAGTTGAGAAACACTGGTGTAGACAGAATTGTTCAAACAGTAATAAACCCAACAGTAAACATTTATTATATTGCAGCCTACCAATTCTTAGATGAGATGGCTGCATTGGTTTTCTCTTTTAGGATCTCTCTTTTTTATTTTGATCTAGCAAATCCAGCCAGAAAGTCTGTTGTTTTTCACAAACTCAAGCTCTACAGCAGAATGTATCAGTTTACATGGATGAGACAAACCACTGTAAGGCTCCATGCACACGGGGCATTTTAATAACGATGGTAACGTTAGCTGTGTAAAGTCACGTTAAAAATGTGAGTTTTTTAGCGTTTTTGTATTAGCATTTAGTGGGGGTTTTTTTGCGTTTTTTAGGGGTTTTTTTGGCTGGTTTGCCATGTTTTACCGCATTTTTACAGCTAAAAAACTCTAGAAACCTACTAGACACTTCTCTCCGGGAAAAACATCTGGGACAGACTGATATTCTGCAAAAGGTACAGAAATTGGACTGCTGAGGACTGGGGTAAAGTCACTTTCTCTGATGAATCCCCTTTCCGATTGTTTGGGGCATCTGGCAAAAAGGCCACTAACGTTTTTTCCCTACTCATCTTTTGACTGTTTTTCACTAGTTTTGCATTTGGCTAGGGTCAGTGTCACTACTGGTAGCATGAGGCAATACCTGGACCCTACAGAGGTTGCACAGGCAGTCTAGTTCCTCCAGGATGGCACACAGCCATTTATGTCTAAACTGCTGGCAACAAAAGTGAGTACATCCCTAAGTGAAAATTTCCAAAATGGGCCCAATTAGCCATTTTCCCTCCCCGTGACTCGTTAGTAGTACAAGGTCTCAGGTGTGAATGGGGAGCAGGTGTGTACATTTGGTGTTACCGCTCTCAATCTCTCATACTGGTCACTGGAATTTCAACATGGCACCTCATGGCAAAGAACTCTGAGGATCTGAAAAAAGGAATTGTTGCTTTACATAAAGATGGCCTAGGCTATGAGAAGATTGCCAAGACCCTGAAACTGAGCTGCAGCATGGTGGCCAAGTCCATACAGTGGTTTAAAAGGACAGGTTCCACTCAGAACAGGCCTCGCCATGGTTGACCAAAGAAGTTGAGTGCACGTGCTCAGCGTCATATCCAGAGGTTGTCTTTGGGAAATAGATGTATGAGTGCTGCCAGCATTACTGTAGAGGTTGAAGGGGCGGGGGGTCAGCCTGTCAGTGCTCAGACCATACGCCTCACACTAGATCTAATTGGTCTACATGGCTGTTGTCCCAGAAGGAAGCCTCTTCTAAAGATGATGCACAAGAAAGCCCGCAAACAGTTTGCTGAAGACAAGCAGACTAAGGACATGGATTACTGGAACCATGTCCTGTGGTCTGATGACACCAAGATAAACTGATTTGGTTCAGATGGTGTCAAGCGTGTGTGGCGGCAACCAGGTGAGGAGTATAAAGACAAGTTTGTTATGCCTACAGTCAAGCATGATGGTGGGAGTGTCATGGTCTGGAGCTGCGCGAGTGCTGCAGGCACTGGGGGGCTACAGTTCATTGAGGGAACCATGAATGCCAACATGTACTGTAACATACTGAAGCAGAGCATGATCCCCTCCCTTCGGAGACTGGGCCGCAGGGCAGTATTACAACATAACGACACCAAACACACCTCAAAGACCACCAGTGCCTTGCTAAGGAAGCTGAGGGTAAAGGTGATGGACTGGCCAGCATGTCTCCAGACCTAAACCCTACTGAGCATCTGTGGGGCATCCTCAAACGGAAGGTGGAGGAGCGCAAGGTCTCTAACATCCACCAGCTCTGTGATGTCATCACGCAGCGGTGGAAGAGGACTCCAATAGCAACCTGTGAAGCTCTGGTGAACTCCATGCCCAAGAGGGTTAAGGCAGTGCTTGAAAAAAATGGCGGCCACACAAAAAATTTACACTTTGGGCCCAATTTACACATTTTCACTTACGGGTGGACTAACTTTTGTTGCCAGCAGTTTAGACATTAATGGATGTGTGTTGAGTTATTTTGAGGGGACAGCAAATTTACATGTTATACAAGCTGTACACTGACTACGTCACATTGTAGCAAAGTATCATTTCTTCAGTGTTGTCACATGAAAAGATAGAATCAAATATTTACAAAATTGTGAGGGGGGGGACTCACTTCCATGAGATACTGTATCTAGAGATAGATACATAGATAGATACATAGATAGATAGATAGATAGATATAACCATCCAAACGAAAGCCCTATCTGTCTCAAAAAAAACAAAATGCATTATATGCTAGAGTAATAGAGTAAACTACAAACACTAAATGGAATTGCGTGCGAAACCGAGACATCACTGAAACAAAAACAAAAAAATCACCCTGGGACTTGCGGGGTTTAGGGAGAAAAAAGCCTGGGGACAGTTGAGAATCATGGTATTTGTCTCCTCTTCCTCATTAGCACAGCTATACAGAATTTTATGCATGCTCCACTTATTGTGTTTCATGCACGGGGGGGAAAAAAGGAAGAAGATGAGTCCTGAGCAATGTGCCATGGCTCATTCATTCCACTGAAAGATTTGCTGAAGCTCAGGCTGTGTCAGCGCAACGTGCCTGGGTCCATGTCAGCGGCCAGCTTACTCATAGGAAGCAAATTCCAATTAATAGCCTCAGACTATAATTCACCCCCCCCACCTCTCTCCGGCCAACAATATCTTGTCACTAGGAAGACACTGGAACTGTAACAAGGAGTGCAGCAGGGAAGTGGCCTGTCCTTGTCACTGACCGGTGACCCGTCATCTTCCGATGAGTCTATAGACAGCCACTGTGTGCTGCATTTCGGAATAAGGGGTATGTGTTTCCTGGAAGTCGGAGACACATTCCATATTCCCCCAGGGACCGCACTTTCTGGCCTCAGTAGTCACCGGCTGCTAAGAATGTAGAGGCTATCAGAGGGCCAATGTCAGGTCACATGGCGCTAACCTTGTGCAGGCCTGAGTCTACTCCAATTAACAGAAAGAGAAACTGTCCTCCGGGACTGGGAGGAAGGAAAAGGGCCTGGAGAAAGAGGACTGGACAGGAGGAATTGCCCCCTGCAGTCTCCTGATGAATTAAGACAATACATTACATTCATATGCAGGAGCCACATTCAGAGCAAGCAGAAGCATTAAAGAAGAACTCCAGCCTAAGATTCCCTTAGATTTGGAGACAGCAGGGAAACTTTAAAGCTGAACTGAAGCCAAAAACTATTTGACATGTACACTATAAAAATAATTCCACACTAATGAAGCATGTCCCATGCATCTGGGCTGCAGCATTATGTACAACTCTTGACTTTCACTCATCCCCGTATAATGCAGTCAGGGCTGAACTTTCAGCGCTGAGAGATACAGTTCCGACTCAAGTACTCAGATCACAGTGGATCACTAATGAGCTATCACGTAGCTAGTGAAGATTGGAACGTTTTGTGGAGGCCTTTCTTGCACCTCCTTACCAACACTGAAGGTGGACAGAGAGAATGAAAGGAGCAGGACCCAAGCTCTAGTGCCCTGTTAACCTTGTGTTGCTGGAAACCGGTGCACTAGGCTGGGATATTCACTCCCAAAACAAGAATCCGTGATGAGTACAAGCCGGCTTCTCTGTACGTTCTGAAATCTTTATTTGCTACATGATAAAATTACAGTGGGTACAGTTAACAAGTTTCGACCGTAGTGGCCTTACTCATAGCCATAAATTAAGATTAAGGCCACTACGGCTGAAACGCTTCAGACGTATCCACTGTAATTTTATCATGTAGCAATGTAAGATTTGGATTTTGGAATAAGCGAAGTAGCTGGCTTGCAGTCATTATGGAGACAGAAAGATGGCAAGAGTGCTGGAGTGGCTGGCTGGTCAAGTCCGCTTCTTAGGAGGGTAGAGCTGAAAGTCATAGTCCTCAGGACAGGTTGCTGAAGCAACTTGGCACCAAAGCCAGGAGGCAGGCAGCAACAGCTGGGCGACAAGGGACCGAATCGACAGACAGCTATACCAGGAGATGGCCAGGGTCAGTAACGGGCGGACAAAGCATTACAGGGACAGCAGGCAAAGACAAGTCCAGTAAATCAGCCAAGGTAGGAATGAGCAGATGAACAAGGTAGAGGCAAGAGCAAAGGCAAAGTCCAGGGGGAAGCAAGGTAAAGGAGTGCAGTGGGATCAGGTCTCAGGAACAAGCTGAAGACCATTCAGCAACTTCTCCTTATTTTATTATTATACATCTCCTAGATTGTAAGCTCGAAAGAGCAGGGCCCTCGATCCCCTCATGTTTTGCATTGTATTGGTATTGTTCTGTCACATGTTCTGTCCCCCTTTGTAATGTACAGCGATGAGCGAACTATTGGCGCTTTATAAATACTGTATAATAATAATAATATTATACTAGATTGTAGGCTCCAAGGATCAGGGCCCTCAAATCCCTCTTGTATTGAACTGTATTGTTGCTGTATTGACTCCCGTTATATTGTAAAGCGCTGAGCAAACTGTTGGCGCCATAAATCCTGTATAATAATTTTAAAAAAAATGTATATAGCGCCAACAGTTGTCTCAGCGCTTTACAATATAACAGGAGACAATACAGCAACAATACAGTTCAATACAAGAGGGTTAGGAGGGCCCTGATCCTGGGAGCTTACAATCTAGGCATTCTCACAGTGACAGACCACTGTCTGTCGGCCGCTGGGCACCAAGTGCGCATGCACACGATCATGGCGAACTGGAATGGCATATCTAACATTGCCTCGTTGTTTAGGAGTACAAGCTTGTGTGCAATTCCCATGCGCATGAGCTCAAGCAGAGGTCCACAATGCTTTCCTGGTACTGGGAATCTGGTTTACCTTACATACTCCCTCTCTATTCAGTAAATGTCTAACATTCTTTTCAATGCATGCAAGGCTTCCTGTAAATGGTTGACCGGCAGATGAATGTCACGTTCTCCCAATCACAGAGAGCCTTGCATTCACTAAAAAGAATGCAAGAGATTATAAAATGGAGGAGCTGGACTGCAAAGGATCTGGGTAATTTAGCTGCAACGTTTGGCGTTGACTGCACTGTACTGCAGTAAGTGAAAGTTGGAGTTGCAGCCTAGATATATGAGACACACTTCATTAGTTTGGATTTATTTGCTCAGTGCACATGTCAAAAAATAGATTTTGGACAGAGTTCAGCTTTAACATTTCTGTAAGGCTTTTTTTCCTGTCTGTGACCCGACTGGAGAAATGGCGAGGAAGGCACGGATAGCAGAACTTCTAACACTTCCCCGACTCTATTAAAAAGAAATATGTCTGTGTTCCCATTGGTAAAAATTTCCATCGCTAGTGAAAATCTTGCCAATAGGACCACAGGCGACAATAAAACCTGTTAAAGAGAAAAACACCCAACAGCAATTTGTAAAGCTCGGAATCCTCCCAAAGGCAAGAAAAGTTGTGAAGAATATATCCAATTATTCAATACAAGGATGGATCGAGTTTTCCACTGTGTAATTTTTCCACCACAATTGTATCCGTACTATTTGTACTCCAACCAAATGGATAGCGTGTTGCAGGCTTTTCATAGAATACAACTTCAGGGCACAGCGCTCGGTATTCCAATATGAATAGCATATGGTAAGGTTCATATAATAAATAAATGGTCAGAGTATTTCCCTGGAAAAAACTGGTCATTGCTCTTCTAAATATTGTATTCTAAAGGAATTCGTAATGATACCACAATCTACCTTATTTGACTATAATGTCATCAATATACATTACCACTTTCTAGGTACTTGAGCCAATAGCATGGTGCACTGGCATTTGAGAGGTCGTTCTGAAGATACCTACCAGGCGAAACACATCTTCAGGATGCATAGGTTGCAAAGACAGCTCCTGGAAATCCCTACTTTTGCCTATACCATGGGAAAAAAAAGAAAACAAAAAAAAAAAAGAATATGCATGCTCGCCCGCAAATACAACTTCTTGGGGCCGGGAACCGGTAATCTGGCTGAGGTGCCTCCACCCACAAATAATAGAACTAGCAGTAGGGTTGAGCCAGCTACTTTGTATCATCCATAAAATACAAGTCTTTATTGGCTATACAATGGAACACAACTGTAACAGACTAACGTGTATCAGTTATAACAGCCTTCCTCAAAGCTATGAGGAAGGCAGTTATAGCCGAAACGCGTTAGACTGTTCTGTTTAATCACCTTGCCAATAAAGACGTATTTTTATGGATGGTACAGAGTAGCTGGCTCAACCTTACTACTTCTCCCTATACCAGAGGTAGGCAACCTGTGGCTCTCTAGCTGTTGTGGAACTACATTTCCCATGAGGCATTGCAAAAATTACAAAACTGACAGTTACAGCTATGACTTGCAGAGGTATGATGGAACTTGTAGTCCTGCGGCTCTCAGGTTGCCTACCCCTGCCCTATACCATCTTGACCTTTGAACATTCATACTGCCATTCCAGCTTGCTATCAGCTCAAATACTCTAAGGATTTTGGCAAGATCCACTTGTTTGATTCAGTTTCCTCATGGATGGAATACAATCTTAGAGAACATATACCAGCACTTGCATTTTTCTGGAAAACCACATGGTTACATGGATACTGACCTTTGCTTACACATACACTATATGAACAAAAGTTTGTGGACACCTGACCATCACACCTACAATATACAAGTTTGTTAACCTCTTCACGCCGGCCGAACGCAAATGTGCGGCCTCCCGGTGCCTGGGCCTAGATGCCAAGCGGCTGCACATTTGCGTTCTATTAAAAAAGGACATGTGTGCCGAGAGCGCGCGCCCAGCACACATGTACGGTACTCACGGAAAGGTCCCAATCTCCTCTTTCGATCGGGACCTTTCCTGATCATGTGGCCGCCGTGACGGCGCATCACGGCGGTCACATGACCCTAAACCCCGCCTCCCGGCTTCTAAAACTCTTAAAGGGCCGGGTGGCGCCGGCGTGAAGGGGTTAAACATGCCATTCCAAAACCATGAGCATTGATACACAACTGAACAACACTTTGTGGCTATAACAGGTTCTACTGGAAAGCGTGTCTGTGGGAATTTGGTCCATTTAGTAAAAAGAGCACTTGTGAGCTGTAGTAGTGATGTTGAATGAGAAGGTCTGGCATGCATTAGGCATTTGAGTATATCCCAAAGATTTTCAATAGGGTTGAGGTCAAGGCTCTGAAGGCAACTCAGGTTCCTCCATGCCAAGCTCATCAAACTATGTCACTTTGGACCTGACTTTTTGGGCACATTCACATCCAAAGACTGTCATCACAAGGCTGGAAGCACACAGTTGTTTAATATTTCTTTGTATGCTGTAACATTAACAAGAACCTTCATTATTATTTATTACAGGTACTTATTGGAAACACCTGCACTCAATAATTACTGTAGCAGGGGGTGTCACATAATTTTTGCCACACAGTATATAAGATTATCAGGTGTCCACAAACATTTGATCATATAGTGTACATAGGTGTGAAATGCGATCATCTCATCAGTGGACATCATTTCTCATTTCATCAGTGGACATCATCATCATCAGTGGACATCATTCTCATTTCATCAGTGGACATCATCATCATCAGTGGACATCATTCTCATTTCATCAGTGGACATCATCATCATCAGTAGACATCAATTCATCAGTGGACATCATCATCATCAGTAGACATCATTTCTCATTTCATCAGTGGACATCATCATCATCAGTGGACATCATTTCTCATTTCATCAGTGGACATCATCATCGTCAGTGGACATCATTTCTCATTTCTCCTTACTTGGTACTACTCATACACACTGAGGACAGTCCCGAAGAGTGTGCAAGACTATGCTATACACCTCTTTCCTCCCAGCCCCTCCCCGACATCATCTGTGACAAAACACTTAGGGCGGGGCCTACGAGAGTGACATCATCACGCTCATGGAGTCAACTGTCAGCTGGGTCCACTCTTTTTGCCCATAGGAACGTTACGGGTGAAGATATGCTTTGATGCTTATCTCCGAGTGTGCATGTTACACTTTTAACTAAAATAAGTTATACAGTATTATACAGTATTCCTCTATTGGTTTGCTTTTTATCCTTTGTTTTTGTGGAAATTTATCCTACATTCAGCTTGTGGACAGTGTAAATCCAATAGGATTAGTCGGCATCTTCAGAGTGACCTCTCCAATGTTCGCACTGCCAATTCCCATGATATCCCAACCACGGCACCACCTGCCTGGAGTTTGCATGTTCTCCCTGTGACTGTGTGGGTTTCCTGCGGGTACTCCGGTTTCCTCCCACACTCCAAAGACATGCTGGTAGGTTAATTGGATCCTGTCTAAATTGTCCCTAGTATGTGTGTGTATGAATATGAGTTAGGGACCTTAGATTGTACACCCCTTGAGGGTTAGGGACTGATGTGAATGTACAATATATATGTAAAGCGCGGAGTACATTGATGGCGCTATATAAGTACCTGAAATAAATATCAGCTCAAGTATGTTGAAATCGGTACTATAGATTGATGCTGGTATTGATGACCAATATGTTCCAATAAATCATTAGGAATCTAAATTCACCAGAGCATTGAGCAGTTGTTTCCAGACAGATACTTGGACCATGTCTTCAACCAACATTATACAAACCTTGCCATATGCTATGCATGTTGGAATACTGAGCACTGTGCTCTGAAGTGGTATTTTAAGAAACGCATGCAATGTGCTATTCCTGTGGTCTAAGTACAAATAGTACGAAAACAATTATGATGGCAAATTACCCAGTGTTTAATTGGATACATCCTTTACACTGAATAATTGGATGTATTCTTTAAACTGCTGTTGTCTTTGCGGGGATTTCAATCTTTACAAATTGCTATTGGGCAATCGCACATGATACTCATTACTGGCATAGGGAAGCAGATGATGCACATGCAGACATGGACAAATTATTTGGTACCTTTCCGTGAAAAAATAAGAAACCACCATTTTCTGTGAACTAACATGAAACTGATAAAAGTAACTGCCATCCATCATTATATATTCCATATTTAATTATTTAAAAAAAAAAAAAAAAAAAAAATCAGACTTTTTTTTCTTTTTTTCTTTTTTTTTTTAAGGAGAATATTTTAAATAAAGTCATGAACAAAAACAATGGGTGTCACAATCTAATATTTTGTTGCACAACCTTTAGAGGCGAATCATTGCAAACAAGCAGTTTCTGTACCTCTCAGTGAATCTTCTGCACCTGCCAACAGGTAGTCTGGCCCACTCTTCTCCAGCTGTCTCAGAATAGCAGTTTATCTTCTCCAGATTGTATGCCTTAGCTCTTTCCATAGATGTTCAATACCATTCAGATTAGGGCTCGTAGAAGGAAACTCTGAGAATAGTCCAATGTTTTGTTGTTAGGCATTTTTGTGTGCTTTCAGCTTCGTGTTTGGGGTCATCACCCTGTTGGAGGACCTCTGACCTGGGTACCGAGACAGATCTTTCAGATACAGGGCAGTTCGTTTTACACCAGAATTCCTTGGTAGCCTTCAGATTTTGTAGTGCCCTGCCCAGATTCAAGGGTCCAAATGCAAGATGGAGCAAAGCCCCCAAAGTATAAACAAGCCTCCGCCTTTCGATTCACAGTAGATAAGCCATTTTTTAAGCCTTTGTAAGCTTCAGTTTTTCATATGTGAACATAGAACTGATGTGACTTGCCAAAAAAGCTCAAGTTTTGTCTCACCCATCCAAAGGACATACTCCCAAGAAGCACTGTGGCTTGTCAATATTCAGATTAGCAAATTCCAGTCTGGCTTTTTTATGTTTTTCTTTTAACAGTGGGGTACTCCCGTGTCTTATTCCTTTGGGTCTTCCCAGGTTTTTTTTTCCCTTTGTGTCCTCCTGAGTCTTCTGCCTTTGGGTGCTCCTGGATCTTCTACCTTTGGGTGCTCCTGAGTCTTCTGCCTTTGGGTGCTCCTGGGTCTTCTGCCTTTGGGTCCTCCTGAGTCTTCTGCCTTTGGGTCCTCCTGAGTCTTCTGCCTTTGGGTCCTCCTGAGTCTTCTGCCTTTGGGTCCTCCTGAGTCTTCTGCCTTTGGGCCCTCCTGAGTCTTCTGCCTTTGGGCCCTCCTGAGTCTTCTGCCTTTGGGCCCTCCTGAGTCTTCTGCCTTTGGGCCCTCCTGAGTCTTCTGCCTTTGGGCCCTCCTGAGTCTTCTGCCTTTGGGCCCTCCTGAGTCTTCTGCCTTTGGGCCCTCCTGAGTCTTCTGCCTTTGGGCCCTCCTGAGTCTTCTGCCTTTGGGCCCTCCTGAGTCTTCTGCCTTTGGGCCCTCCTGAGTCTTCTGCCTTTGGGCCCTCCTGAGTCTTCTGCCTTTGGGCCCTCCTGAGTCTTCTGCCTTTGGGTCCTCCTGAGTCTTCTGCCTTTGGGTCCTCCTGAGTCTTCTGCCTTTGAGTCCTCCTAGGTCTTCTTCCTTGGAGCCCACTGTTACTCAAAATCCTTGAATGGTGCGATCAGACTCTCATGTACCTTGACCTTGGAGATCAACTTTTATTTCTTTGGAAGTTTCCTTAGCTCTGTCTACCATTCTCACTATCCCTTTGTTCAATCTGTGGTCAATTTTCATCTTATGGGAAATTGGCTTCACTCCCATGGACCTTACAATTCCTAATATTTGAAACTGTAGTTACAGGAAGATAAAGCGGTTTGGAAATTGTCTTATAGACTTTACCTTTGGCATGCTAGCTATATTTTTCTTTTCCATCTCCTCAGACAATCCTCTCCTTTGCCATCTCTAGGTGGAATGAGGGAAATCTATAGATTCCTCCAACCACGATAAACAGCATGGACAGAGGACTCTCCCACTGCCAGCTATTTTATTCTGACAGACAGCATCCACTGCCGTTTTTTTTCACCCCACTCCAATTCCTCACTGAAAGTCTGCCAAGCTGGGTGGTGTTGGCAGAGCCACTGCCATTTGAAATGTTGAACATTTCACAGGAATCGGCCACATTTCAAGCTATGAATGGCCAGGTTATCCAAGTTGTAATCCCTAGAAGCTAAAATCTAAGGAACACCTTACAGAATTACTGAAATAGAACTTCCACAATTCTGAACTGTGTGACTTCCTCTCTCTCTCTGCTTTTGCCAATGACAAAATGCCTTAGGGGTAGTTTACACTAGTGTTGCTCTCTAAAAAGCAATATGCATTTGCATTGCTCTTCAGAGGGCACTTGACATGCAGCGAGGAAGTGTTGCATGACTTCCTCATTGCCTGTTTTATTCCCTTGAACTCTGCAATAGCGAGCTGCAACCACATGTGCTGCACTGGGTTGCGGAGCACTCCACACAGTTGAATGGGTCACGTTCAGGGAGCAGTACTGCCCGATGAACGCGACAGCAGGGGTAATTTTCTTCTCCCGCATAGCAATGCAAAGCATCACAGCTATGGCATGTATACTCCCCCCTCCACTGCAGTTTCAGCATAAGGGGGAGCTGCTGTGAAGGAAGGGGGCAGTAAAAATGTGACAAATGCAGGCCAATTGGCTAATTTTTTTCCAACTTCACCGATAAAAAAAATGTGCCAAAACCCCAAAAAACGGCCGACCAATTAACCCACTAACGGGTCGAAAACCGGCAGTTTTAAAAACAAAAAAAAACGAAAAATCGGTCGTTCAATAGGCCAACGTTACCACCAATGGTGTAAAAAAAAAAAAAAAAAAAAATCGGCCGATTTTTGTCCCGTCTACGGCCAGCATTTAATTACTTCTGTCCCTGCAGAGAGCTCCACTATTATATTTGACATGAAAAAGTATTGCGGTTGCAACAATGTATCAATTTGTATAATTTTGGATAAAGATGTTTATATTCGGATACAAATAGATACATTGTTGCAACCGCAATACTTTTTCATGTCAAATATAATAGCGGACTGGAATTCTTCTTCTTTTTCTTCTTCTTGCAGGCCATGGTTCATGCGCAGATTTTTTATCGGTAAAAAGATGGGCCGATTTGCCCATCATTTCCAGGAAAATCGCCGATTTTTTTCCAACTTCACCGATAAAAAAAAAGTGCCAAAACCCCGAAAAACGGGTGACCAATTAACCCATTAACGGTGAGAAAATCGGCCAATTTTTTTTTTTAGAAGGAAAAATCGGCCAATTTTCGACCCATCTATGGCCTGCAACAGTTTCCCCCCCCCCCCCCCAATATAAAATACCCTGTGACAGTGCAGTCCCCTAGCAATTTAAAATTAAAAAATAAAGATAAAAACTATTTTTTTCCCACTACTTTGCAGAAATTCTGTTTGCTGTACAGACAGACTGTCCAAATCCATAACGCAACGCATATCTACTTTTAGGTGTGGCTTGGGAATAAGTGGTGGTCACATGACTGCAGAGTAACGAGCGAAGAATTTGGAGCGTGAATCTGCAATTGTCTCACCTCTCCTGGGGAAGAAATGAATTTCATAGAACAAATCTGAACTCCCTGAAACAAACACACAATGTTTAAATAAAAGCTTCACATCTGTAAAAGAGGGGCTAAAAAAAGAAACCAGAGACCCCCGTGCCAAACTGGTCCTGCCAATTCCCTAATTTACAAAGAGGGGGGGGGACCCTAACTAAAACCAGAGAGTCATAAATCACAGCGGCTGGACTGCAGGCAAAACCACGAGTTCATAACAAAGTATGACCAAGCTAAATTTATCCAGGACTGGCTGGGACTGATAACACCATGGTGGAGGACACTGCCGCTGAGGACACCTATACCAGATTGTAAGCTCTTTGGCCGAATTTCATTGATATGCTCAGAAACCCGCTTCTGTTAAACACTACGTGGTCCTGATTTTATGGAAAATACGATATACCAATATGTCCCAGATTATTATTTTAGCTGTAGATTTTTTGCCATTAAAATCTGACCAAGTCTTGCAGAGTTGTACCCAGGGGTGTATTTACCACAAGGCAAACAAGGCATTTGCCTAGCGCAGCATTTTTCAGGGGGGGGCAGCGCCGTCCCCCGAATGAGGGAAAGGAAGAAGGGACACGTGCAGCACGGGGACCAGGTGGGATCTGAGAGAGGCTACCGGCTGCTTGATCGTGAATGCAGAGCCTGACTCTTGTTCCCGGGGGGTCCGGAGCTGTGAAGGTGAGTGTCTTCTCTCTTGTCAGGGTTGGGGGTGCCAGTGTATGGGGGGGCAGTGGTAGTGAAAAGCTCTCTCGGGTAGGGGTGGGGGGTGCTGGGGTGTTGTTGGTCAATGGGGGGGAAGACAATTTTTGTGTTGCCTAGGGCAGCACGAATCCTAAATACACCACTGGTTGTACCGGCTCCTCTCCTGGACTGAAATGGCTTCCTCTGATTTCACTGTACACTGTGAGCTTCTCATAATGTGCATTAGAAGCTGCAGCAAGTCAGATAGAGCTCCGCCTCATTTCCTGGTGGAAGGACCCCTAGTGCTTTCCTCCCCAGTCTGACTGTCCCTGGCCCGTCCCTTTCATTCATTGGATTTCATTTCTTTCAATCATGGAGGCTCAGTATCACTTGTGGGTGTTATCTAGGGTAACATGCTATTTCAGTCTGCTTAGGAATGCCCCCTCCTCCGGACTGACACCCACTCATCAAGGCAGGGCTGCTGTTAGAAAACACGGGACCCCATACAGCCCACCTGACAGGGAACCCACAAACACCCCCCCCCCAAAAAAAAACACAGTATACTATAATTCAGTTATGAATGAACACCGTGAGTGATCGGAACTGATCACTCATTGTGTTCATTCAGTAAAGAAAGGGGCTGGTAAATATGACCTAGTTCTTGGGCCCCTCCCCACTCTCCATCCTGAAGGATCCTATTGTGTGCTTGTAGCTTCCAGTGGAAAGTAGATGTGGTACTGATCACTCGTAGTGTTCATTCAGTAAAGAAAGGGGCTGCTAAATATGACATAGTTGCCGGGCCCTTCCCCACTCTCCGTCCTGAAGGATCCTATTGTGTGCTTGTAGCTTCCAGTGGAAAGTAGATGTGGTACCGATCACTCATTGTGTTCATTCAGTAAAGAACGGAGATGGAAAGTATGATATAATCGTTGGGTCCTTCCCCACTCTCCGTCCTGAAGGATCCTATCGTGTGCTTGCAGCTTCCAGTGGAAAGGAGATGTGGTACCGATCACTCATTGTGTTCATTCAGTAAAGAAAGGGGCTGGTAAATATGACATAGTTGCCGGGCCCTTCCCCACTCTCCGTCCTGAAGGATCCTATTGTGTGCTTGTATCTTCCAGTGGAAAGTAGATGTGGTACTGATCACTCATTGTGTTCATTCAGTAAAGAAAGGGGCTGCTAAATATGACATAGTTGCCGGGCCCTTCCCCACTCCATCCTGAAGGATTCTATTGTGTGCTTGTAGCTTCCAGTGGAAAGTAGATGTGGTACCAATCACTCATTGTGTTCATTCAGTAAAGAAAGGGGCTGCTAAATATGACATAGTTGTTGGGCCCCTCCCCACTCTCCATCCTGAAGGATTCTATTGTGTGCTTGCAGCTTCCAGTGGAAAGGAGATGTGGTAATCCGGCAGCACCGGGGAGGTGGGGGCACACAAGTGGGCCTAGGCTGCAGGGGGAAACCTATGGTGCACAGGGAGATTGATGGGGAGCAATTACCAGAGCCAATCCCCTGTATTGCTTTCTCCGCAGCAGCTGAAAACCAGAGGGTGAGGTGAAAAGAGAGCCATATAGGGGATCGGTTCTAGTAAAATCCCCCTCCTCTGCCACACCAATTGTCCTCCCTGCCCTCATCCGATTCACCCAACTGCCTGGTTCCCCCTGTTGCCCCGGACCCCGTACAGGAGGACCAGTGGTTCCCCCTTATCCACGACCCTGCAAAAGGCATTTTGATATTTGCATAACTCCACCCAAAACCAGCCCACTGCTTGAATCACTGCTGGGCTCCTGCGAGGAGTACTGGGGCAGGGGGCTGTGATGCTTTCAGGAAGCCAGCGCCCTGCCAGCCCACATAGAACAGAACAGATGTAAAGAATTTAAAAAGAATTTTTAAATAAAAATTATTCAACTGTTCAAAAGCCATTCTACACATGTTAGTAAAAAATAAAAGTTGCAATTAAACAGACTCAGCGGACAGCTGTCAGCCAAGATGCTCTAATCTGTCTCTTGACATTTACTGGAGCAGCTGGCTGCAAGCTAAAATTCCCATAACTGCCTGTGTCCTGTTCTTCCGAGTGGCCCCCATCCACTGAAAATCCAAATCATGAGTACCCTGGTTTTAGGTACCGCCCTCTTAAAGGATATGTTTACATATGCGGCCGTCATTGACACTCCTCTGAAAAGCGATCTGCAATGGGTTACTTTTCAGAGGTGACTGACAGGCAGCTCCTTGGTGATATGTTGCCCTCCTCAATGCCTAAGTTAACCACTGAAAGACAACCATATACATTACACATGGTTTCGACGTAGTTGCAGCACAGGCCCCATCCACTTGCATGGGTTGGATCTGACAGTGGTACACAGCACTGCCTGCTGAATGCCACCTGTGGTGTAAATTTTACCACAGTGATCACAAACATCCCTGTTAGTCGTGTTAACCCATTGACTCTGGCCCTTTAAGGGTTTCAGAAGCCGGGAGGCAGGGCGGGGTTTGGGGTCATGTGACTGCCGTGACACGTCATCACGGCGGTCACATGATCAGGAAAGGTCCCGATCAAAAGAGGAGATCGGGACCTTTCTGTGAGTACCGGACATGTGTGCTGGGAGCACGCAGGGTGCGCGCTCTCAGAACATATTTTTTTTTATTTTTTATAGAACGCAAATGTGCGGCTGCTCGGCATCTAGGCCCAGGCGCAGGGAGGCCGCACATTGGAGTTCGGCCGGTGCCAAGAGGTTAAAATGGTTGTAGTGGTTCAAGGATTATTTACCTTCATTCTATGCAAATACCCCCACCCAGCCCTCCCTAATAGCTACCTGAGCCCCATCATGATCCAGTGATGTGCACGAGAGCAGCATCTCTCCTGGGTCTCTCCCACCTCATTGACTGAGACATCAGAGAGAACCATTGGCTCTTGCTACTGTTAATCACAACCAGTCAGCCAATGAGTGAGCGGGGCCGAGCCTCGCTCCCTGTGTGAATGGACACACAGGGCAGTGGCTTGGGAGTGAGCTTGCTCAGTTGCCCCCATAGCAAGCTGCTTGCTGTGGAGGCACTTGGCAAGAGAGTGGGGGCCAGGAGCACCGGTGAGGTTCTTGAGAAAAGGAGGACGGGGTTGCTCTGTGCAAACCTTTACACAGAGCAGGTAAGTATAGACATGTATGTTATTTAAAAAAATAAATAATCTGCCTTTATTACTTTAACTTGCGGCGGAAAAATCTGTGACTTAACCACCTGTTTTTACTACATGTTCATGTAAATATGACCTCAAGCCGGCTACACACTGATTTGGCTGGTCCAACACGGACTGGACTTTGATCTGTGTGTGAGCTCTCCAGCTCGAAAAAGTCAACTGTGTAATGGACTTCTGTAGAAGTGGTTGCAGAAAAGAAAATCGCTTGATTTCCCTATCAACATAGTCAGGGAAATCCTTCCTGTGGAGCTATTGTGTTCTGCTGGTGGGGAGCCTTCCTAGCCAGCAGACCATGATGATCGCTGCTGGCTGCTATAGCCGGTGGGGGGCCTTCCTTGTCGGCAGAACACGAAGATCACTGCTGGCTGCTATAGCTGGTTGGGAGCCTTCCTTGCCGGCAGAACGAGATGATCGCTGCTGGCTGCTATAGCTGGTGGGGAGTCTTCCTTGCTGGCAGAACACAATGATCACTGTTGGCTGCTATAGCCGGTGGGGAACCTTCCTAGCCGGCAGACCACGGTGATCGCTGCTGGCTGCTATAGCTGATGGGGAGCCTTCCTTGCCGGCAGAACACAATGATCACTGCTGGCTACTATAGCTGTTTGGGAGCCTTCTTTGCTGGCAGAACACAATGATCACTGTTGGCTGCTATAGCTGGTGGGGAGTATTCCTTGCTGGCAGAACACAATGATCACTGTTGGCTGCTATAGCTGGTGGATAGCCTTCCTTGCCGGCATAACACGATGATCACTGCTGGCTGCTGTAGCTGGTGGGGAGCCTTCCTTGCTGGCAGAACATGATGATCTTAGATTGTAAGCTCCCAGGATCAGGCCCTCCTATCCCTCTTGTATTGAACTGTATTATTGCTGTATTGTCTCCCGTTATATTGTAAAGCGCTGAGCAAACTGTTGGCACCATAAATCCTGTATAATAATAATCACTGCTGGCAGCTATAGCCGGTGGGGAGCCTTCCTCGCCGTCAGAACACAATGATCACTGCTGGCTGCTATAGCCACTGGCAAAAAAAAAATCCAACAGTCTGGTTATACTAAATTCAATCGATGGATCAACTTTAGTACAACCAGCCTGCCCACAGATGGATATGGGGATCCTGCTGAACCGGCCAAGATTAGATCCATCTATGGCTGGCTTTAGAAAACTTCCACACAATCAGCACCGCTGGCTATAGCTATAGCCAGCAATGCTGATCAGTGTGTTCTGCCGGAAGTCTCTCCACTGTCAGAATACTATACCGCAAAAGATTATTATTATTATAGAGGATTTATATTATTATTATTATACAGGATTTATATTATTATTATTATACAGGATTTATATATTATTATTATACAGGATTTATATTATTATTATACAGGATTTATATTATTATTATTATACAGGATTTATATTATTATACAGGATTTATATTATTATTATTATAGAGGATTTATATTATTATACAGGATTTATATTATTATTATACAGGATTTATATTATTATTATTATACAGGATTTATATTATTATACAGGATTTATATTATTATTATTATTATACAGGATTTATATTATTATACAGGATTTATATTATTATTATACAGGATTTATATTATACAGGATTTATATTATTATTATTATACAGGATTTATATTATTATTATTATTATACAGGATTTATATTATTATACAGGATTTATATTATTATTATACAGGATTTATATTATACAGGATTTATATTATTATTATTATACAGGATTTATATTATTATTATTATTATTATACAAGATTTATATTATTATTATTATACAGGATTTATATTATTATTATTATACAGGATTTATATTATTATTATTATTATACAAGATTTATATTATTATTATTATACAGGATTTATATTATTATTATTATAAAGGATTTATATTATTATTATTATACAGGATTTATATTATTATTATTATTATACAGGATTTATATTATTATTATTATACAGGATTTATATTATTATTATTATACAGGATTTATATATTATTATTATTATACAGGATTTATATTATTATTATTATACAGGATTTATATAGCGGCAACAGTTTGCTCAGTGCTTTACAATATAATGGGAGACAATACAGCAACAATACAGTTCAATACAAGAGGGATAGGAGGGCCCTGATCCTGGGAGCTTACAATCTAGGAGATTCCCCCATCCACCTCAACAGTGTAATTGGGGGAATCAAATATCCCCCCCCCCCCCCCCCGAACTGAACAACCCGCTAGCTGCATCACAAAAAAAAAAAAAGCTCTTCTATAAGTATTATCATTGTATCAGTACACCTGCAGTGGAGACAAGATAACTATTTTCCGGGATTTGATAACATTGTTTCATCTAAAGTGAGATATTTGTTGACACAATGTAACAGAGGAATGAAAACACCAAGCTGAGGACGAATCCTTTGTAGTAAATTTGGGAAAACAAACTAATAAAAAAAAAAAAAACGTATTGCAAAATAGTTGCGATGATGTTATGACGTGCGATTAATCATCTTCAAATGACAACAAATAGGATCTCTTCAGATGTGGGCTGGCGCTGTGTTTATTCAGCCGGGTCAGGAAGAGAGATCTGTGTGTGACAATACGATCCGGGGACACCGAGCTGAATATTGCTGCAAAAACAGAGATACCAGAGATACAGTCCATAACAAAGGGAACGCGGCCTGGGTGACTACATCATACTTGCTGAATATGATCACCAGAAAGTAGATGGAATCTCATCTCAAGTCATTTTAATGGTCATTTTCAATAGATTTATAAATCAGATTTTTTTTGTTAAATTAATCCCTGGTGATGCTACCATGTAGGTCCTTGTCCAGGCACTTCCTGTGACAGGGTACCCCTAGTTCTCTGTTTCCCAACCATGTTTCTGCGTTGTCACCCTGTCACACAGGCAACCGATGGCGACTCCAAGTGACTGTTTAACCACTTCAAGTCTGGACACATTTACCCCCTTCCTGTCCACGCCAATTTTCAGCTTTCGGTGCTATCACATTTTGAATTGCGCGGTCATGCAACACTGTATCCGTATGAATTTAGCATTTTTTTGAGACAGATAAAACTTTATTTTAGTGGTATTTATTCACCACTGGGATTTTTATTTTTTTTTTTTTTGCTATATAAATGAAAAAGCCCAAACATTTCGAAAAAAAATATTTTTTTTCTTATAAAATTTTGCAAATAAATATTTCATCATAAATCTTGGCCAACATTTATTCAGTTATCTTTTTAGTACAAAAAAAAATAACCTAAATTAGTTTATAACCAAAAATTATAATTTTTTTACATTTTTATGTTATGTTTTTATATTATTTGTTTTTTTTGTTTTAACATACTGTCACCCAATGGCTGCATTCTTGCAGCCACTGAGAAATACTGTGAGAGCTGTGATTGGTCACAGTTTGTCACATGGTACAAGGCTGTTGTGAATGGCCCTGTACCATGTGATCTCTGTGAGCATTCACAGATTTCACAAGTAGTAAGCAATGTCAGAAGTGACATCTTGCTTACTACTATTCATGTGATCACTGATTAGCCAATCAGTGATCACATGATCGGGACCTCACACAGGGGTCTCGTACAGTGATTGGCGTTTCACTGTGTCCAGAGGGCACAGTGGGCACCAGATCACAGTGCCGCATGCTCCTAGGGAGTGCACAGGCTGTAAATGCGGGCGCGGTTTATGAACAGCAACCCGCTCCTGCACTGCTCCAGTCTGGTCATTATGTACATGGGCCGGACGGGAAGTAGTTAACTCTTACGCTGCCAGAGCCATTTTTGCACACCCTAGAGAATAAAATAGTGGTAGTTCCAATTTTTTAATGTCACACGATATTACCGCAAATGTCTAGGAAACTCAAAATTTCAGTAAAAAACACACTAAAGTGAATTTTAGGGCAATCAAATGCAATAAATTACCCACTTTTTTTTGTAAAATACAAAAGACGAGGTTGCACTGAGTAAACAGATACCCAACATCTCCTACATTAAATTTCTATGTGCCTGTGAAATGGCAACAAACTTCAGTGCCTTATATTTTCTACAGGCGACACTTCAAAAGCCTTTTGTTTCGTGTTACGGAGAAGGTCGTGTGCTAGAATTATCGCTCTCACTCCGGCGTGCGCAGCGATATGTAACGTGTATCGAAATCAACGTTTTCAAACATAAGCGCCCTCCCCCCACACACGCATTCGTATGTGCCCCCATACAAGCGTTCGTACGTGTGTATATGTGGGGGTGGGAGTGGCCTAAAAAATGTATTGAGGGTGAGGATTTTATGTGATTGTGTGTAACTATTTTTTTTTTTTTTTTAGGTGACAGGTTCTCTTTATTCAGACATGCTGGGTCTGCAGCCACTGGATTGTGTGTAAAACCCCCTGCTGTCATGCCGTCAGGTCTGTACGACGCATGGACCTGGCAGCGAAAGGGTTATACACAAAACGATACAGACATGGTGCACTGTTGTCACCATCAGAAAACCAGTCCTGGACTGAAATGACTTACTCTGATTTCACTGCACACTGTGAGCTTCTCACAATGTGCATTAGAAGCTGCAGCAAGTCAAATAGAGCTCTGCCTCATTTCCTGGCTGAAGGACGTCCAGCTTAGAATAAAAATGATGATACAGACCCAATATGAAATATGTAAACCGCTCTCCGTTTATTAAAAGTATGACAATCGTGCAAAACACAGCAAAATAAAATAAAACTGCCAAAGCCATAACAGTATAACAGGTCTGGTGGGTGTGCGTGATGACGCCATGTCAGAGCCATCCCCTACGCGTTTCGTCGGAAATGATTTGGCAAATAAAGCCTGCCTAGGAACACCCTCTCCTCCAGACTGAAACCTCAAGACATTTCGATATTTGTATAACTCCAGAAAGAAGAATGTAGCAACCGAATGTATGTACTCCTGCGCTGAACTGTGGACTCCCCGCTATTGGAATCCCCACATGGATTAGAGAAATGCAGGCCTTGTTGCCCTCAACGGACCAGGGAAATACAAAAGAAACTGTATGAGTTTCAGGTCTCAGGTTGTGCACACACACACTGGCTCTGAAGAAGAGGTGCTTCCTCGAAACGCGTCAGCCACCAGCTATCCAGAGGCTCCCAGTCTCCCACCAGACCACCCACAGGGGTTCCTGTACCACCCTGCATCCCTTGTGACATGCTTCCCATGTATATCTGATTTCACATCAATTTATTTTGTATTTTACTTTTTATTAATAAATCCTATTTTTAAGGTAATGCACTAGGCCTGTGCGCCCTCTTTTTGTCTTTTACGCACAATTTGTATAACTCCTCCCGAGAGCCAGCCCACTGCTTGCATCAGGACTGAGGCCCCTCCCACCAGCTATGATCTGCCTGCACTGCATAAAGAAGCACAGGGACCCAATCATGATGTCAGTGGGACTGAAATGAGGTATAGAATGAAAACAGAAAGGTTTTGTTTCATTATCATGTTGAGGAGGAGGGAGGGAGGAACCTAAGAAGGCAAAATATAAGCACAATAAACGTCAGCTTTAAACAATGTCTTTAACCCCTCGCCTACCGGGCACTCCTACCCCCTTATTTACCAGGCCAATTTTCAGCTTTCAGCGCTGCCGCACTTTGATTGACAATTGCGCGGTCATGCAACATTGTACCCATATGAAATTTTGATCATTTTTTTCTCACAAATAGAGCATTCTTTTGGTGGTATTTAATCGCCGCTGGGCACTTTACTTTTTGCGCTATAAACAAAAAAAGTGCAAAAAATTTGAAAAAAAAAAAGTTTCTTTGTTTCTATTATAAAATTTTTCAAACAGGTAATTTTTCTCCTTCACTAATGTGCGTTGATGAGGCAGCACTGATGGGCACTGATAGGTGGCACTGATGGGCAATGATAGGCAGTACTGAGGTGGCACGGATAGGCGGCACTAATATGCAGCACTGATAGGCGGCACTGATAGGTGACACTGATGATGGGTACTGATAGACGGCACTGACTGGCATCACTGCTGGGCACTGACTGGCGGCACTGACTGGCACAACCGCTGGGCACTGACTGGTGGCACTGACTGGCAACACTGGTGGGCTGCACTGGTGGGTGGGCACAGGTGGGTGGCACAGGTGGGCACAGGTGGGTGGCACAGGTGGGTGGGCACAGGTGGGTGGCACTGCTGGGCACAGGTGGGTGGCACTTCTGGGCACAGGTGTGTGAAACTGCAGAGTGGCACAGGTGGGTGCATTGCTGGGCACAGGTGGGTGATCTGCTGGGCACAGGTGGGCGGAGCTAGTGGGCGCACTGCTGGGCACAGGTGGGCGGAACTTGTGGGTGGCACTGCTGGGCACCGATCATCAGGGCACTGATCATCAGTGCCCTGATGATCGGTGACGATCCCTGCTCTGACAACTGCCGGTTCTCGGCAGTACTTTCCTCACGATCTGACAGCATGAGGAAAGTGCAGCCGAGAACCGGCAATTGAATTTCCCTGTGATCAGCGTGTCATTGGACACGGCTGATCACGTAGTAAAAGGCCGCTGTGATTGGTCTTTTACCACATCACGTGATCAGCTGTGTCACGGAGATCGCCGGGTGCGTTCTGGGAGGACGTCATATGACGTCCACCCAGAACTGGCTGGCCGCAGTGCAGCCGTCATTTGGCTATCTGCGGTCGGCAACTAGTTAATGTTTCTCGAAGGAAATCAAAACCAGGACAAAAGATTACACTAAAACATCAATAATATACCAAAAATATGCAATGGTACAAGGATTCCTTATTTATCTCAGGTAACAAAAATAAAAAAAGAAACTTACAGTAAGTGATGTTAATTTTGTGCCTTTGATTAATTACACAGAACAGAACAATATCACATACACCCATCCCATTCATAACAATGGCAGAGAACAAACAACTTTCACAGCTCCATTACAATGAACACGGAGTAAATATTATGATCATTGTACGTAATGAGCGATTTCTGCAGAAAAACGCTGCAAGGAGCCGAGCGGCAGAGAAAAACATCCGAGAGATATTCGTCCTGCTCAGGAAGAGGCACAGCAGGTAGAA
The DNA here is from genome assembly GCF_062004578.1 of Staurois parvus. NCBI lineage: Eukaryota > Metazoa > Chordata > Amphibia > Anura > Ranidae > Staurois > Staurois parvus. The sequence goes on along the minus strand of NW_028318613.1, from coordinate 362,320 downwards.
ACAATATAAGGTATTCTGCCGGTATCGAGAGAATCGCTGGGCGGCCGCCACTCACACACAAGAAAGAAGGACGCACGCTGAGGCCACAGAGTCCCCCCGTGTGATCCTGTGGGTGGGGGACACGTGCTCCAATTCCTAGGTATGATCCTTGGGTGCCGTCCCATACACTATACACATCATGCGGAAGTCCCCCGCCAGCGCAGTTGTCTTAGTTATTGTTTCGGACACAATTTTGTACATTTCCACAAAGTCTGAACAGCTTCACAATGTTAAAGCGGAGTTCCACTTATCCTGTCTAGAAATAAAAGTCAGCAGCTACAAAAACTGTAGCTGCTGACTTTTAAAAAACAGCCACTTACCTGTCCCTCGGTCCCGTGGTGTGTCCCCCGCAGCCCGTTTTACCGTCCGTCCTGTATTCCAGGAGGCCGGCATCTTCATTGTGGGCACCCAGTTGTGACAGCTTGCGGCTTGCGGGTACCCACTGCACATGTGCGAGTAACGCTGAGCTTCATGAATGGTTCTGTAGTCTTCTGGGACCTGTCACATGTCCCAAAAGACTACAGGGAGGGTGGGAGAGAGAATACCTTCCATTTCCGATCACCTAGGCAATGGACCGGAAGTGGGAGCGGGTACCCGTCAAATTTGCGTACCCGCACCCCCCCCCCCCCCCCCCCCGCCCCTCAAAAGGTGCCAATCCTTAATGGCAAGCGGGGGATCAGTCCTTAACGTGGAACTTCCCCTTTTGGGTGGAGCTCCACTTTAAGGAATCTTTAAGCAAAATTGCCAGATATCTAAAACTTTTAAGGGGAATCTATTATGTGTTATATGGGGGGGGGGGGGGGGATTCACATATATACATACATAGGTTGCCCATATAGTGAACTTGGTCTGGAGCAGGGGAGGACTGACAACTCATGGGGCCCCCGGGCAATAGGGGATCATGGGGCCCGTGTCCTCGCCCATACTCAAAAAATCCTATGAAAGGTACCAGGAACATCTCATGGGGCCCCCTACTGACCCCGGGCCCTCAGGCAGTGCCCGAATTTCCAAATGGACAGTCTGCCCTGGTCTGGTGTCGTGTGTACAATATGGCGGACGTACCAGCCAGCGATCCCTTCCAGCTCTTCGGTGTCATTGCCTCCGTTATGTCCCAACCTTCCTCCATGGGGCCCCCGGGCAATAGGGGATCATGGGGCCCCTGTGTCCTCGCCCTCACTCAAAAAAGCCTATGAAAGGTACCAGGAACATCTCATGGGGCCCCCTACTGACCCCGGGCCCTCGGGCAGTGCCCGAGTTCCCCAATGGTTAGTCCGCCCCTGGTCTGGAGTTATTCACTTCAAGGTCATTACAGAGGACAAGAGGGCACTCTACAGTTGGAGGACAGGAGATTTAACCTTCAAATACAGAAAGGCTTCTTCACAGAACTGTGAAAATGTAGAAAAGTCGCGCTCAAGAACTAGCTCTGGCCAGCATGCATTCCTAAATGCACAAAATATACCTGGATACTAATATTAATCGGTGATAACACCAGAGATTAAAGATCCAGGGAATATCTGATTGCCACCTGGAGGATCGTGAAGACATTTTTTTCCCCCACTGGAGTAAATTGGACCATAATTTATTGGGGGTTTCGCCTTCCTCTGGATCAACTGTTAGTATAGGAGAGCGTTTCCAAAACTTTTTTCAGTCAAGGCACCCTTTAAAATTATGGACAGTCCCAAGGCACCCTTTAAAATTATGGACAGTCCCGAGGCACCCTTTAAAATTATGGACAGTCCGGAGGCACCCTTTAAAAGTATGGACCGGCTTGAGGCACCCCATTCTAAAATGTGGAAAACTATTCTAATAGTTTTATATACCGCAGCAACATCCACACATGTAGGACACCCAACATTAGAGGTCATTTATTCTTCCAAAGCAAAGAATTCTTCCAAAGCGAAGAACATTTGCACACTGGTACTGACTAGTATTCCAATGTTTCTCTTCTCCCTCAGTTTTCTCCATCATTGAGCTTATGTGGCACCCCATTCTAAAATGTGAAAAACTATTCTAATAGTGGGCTCAGAGAGATCTTGGGTCAGAATGAGGCCTGTAAGGGTTAACCCTCCTGTAAGAGAGGGCTGAAAAGGGCAGGAAGCTGTCAGCAGGTGTCCATAAGGTCTGGTATTGAGCAAGAGTTGTGCCTGCGCAGCTCACTGTGCAGGGGGCAGACAGGCAGGTTGGTAGCTTTAATGCAGAAGAGACAAAGCATGTCTCTTCTGCATTAAAAATCCTGCCTGTCTGCCCATTTTTTGCCTGTCTGCCCATTTTTTACCTAAAGTTCCACTTTAAACCCTGTAAAGGGACACCTTTACGCTGGCGGTGAGCCGAAGTTTTGCTTTGTTCCAGAGACTGATGGATTGTTTTTTCACTCTAATAGGCTGTTTTTGTTTGTCTTTTTGAAAAACGTTTGCTTTTACACACAAGGGGAAGCACAATAGTTGTGTCTTCAGGGTCCTCTATCTCACTACAAGTCATGTGATCTACTGTAAGTTGCCTAGACTTTGTCACAGGAACGAAGGTCAGAAACAGCAGTACTTGGAAAGCAAAAGTTACTTTTTACTCAAAAACAAAGTCATTTGGTTACCTGTGTGTTACCGATTCATGTACTGATGTTTTATTAATAGGTTCAAAGTAAACAAAGAAAGAAAAGAAAAAGAAATATCCTTTTTTGCATGTTTAAAAATGATTTGACAAAAAGCAATCACGTCATTTCCACTGGAGTGTCTGCACTACACGTCTGAATTCTCACGTTGATTATAATTAGTATGATGTGATGTTATCACTGTAAGGGATGTATTGCTGCGCTGTTCCATACAGACGTCATGAAACCGTGCACGTGTAGCTGTATTAGCTTCCTGTCAGGAAGTCGGTGTCACTGGAAGACAGGAACAACGTGGACACCAGGCCAAGGAACTGGCCGTGGACCCCATTCTATCACAGACTGTGATCAGTTCCCTGCTGCATGTTACTATTATCAGTAGATGTAGCAGACACAAAGCAACTTAGGCCTAGTTCAAATGGACATACTACAGTGCACACCTGTGCAAAGGGCTGTGCTTTCCCACACGGGATGCACAAGTGTTCCATGCATCCCCATGTTGGCAGTCCCATTCATGTCAACTGGGACACAACCGCTGCTCCCAATTTGACATCCATGTGGGTGCCGGTGTGTGTGGGCCCTGAAACGCAGATACAGGAGTTCGGCACAGGCGCCATTCAGAGAAAGCTTTGCATTTTCTAAATGATTGCAAAGCATTCTCTGACTGGACATGGTGGAGAGCATGACATCACCACCCCGCCTCTCCACCTTGTCCAATCAGAGTACCCTTTGCATTCACTCAAAGCATTCTCTGAATGGTGCCTGTGCCAAGCAGCCAACCCCATTCACAATGCAGCAGGGCAGCCACTCAGCATGGGACTTGGAAGCTAGTAGAGGTCACTGAAGTTGTGGTGTCTATACAGTGATTTCCAGCTTCCAGAGCAGCCACTCTCAACCCCACAGAGGAACCCTTGAAATAACTTTCCAGTCTCAGGGAACCCCTACTAAAAATGACTATATTATTATTAATTTACAGGATTTATATAGCGCCAACAGTTTGCTCAGCGCTTTACAATATAATGGGAGACAATACAGCAACAATACAGTTCAATACAAGAGGGATAGGAGGGCCCTGATCCTTGGAGCTTACAATCTAAGAGGGAGGGGCTGGTGGTACAAAAGGTAATAACTGTGGGGGATGAACTGGTAGGAGGAATAGAAGATTCCATTATTAGCTGAGGGCAGGATAGGCTTCCCTGAAAAGAGAGGTTTTCAGAGATCGTCTAAAATTGAGCAGAGTAGGCGATAGTCTGAAAAATTGGGGTAGAGAGTTCCAGAGGATGGGGGAAGCTCTGGAGAAGTCCTGGAGATGAGCATGGGAGGAGGAGACAAGGGAGCTAGAGAACTATATCTACAACTCCTGATACATTAGTGTGATGGTCAGTGGGAAGAATGCTCCTTACAGTTGTGGACGCTGGGAAATATTAACCCCTTACAGATAGCAAAAAAGATCAATTGTGGCTGCGGTTCCTTATCTGAGAGGCAGAAATTGCTCAAGGGACCCCTTAGCAATCTCTGGAGGAACCCTGCTTGAGGAACCCTGCTTGAGAAACCCTGTTCTAGAGGGATCACACAGGTATGATATATGCATAGTTATACTGGTCCCAGCTGGACCAAGGCAACTATGTAAAAAATGCCATACCTGGAATTCTTCCCTACCAACCAAAAGGGAGCAAATAAAGCGTTGCCTGGGTTTACCTACACTTTAAAAGAGAAGTAGTGCTAAAGCTCCTGAACTCCTGAAGCTCCTGAACAGAACTCATTTTCAGCTGACAGCAAGCTAACGTCACTGAGCCGGCCCAGGCTCTGGAGAGATCCCAACTTTAAAGTCAGGATCCACCCAGATGCCTGGACCACCAGCTGGCTAGCCACTGAGAGCCTGAGCCAGCCACTCTCGCCCCCTCCACAGACAGCTGAAGGTGCAAGAGCAGAGAGCCGGTGGCTGACAGTCACCACTCTTTGCTTACTGAAGACTGAGAACTGAGTGATCAGCGGTGTTTGATCACTCAGTTCTCGGTCTCAAAGTTGGCAGACTGATGCTACATCCACCTAGGTGAGTATGATGGTTTGTTTTTTTTAACATTCCCATACTTCTCTTTAATATGTTTTTGTGTAAATACAAATATGGCTTAACGTTTTCTGTTAACTCCTGAACAGTACTAAGGGGCTTTTTTTCGAAGGTCAGATGTTTGCAGCAAACAATATCACAGACAGATAAACAGGAAGCTGAGTCAATGTAATCTATTCTGAAGCTTTCTTGATTATCTCGGAACCTTCATTAAGGAACCTAAAGCGGGAAACCAAAAATACCCAAATTAATTCAGCCTCATGTAGGGGGAAAACCAACACTTTAGGAAGCCGTCGCCACAAAAATGCAAAACATTTGTTGGGAATGTTAACTGTAAATGTACGGAGATTGGCATTAGGGGACAATTAAACCTGAAAATGGAAGTACTTATCAGAGCCACGTAGACAAAACACTTAAAAGACATCAACGTTCGGGTTTCATAATTCCCCTCCCACACTATCCCACGCCAATTTGTTATAAGAGTTTGGTTACTTGTAAGTTATTTTTTTTTTATCATTTCCTACAAAGACCAAAGCAAGCCAAAAGTGCTGGGAAGGACTTTAAAAAGCTCCAGTCACATCTTGTTCAAGAGTTTAAAGCTGAACTCCGGGGGGAAAAAAACCCTTTACCCCTGTAGTGGGTTCTCCTCCTTACTACAAGGGTTGCCTACAAGATGATGAAGGAGGCGATATCCTCACTATATTCCTCGCTCACAGGCTTCCTACTTTATGTAACCAGTCCTGCAGAGCCTCTTCCCTTCGCTGCCCAACTGGTGGTGGCTCTCTGATATCATCCTGTACAATGTAGGACCAGCAGTCCTGGACTGCACATTAAGATGCTGAGAGCTCACCCACAACCTGGGAGCTTCAGACAGTGAAGAAATGAGGAGGAGTGCGCCGGATACGCTGAGTGGGGGACCGAGGAATCTTGCTTGTAGTAAGATCCTAAGTATAAATCTGGCTTTACACCATATGCATGTAACATTTATGTTAACGTTTACATGAACACAACACAAGTGAGGAAGCAGGACTTTCTGCAGGCTAGCATCCTTGATTGCCTATCATCCAAGGTTCCTTTGACTCATGAGGCCCGTTGTTTATCCTCCTAGGTTGCTTAGGTGCAGGCAGCCCCTGTTGCTTATCATCCAAGGTTCCTTTGACTCATGAGGCCCGTTGTTTATCCTCCTAGGTTGCTTAGATGCAGGCAGCCCCTGTTGCTTATCATCCAAGGTTCCTTTGACTCATGAGGCCCGTTGTTTATCCTCTTAGGTTGCTTAGATGCAGGCAGCCCCTGTTGCTTATCATCCAAGGTTCCTTTGACTCATGAGGCCCGTTGTTTATCCTCCTAGGTTGCTTAGATGCAGACAGCCCCTGTTGCTTATCATCCAAGGTTCCTTTGACTCATGAGGCCCGTTGTTTATCCTCCTAGGTTGCTTAGGTGCAGGCAGCCCATGTTGCTTATCATCCAAGGTTCCTTTGACTCATGAGGCCCGTTGTTTATCCTCCTAGGTTGCTTAGATGCAGGCAGCCCCTGTTGCTTATCATCCAAGGTTCCTTTGACTCATGAGGCCCGTTGTTTATCCTCCTAGGTTGCTAGGATGCAGGCGACTTCTGTTTCTTATTATCCAAAGTTGCTAGGAAGCAAACAGCTCCATTTTCTTATCATCCATGGTTGCTAGGACGAAGGTGACCCCCATTTATTGTCCTAGATTGTTAGGACGTGGGCAAAGCTTGTTGCTTATCATCCTAGGTTGCTAGGACGCAGGCGACTCCTGTTTCTTATTATCCAAAGTTGCTAGTGGTCCTTAGTTGCTAGGAAGCAAACAGCTCCAGTTTCTTATCCATGGTTGATAGGACGAAGGTGACCCCCATTTATTGTCCTAGGTTGTTTGGACGTGGGCAACGCTTGTTGCTTATAATCCTAGGTTGCTAGGATGCAGGCGGCTCCTGTTTCTTATTATCCAAGGTTGCTAGTGGTCCTATGTTGCTAGGAAACAAACAGCTCCAGTTTCAAATTATCCATGGTTGCTAGGAGGAAGGTGAACCCCCATTTATTGTTCTAGGTTGTTGGGACGTGGGCCACCCTTGTTGCTTATAATCCTAATTTACTAGGATGCAGGCGGCCCGTTGCTCATAATCCTAGGATGCTAGTACACAGGCAGCTCTTGTTGCTTATCATCCTAAGTTGCTAGGATGCAGGCGGCTCCTGTTTCTTATTATCCAAGGTTGCTAGTAGTCCTATGTTGGTAGGAAACAAACAGCTCCAGTTTCAAATTATCCATGGTTGCTAGGAGGAAGGTGACCCCCATTTATTGTCCTAGGTTGTTGGGACATGGGCCACCCTTGTTGCTTATAATCCTAGTTTACTAGGATGCAGGCGGCCCGTTGCTCATCATCCCAGGTTGCTAGGATGCAGGCGGCTCTGTTGCTCATAATCCTAGGATGCTAGTACACAGGCAGCTCTTGTCGCTTATCATCCTAAATTGCTAAGATGCAGGCGCCTCTTGCTGCCTACAGTCTTTGATTACTATGATGCAAGTGGCTAATAAAGGAGGTGTATTACTGCCCAGATCACCAGGTGAAAACGAAGGGGAAAAAGCCTAAAAAAAAAAAAAAAGAAAACTAATGTAGCCACAACATCTGACTGGTAAGCTGCCATATTTGACATTTTTTGGGCTTTAATGCCACTAAGTCAAGCTAGAGTTTTACTGTGTTGCCGAAACATCTTTTCTTTAGGAATGCATACCTAGAGGGCAACTTCTGAGCACAAACTCCATGCAGATGGAAGCCTGGCTAAAATTGAGCCCAAACCCCAGCTGCTCAGAAACACACACAATTTATGCATCACCACAGAACACTGTGAGGTAATGAATAACAGATTGACAGAACTAAAAATACCATAAAAAAAAAAGCCACAAATTATAAAAGCAGAAAAATGCGCCTATGTCAAAATAGGAGTATAAATGGTAATGAAGGCCAATGCTGGTATCAATTTCCACAACAAACACTGTAAAGATCTTTGGCAAACGTCACAAAACTTTGGGGAAAATTTTAATTGGTGCGCTGTGATTTTATTTCTTTTATTCTTGTCAATTATGACAAACGATATGAGAACAGACGATTCTTGGAAGACGACATGAAGAGCTTCACACCCAGAATCATTGCCAACTTCAACCTGACCTTCGAACGTCTCCTGCAGAAGACGGAGTGTTGCCGTAGATAAGCGGACCAAAAAACTCAAACTGAAAACATCTTATTACAGCAGGAGGGCGAATCTTTTAAACTTTTGTTCTCTGAAAGCTGCCACAACCTGAGCAGAAAAGCCTGTCCCCTGCCAGCATGCTACAGAGGAGCACTGTGTGGAAGCAGTAGTCTCTCTGCAGAGACCCAACATGTCACAGCTAGAGCTCCCAAATCAGCAGGAAGCACGAGCTTTACCGATTCAGCTCTGGGTAGCGTGTCGGACCTCTGCAGAGAGGCTACTGTCTCCACACAGACAGCAAGGGTCCTTCTGCTGGCAGGGGACAGGCTTTTCTACTCAGGCTGTGGCTACTTTTAAAGAAAACAAACTGTAAAGGCCCAGTCACACTATAAATCCTGTAGAATCCGTCACTCCCTCCCCAGCTTTGACAGCAGGAGGGCGAGTCTTTTAAACTTTTGTTCTCTGAAAGCTGCCACAGCCTGAGCAGAAAAGCCTGTCCCCTGCCAGCATGCTATAGAGGAGCACTGTGTGGAAGCAGTAGTCTCTCTGCAGAGACCCAACATGTCACAGCTAGAGCTCCCAAATCAGCAGGAAGCACGAGCTTTACCGATTCAACTCTGGGTAGCGTGTCGGACCTCTGCAGAGAGGCTATGGTCTCCACACAGACAGCAAGGGTCCTTCTGCTGGCAGCGGACAGGCTTTTCTACTCAGGCTGTGGCTACTTTTAAAGAAAACAAACTGTAAAGGCCCAGTCACACTATACATCCTGTAGAATCGGTCACTCCCTCCCCAGCTTTGACAGCAAAGTGTAACCAAAAACGCTGCAAAATCTGCAAGCACTGCCCTCTTCTAGGCGACAAGGGAGGGACACATGAAAGCAGGTAAGTGCTTTCCCTCCTTGCTGTGTTCTCCAAAGCGAAACTGCCTCTGGCAAATTCACACGGATGATGTGACAAGGCCTTAAAACGGAACACCTTGTCTACTGACCTACCTTTCTTCTACCTTTTCTTCCTCTTCAGCTCCCTCATCACCTCCTCCCACGCTCGCATACAGGACTTCTCTGTAGCCTCGCCCATCCTCTGGAACTCCCTACCACAGTATGTCCGGTCAGCCCCCACCCTGTCTGCCTTTAGGCAATCTTTGAAAACTCACTTATTCAAGGAAGCCTGTATTCCAAAATAATTTTATTTCAAAGATCTTTTCTAAGAATTTTCGCTCTGTTTTGCACCATTAGTGGGTCACAGAAACAGACCATTTTCGTGTAACCATCGAATTTGAGTGATCAGGGCATGTTGGAAACTTTTTGAAAAACTAACAAATTTCTAAATCAACGATGGGAGAATCGTGCGAGAAATATAATCGAAAAAGAAATGATCACGAGCTGTGACCTGAAAAGGAAAAGAAAATTCTTGGCCACGAAAATTCTTTTCTGTAGCAACATGAGGTGAAATTTAAAGGCTTTTTTGGTCGAATTTCGAAATCAATGGAGGCACAATTGGGTTACAAATCGCAAGAAGTTTCAGATTTTCGAAAGAAAATTCGTTCGGAATTCGACCCGTGTATGGCCTGCATAAGTGTCAGAACTCAGCAATCACATGACCACTGAGTTCTCACAGCCGCTCTGAGTAGAGAACGATGGCTGTCAGTCACCTGGCTGTGGAAGGGGAGGGAGCGGCTGGCTCAGGCTCTCAGCGGATTCCGCGCCAGACTCTGGGGTGGATCCCGACATTGAGGTCGGGATCCTTCCCCAGCCTGGACCACTGAAGCCCACTGCCGGCTGAAAACGGGTCACACCACAGGAAAACAAACTGCACTCCTGTGATCCACAGAACTACAACCAAAAGAGCTTTGGCTGTACTTCTCCTTTAAGTCTGTCAAACCATACAGTGACCTAAACACTAAACCAGAAGCTCCGGGACTGCTGAAACTTGTAGTGCCACATCCTGAAACCGTGAATGTACATTGACCCGTTGCTTTTCGATGAGTAAACAGAAGGCTTCACTTTCCTGAAAATATCATTTAAAAAAAAGGGGGACCTTGGAGGGCGAGAGAACAGGGCCCAAAGGGACCGGTCAGACCAGAAAGACGCAGCTTCCGTTTCATTGAAGAGTAAGCTCCAGGGGTTTCTATTTCCTACAGCTGCTACTTTGTAACCTTTCTAATGCTCATCTGCTTTTACAAGACAAATAATTGTTGAACAGTTCGTGAAAAATCATTAACTGTTTCTATGGTCGACGATTAAAATAAAAGGTTATTTTATCAAGCAGGACACGTCTTTTTATTACCCCATGATCAGCTGAAATGCTCTGCGAAATTTCCGGCTTTGAGGATTTTCCATTACTGATCTTCATGAGTGGAGTGGCCTCAGTAATATCATGGAGAAGAAATGACACCTTATACACAGGAACTTATTTCTATTGCCTGCTGACTGCTTCAGTGGCTGCTGTGATTTGGTGAGCGTTTCAGCTGATCACGTGGTGGAGCACCTATATTGGTTTTGAAAGAAGATTTAGTCACTTTATTTCTTTTTCAACAAGATTATGGTGATGGAGGACTTTTTTTTAACTTGTTATGGACACTTTAAGGAATATTTTTGTATGTGTTATAGTGTTGCCATATTTTTGATGTACATACACTATATTGCCAGAAGTATTTGGCCAGCCCTTCAAATTATTGGATTCAGGTGTTCCAATCCCCTCCAAATTATTGGATTCAGGTGTTCCAATCCCCTCCATGGACACAGGTGTATACAATCAAGCCCCTAGGCATGCAGACTACTTCTACAAACATTGGTGAAAGAATGGGTCGCTCTCAGGAGCTCAGTGACTCCAAGCGTGGTCCCGTGATAGGTGGTCACCTGTGCAATAAGTCCATCCGTGACATTTCCTGGCTACTAAATATTCCACGCTCAACTGTTATTGGGATTATAACAAAGAGGAAGCAACTGGGAACAACAGCAACTCAGCCACCAAGTGGTAGGCCACGTCACATGACAGGGCGGGGTCAGCGCATGCTGAAGCGCACAGTGCGCAGAAGTCGCCAACTGTCGGCAGAGTCAATAGCTAAAGACCTTCAAACTTGGTGTGGCCTTAAGATGAGCCCAACAACAGTGCGTAGAGAGCTTCATGGAATGGGTTTCCATGGCTGAGCAGCTGCATCCAAGCCTTCCATCACCAAGTGCAATGCAAAGCGTCGGATGCCGTGGTGTAAAGCACACTGCCCCTGGACTTTAGAGCTGTGGAGATGTGTTCTCTGGAGTGACCAATAACGCTTCTCTGTCTGGCAATCCGATGGACGTGTCTGGGTTTGGCGGTTGCCAGGAGAACGGTACTTGCCTGACTGCATTGTGCCAAGTGTAAAGTTTGGTGGAGGGGGGATTATGGTGTGGGGTTGGTTTTTCAGGGGTTGGGCTTGGCCCCCTAGTTAGAGTGAAGGGAACTCTTAAGGCATCAACATACCAAGACATTTTGGACAATTTCATGCTCCCAACTCTGTGGGAAGAGTTTGGGGATGGCCCCTTCCTGTTCCAACATGACTGCGCACCAGTGCACAAAGAAAGGTCCAAAAAGACATGGAGGAGCCAGTTTGGGGTGGAGGAACTTGATTGGCCTGCACAGAGTCCTGACCTCAACCCCACAGAACACCTTTGGGATGAATTAGAGCGGAGACTGTGAGCCAGGCCTCCTCCCCCGACATCAGTGCCTGACCTGACAAATGTGCTTCTGGAAGAATGGTCCAACCTTCCCATAGACACCCTCCTAAACCTTGTGGACGGCCTTCCCAGAAGAGTTGAAGCTGTTATAGCTGCAAAGGGCGGGGCCAACTCAATATTGAACCCTACGGACTAAGACTGGGGGGCCATTAAAGGTCATGTGAGCCAGGCCTCCTCCCCCGACATCAGTGCCTGACCTGACAAATGTGCTTCTGGAAGAATGGTCCAACCTTCCCATAGACACCCTCCTAAACCTTGTGGACGGCCTTCCCAGAAGAGTTGAAGCTGTTATAGCTGCAAAGGGCGGGGCCAACTCAATATTGAACCCTACGGACTAAGACTGGGGGGCCATTAAAGGTCATGTGCGTGGAAAGGGTGGGGCCAACTCAATATTGAACCCTACGGACTAAGACTGGGAGGCCATTAAAGGTCATGTGCGTGGAAAGGCCGGCGTCCCAATACTTCTGGCAATATAGTATATCTTAATATATGAGTCTGCATAAGTATGTAAAGGGCTAAAGCCTTACTTTTACTATTCGCACAGATTTTAAGTGTAATCTAAACTTAAAGTGGCAGCTGCCTTGATGTTTTCCTGCTTTTTGGTTTTCTTTACATATTTTTTAATTGATATATTCATTTTTAAACAATGTACCACTGCCAGCAGCAGTGCCCCTAGGAAGTAAAGCTTAGAGACCAAGAGGCTTGGAGGGCTATGCAAACACTTATTATAGAGACAATGGGGCAGATTTACTAAAACTGGAGTACACAGAATCTGGTGCAGCTGTGCATGATAGCCAATCGGATTCTAACTTCAGCTTGTTCAGTTAAGCTTTGACAACAAAACCTGCAAGCTGATTGGTTTATAGGCACAGCTGCACCAGATTTTGTACTCTTCTGTTTTAGTAAACAAACCCCAATGCAGAGAAAACTACATAGCTGTTTGTTATAGGATACGTTCACCTTTGGGAATATTGTTATTTATTATTATAACAGGAGACAATACAGTAACAATACAGTTCAATACAAGAGGGATAGGAGGGCCCTGATCCTGGGAGCTTACAATCTAGGAGAGAGGGGCTAGTGGTACAAAAGGTAGTAACTGTGGGGGATGGACTGGTAGGAGGAATAGAAGATTCCATTATTAGCTGAGGGCAGGATAGGCTTTGCTGAAGAGAGAGGTTTTCAGAGATCGCCTAAAAGGGAGCAGAGTAGGCGATAGTCTTATAAATTGGGGTAGAGAGTTCCAGAGGATGGGGGAAGCTCTGGAGAAGTCCTGGAGATAAGCATGGGAGGAGGAGACAAGGGAGCTAGAGAGCAGGAGGTCGTGCGAGGAGCGGAGAGTACGGTTTGGGTGATATTTGGAGACAAGATCGGTGATGTAATTTGGGGCGGAGTTATAAATGGCTTTATATTTTATTGTTAATGTTTTGAATTTTATCCGTTGGGCAATGGGAAGCCAGAGGAGGGATTGGCAGAGAGGGGTGGAGGACACTGAGTGGAGGCCAGTGGAGGGATAGGCAGAGAGGGGTGGGGGACACTGAGTGGAGGCCAGTGGAGGGATTGGCAGAGAGGGGTGGAGGACACTGAGTGGAGGCCAGTGGAGGGGTTGGCAGAGAGGGGTGGAGGACACTGAGTGGAGGTCTGTGGAGGGATTGGCAGAGAGGGGTGGAGGACACTGAGTGGAGGCCAGTGGAGGGATTGGCAGAGAGGGGTGGAGGACACTGAGTGGAGGCCAGTGGAGGGATTGGCAGAGAGGGGTGGAGGACACTGAGTGGAGGTCAGTGGAGGGATTGGCAGAGAGGGGTGGAGGACACTGAGTGGAGGCCAGTGGAGGGATTGGTAGAGAGGGGTGGAGGACACTGAATGGAGGCCAGTGGAGGGATTGGCAGAGAGGGATGGAGGACACTGAGTGGAGGCCAGTGGAGGGATTGGCAGAGAGGGGTGGAGGACACTGAGTGGAGGCCAGTGGAGGGATTGGCAGAGAGGGGTGGAGGACACTGAGTGGAGGCCAGTGGAGGGATTGGCAGAGAGGGGTGGAGGACACTGAGTGGAGGCCAGTGGAGGGATTGGCAGAGAGGGGTGGAGGACACTGAGTGGAGGCCAGTGGAGGGATTGGCAGAGAGGGGTGGCTGATACAGAACGGTTAGTAAGGTGGATGAGTCTGGCAGCAGCATTCATGATAGACTGAAGAGGGGAGAGCCTGCGATGAGGTCGGCCAATGAGGAGGGAGTTACAATAGTCAAGGCGAGATATAACACCTGTTTTTCGGGTGGAACATGTAACATGTTCCCGATCATGCAGCCGCTCCCCAAGTTCCACACTCCGTGTGACAGCAGTACGAGGAGAAGTTCCCCGTACTAGCTGTCACTTTTGAAAACCAATGTGGCTCCACCCACATGGCTGCGTCATTCAATCACAGAGTTCCGTGAATGAAGGAACTACAAGTCCCAACGGCCTCAGCAACTGTCAGCTTGTAGGTCTCAATGAACTACCATGACGCTGTGGAGTGATGTGGTAGTTCATGGAGTCTTCCTGTTAGACTGTATCTCCTTGTCCAAATGGGATGTATGGGCACACAGATACACTGACAGGTCTGCAGGTGTCCTGCATGGCACCGGCGATCTACTGATCGCCAGTGCAATGATTCCCAGGCTCAAAAGAAAAATGAAAAAAAATTTTTTTTTTCTGAACCTATTCTGTAATTGCAAACTCCTAGAAGTAAGTCATAGTAAACGTGCAGCTTTCTGCATTATGACTACATTATTTCTTAGAGGGAAAGTTGTGGGTGAGGCTCACAGGTTGGACCAGGTACAGCAGGTCACATGCAATGCTAAATATACTCATCACCTTGACAAGAGAGAGCATGCAGACATTCCTGGGAACATCGGGCTTCTGGAGTTTAATGGATTCTAATGTTTACAAGACGGTCCGCCCATCATGCGCTGTCCTTTACAAAACTATTAAACAAGGTTTAGTTGTACTGGATTAAAAAAAAAAAAAAGGCAATTATTTTCTGAGAACTCCGGGATGTTACTGACAATTGTGTGTTGTGACTGCATCCACTCCAGTCAAATCTGGTACTTCTGTTCTATGCCGATGTCAGCAAGCTGCAACTGATATTAAAGTGGTTGTAAAGGTTGTAGATTTCTTTTTTTTTACCCTAATGCAGGGGTGGGCAAACTTTTTGACTTGAGGGCCGCAATGGGTTCATATATTGGACCCGGGGGCCGGACCAAGAGTAGATGAATGATGTGTATGTGTCATCCATAGTAAGTATAGTAATATTCCCCCATAGTAAGCATAGTAATTCATCCCCCATATAGTAATTCATCCCCCATATAGTAATTCATCCCCCATATAGTAATTCATCCCCCATAGTAATTCATCCCCCATATAGTAATTCATCCCCCATAGTAATTCATCCCCCATATAGTAATTCATCCCCCATATAGTAATTCATCCCCCATATAGTAATTCATCCCCCATATAGTAATTCATCCCCCATATAGTAATTCATCCCCCATAGTAATTCATCCCCCATATAGTAATTCATCCCCTATAGTAATTCATCCCCCATAGTAATTCATCCCCCATATAGTAATTCATCCCCCATATAGTAATTCATCCCCCATATAGTAATTCATCCCCCATAGTAATTCATCCCCCATATTAAGTCCCCAAGTCCCCCCTGTGTCAATTCACTTACCTTTGCTCCGCGCGTTCCTCTCGCCGTGTTCCCGCGTCGTTCCAGTGTAGCATGAAAATCTGTCTCCTATGAGGATCTGTCCCCCTCGACGTATCTGCGCATGTGCCAGTTTCAGGCATTAGCAGCCGATCGGCGATCTCCGGCACATGCACAGATACGTCGAGGGGGACAGATCCTCATAGGAGACAGATTTTCATGCTGCATCGGTCTTCAGGGCGGACTGTGAGAGGAGCCTAGCGGGAGCCTAGCACCGCGGGCCGGATTAAAAGGTCCGCCGGGCCGTAGTTTGCCCATTGCTGCCCTAATGTCATCTCTGAAGGAAGGTTAAAAAAAAAAAAAAAAAAAAAAAAAAAACTTCCATTGTCAGCCCCCCCAGATACTTACTTTAGCCCGATCTCAGGCGCAGCACTGGATTGACAGCAGCAGCACTGCATTCGCTCTCCCACTTTTCACTGGACTCAGTGAGAGCAACAAGAGTCATTCTGTAGCTACGTAGTGTCATACACATGATTAGCACTTCTGTCTGGCAGCAGTAAGGTTGTCGGTTCAAATCCCAACCACGGCACTACCTGCCTGGAGTTCAAATGTTCTCCCTGTGCCTGCTTAGGTTTCCTCCGGGTACTGCAGTTTCCTCCCACGCTCCAAAGACATGCTGGTAGGTTAATTGGCTCCTGGAGGGCTTCATTTTAAGGCAAGTCTGTCACAACGTGCTAGCATGTGGTGCATACTGGCACATTATGGCCCAAACTGCCCTGGGGTCCTCATTTCTTTAATTTATTCTATGACCTTTACTACCACTTTCAATTTCAAAAGAACTCCCTCCCTCCATCCATCCATTTCATCAGGTTTTATTTTGCTAAGAAATCACTTTGTAAAACCACCCCCTAGCATTTCTAGCTGCGGCCATCTTGAGTAAAGGCAGATGATTCATGTCGAATTTTCATCCTGGAATCCATCTGTCCTTAGCTCAGGCAGAAGGGTGTGCATAGCTGAGAAAGCCCCTCCTCCAGATAAAATGTAAAAGAAGCAGATATGATTCTACAAGAACGCCTTGCAATGTACAGTATGCAGCTATCCCAAATTGTTTATTTTCTCCCCATAAAAATAGGAGTTTCACTTTATAATGCAAGTATAATAATTTGCTTTATAAGACTCATAAACACAATAATTGAAGCAAAGCGTCATCACCATTTCATTTTCTTGTCGTGTAACCCTTTCTAAATTATAATTCCAATTTACGGGGACTCTTCCTTCTAGTGATACAAATAGGTGACTCAGTGGCAGGGGCGGACTGACAACTCATGGGGCCCCCAGGCAATAGGGAATCATGGGGCCCCTGTGTCCTTGCCCAAACTCAAAAAAGCCTATGAAAAAGGTAGCAGGGGCATCTCATGGGGCCCCCTACTGACCCTGGGCCCTCGGGCAGTGCCCGAGTTTCCAAATGATCAGTCCGCCCCTGGCTCAGTGGGTAAGTACGTGCAGTTCTGCACACTGGGGTTTATGTTCGCCTTTCTCAGGTTGATCCTGATATTGCAGCGCCGAGTCTCGGTTTCTAATACGTCCGTGTCATCTTTATATATGCGGTTTCACGCACGAAGGCCCGCGCCAGCTGGCTGACTGATCTTTGTTTCGACGGTCCGTCCGGCCATGGCAGGCGGGCCAGAGGATTAGAGAGAAATTCACCGCATCATCTCACAGATGAGCGAGATCAAAGGCTGGTGGCTGCCGTGAAAAGCTGATCTGGCACAGAGAAGATGATGCCACCGCATAGCTTGCCAGGACCGTCGCTCTGCTGCCTGCGAATCCTGCAGCCGGAGGACTCACAGCTTCAAATAAACCCAAGGTGAATAATGGACACAAAGGGGGTCCCTGCAACCCTGGTACCCAACCTGCGGCCCAAGGGCCACACCACTTTGAAGCTTACTGTGCGGTCCTCAGGGACCCCCCTTTCCTGTGCTGTTCCTACTTTTCTATTTTTATGTTTTGTATTTTTCCTCTAACCTTCTATAATGTAAATAATAAAGCAAATTTTAGAAGTGCTGTAGGGAGCAAAAATGCGAACACGCTGATTTGTAATGGCCGTGATCTCCAGCATTCTCAGTTTATATGTCTTCAGGCTTTGACTGTCTCCATTCTCCAAAGCCTGTATTGTGATTGCAGTCTCTGACCATCTCCTGTAGTATGTCTGCAGTCTCTGACCATCTCCTGTAGTATGTCTGCAGTCTCTGACCATCTCCTGTAGTATGTCTGCAGTCTCTGACCATCTCCTGTAGTATGTCTGCAGTCTCTGACCAGCTCCTGTACTATGTCTGCAGTCTCTGACCAGCTCCTGTACTATGTCTGCAGTCTCTGACCAGCTCCTGTACTATGTCTGCAGTCTCAGACCAACTCCTGTACTATGTCTGCAGTCTCAGACCAACTCCTGTACTATGTCTACAGTCTCTGACCATCTCTAGTATGTCTGCAGTCTCTGACCAACTGCTGTAGTATGTCTGCAGTCTCTGACCATCTCCTGTAGTATGTCTACAGTCTCTAACCATCTCCTGTAGTATGTCTGCAGTCTCTGACCAACTGCTGTAGTATGTCTGCAGTCTCTGACCATCTCCTGTAGTATGTCTACAGTCTCTAACCATCTCCTGTAGTATGTCTGCAGTCTAAGACCATCTCCTGTAGTATATCTGCAGTGCCTGAGCATCTCCTGTAGTAGGTCTGCAGTCTCTGACCACCTCCTGTAGTATGTCTGCAGTCTCTGACCATCTCCTGTAGTATGTCTGCAGTCTCTGACCATCTCCTGTAATATGTCTGCAGTCTATGACCATCTCCTGTAATATGACTGCAGTCTCTGACCATCTCCTGTAGTATGTCTGCAGTCTCTCATCATCTCCTGTAGTATGTCTGCACTCTCTCATCATCTCCTGTTACATGTCTGCAGTCTCTGATCATCTCCTGTAGTATGCCTGCAGTCTCTGATCATCTCCTGTAGTATGCCTGCAGTCTCTGACCATCTCCTGTAGTATGCCTGCAGTCTCTGACCATCTCTTGTTACATGTCTGCAGTCTCTGACAATGCATTTACTGAATATTCTGGGCGGCCCTTTGGTGATATTTGTTCAAAATGCTGGAGTTTTACCATAAGCAGACCCATTTTGCATGAAGAAGGAAGGGCAAAAATTCTGTAGAGCTGCCGGCTCAGAAAAGCGTAGTTCCTGTTCTTCTGTACAATGTACCGTATATCTAGCGCGATGTATCCATGTATTCCTTGCCATAACTAGCAGGCAAAGGTGCTAATAAATGGTAAATTGGCCTCTTTGGCTGGTATTGCCCATATAAACGTTTTTCTGGTGAACTCCTTGGCCGCCTCTTAGCGCCGGTGACCAGATCTGGTTGCACACGTTCCCAATATCCATGAACGCCCTCGAGACTGCAGTACAGTGTATGTTATAAACTGTCATTTATTCCGACGCCGGCGTTTAAAGAATGCCATTCTTCTCCTTACATAATCTCATTAACCTTCTCTGCTTCCTCCAATGACAAGGGCAGAACCTGTATTCTAGAAATATTGCCACACGCACTGCTCCAACCATAACAACAATCTAACCCCGGGGAAAACACAATAAATCTTCACAGAACATGAGCACACCGACATTGATGATGGATCCAAGCAAGATAGGCAAAAAAATAACCCATTAAAAAAAAAAAAAGATCCTTTAAAGAGAACCTGTAGCCTGCAAAGCTTGTTCTATAGACAAGTGTTTCTCAACCTTTTTTCAGTCAAGGCACCCTTTACAATTATGGACAGTCCAGAGGCACCCTTTACAATTATGGACAGTCCCGAGGCACCCTTTACAATTATGGACAGTCCCGAGGCACCCTTTACAATTATGGACAGTCCAGAGGCACCCTTTACAATTATGGACAGTCCCGAGGCACCCTTTACAATTATGGACAGTCCAGAGGCACCCTTTACAATTATGGACAGTCCAGAGGCACCCTTTAAATTTATGGACAGTTCCGAAACACCCTTTACAATTATGGACAGTCCCGAGGCACCCTTTAAAATTATGGACAGTTTTTTGGCACCCTTTAAAATTATGCACAGTCTTGAGGCACCCTTTATAATTATGGACAGTCCCGAGGCACCCTTTATAATTATGGACAGTCCCGAGGCACCCTTTATAATTATGGACGGTCCCGAGGCACCCTTTAAAATTATGGACGGTCCCGAGGCACCCTTTAAAATTATGGACGGTCCCGAGGCACCCTTTAAAATTATGGACGGTCTCGAGGCACCCTTTATAATTATGGACGGTCCCGAGGCACCCTTTATAATTATGGACGGTCCCGAGGCACCCTATATAATTATGGACGGTCCCGAGGCACCCTATATAATTATGGACGGTCCCGAGGCACCCTTTATAATTATGGACGGTCCCGAGGCACCCTTTAAAATTATGGACGGTCCCGAGGCACCCTTTAAAATTATGGACGGTCCTGAGGCACCCTTTAAAATTATATACAGTCCTGAGGCGCCCTTTAAAATTAGGGACTGCATTCTAAAATGTGAAAAACAATTCTAATAGTTTTATATAATGCGGTAACATCCACACATGTAGGACAACCAACATTAGAGGTGATTTATTCTTCCAAAGCAAATATACTTTTGCACACTGGTACTGACCAGTATTCCAATGTTTCTCTTCTCCCCAGTTTTTATCCATCACTGAGCTAATGTGGCCCCAGCAATGATGGAGAGGGGCAGGAGACGGTCAAATTAGGATGCTGTGCAGGCAACCGACATCCTCCTTATCAACTGATGATGTCATTGGTTGTCAGGACGCCGGAGGCTAGAAGGTCGTAATGGTGCACAATGAAAACCCGTGGCTATGTGTAATTAAAAGGCAGGCTTGTTCCACCTGCTGGCTTGCATTTCAGTTTTGGCCAATTTTTAGACATTTTTGCCAAAGCACCCCCTGAAGAAACCTCAAGGCACCCGGGGTGCCTGGGCACCTTAGTTGAGAAAGGCTGCTATAGAACATTACACAACAATGCAGATAAAGGGGTTGATTTACAAAAAGCAAATAGGTTGTGCACTGCAAGTGCAGTTGCTCTAGATCACGCAAGTAAAAAAAAAAAAATAGCATTTTTGCTTGCACATGATTGTATGAAAAGAAATCAGCAGAGCTTCACCTCATTTCAGAGCTTCGCCTCGGTTCTAAAGCAACTGCGCTTGCAGCGCACAGTATATTTACCTTTAGTAAATCAACCCCAATGTGTCACATTTATGTTGTCATTTGGCGAGTCATCTGCTGGGAAATCTTCAGGGAATTTCTTGCACCTTTCATTTCAATTTCCAACTCTACAGCAGAGAGATGCGTGAGGCTGGGAGTCTGGGACACCTAGAAATACATAGGTCCGCGCCCAGAGATAATTCACCATGATTTTAGAACATAAAAATGATCATTGACAAAACACTGAAGGAATTAAAGTGTTTGTAAAGGCTAAGTGTTTTTTTTTTTTTTTTACCTCAACCGCTTACGCGCCACCCTATAGCAGAAATACTGCTACAGGGCGGCACGGGTGCGCAAAATCACACACACATATATATATATATATATATGTGTGTGTGTGATTTTACAGTTCTGGGTAGGGGGCGCATGCACAGCCTCAGCTGTCAATCAACGGGTCCCAGACGGTGATTCCCCCGCCGGCACCTAGCGCTCTCTGAGCATTTCCGACGGCGGAGAAATCTGTATGTAAACAATGTCAGCTCCTGCACACTGCTTTCTATGGCTCTGCATTGAAAATAGCGCCACAATGAAAAACGCACCGCATTTGCCAATGCGTGGGGGTACAATTAAGAAATAAATGGCACCCCTGCACATCTGCTAAAGAACAGCACATTTCATTTATTTGCATGTCTGGAACGCATGCCGTTTTGCGCATGTTTTTATGGATGCAGGAATGTGAGCCAAGCCTTATACTGGGGTGCCTCAGGACTGAACTCAGAACTTATATTGGGGTGCCTCAGGGCTGAACAGACTTTACGAGGGCGCCATGGCTGGAAGAAGGTTTGGAAACACTACTACAGTAGTCTGCGCTACATACTTTCTCTTTAAGAACCAGTTGGAACTTTGGTTTAGAGCAACCCAGCCAGCAGCTTGTTTACATCATCTCCAGGATGGGCGTTGCAGTTTGGACACTACATGTATTTTCGGAAAGGTGTTTCGGACACAACACGCGGCTTCAATTAAATCGCTCCTCGTGGGGAAAATTAAAATGGCCAAATTTCAGCAAAAACGTGGAGGTTTCTCATTTGTCAGCAGAGTCCCCCTTCCAAATACTTTTTCCAAAGATGAAAGATGGCAAAGCCAGAGGATTCCAAAGTGTTCTGTTTAGAAAACCCTGTGAGAAATCTCAGGAAAGCAGATCCACTTTATTATAGGGGAGACAAAAGAACAGGATTTGTAATGCAAAACAGAATTTGCCGACATTTCAAGTAGCTTCCTCGACCTCGTTCACACGGGGGTACCAATCTGTACACATGTGCAAAGGGCTGTCATCCGCTCTGCATGCACAGGTGTTCTGTGCTGGTGCATGCAGGCAGCCTGTTCAATGCAATGATAGGTGTCCAGCTGCATGACCCTAGGTTCACATCTGTGCGGGTGGTGCCGCTGCGGATCAGCACGCAAATCTGTACAGCCGCATCACCCGCACAGAGAATTGCGGACCCGCGGGCGGGTGACATCAGTTCTAATGGCACGCCGCCCGCACTGGAAAACACAACCGTACTGGGAACCTCAGCTGCGTTTTCCAAAGTAGTGCAGGAACAACTTTCCCTGCGTGTCACGGGCATGGGAGTCCATTCAAATGAATGGGCTCTCGTGCAAGTGCAAAACACGGCCCGCACGGCTGCACAGGTGTGAACCAGGGGTAAATGTGCATGGATTTCTAAAGCAGACATCCACTCTAAAGGGGCATACTGCGCTGTCCTGCTTCCTCTTCCCTCCCTCTCTAACAAATTTTTCATTTTTTGTAAGTACTGCAATTAGGTGAGTATTTCTCCCCACCCTCTGCGCATATTTGCCACAGAGCTCAGGTCCTGAAAGAGCCCTGCGGCACATCTGCTCATACATCCATTTCCCCGACCATCTGCACCCATGTGGGGTTTCCCGCGCATGTGCAAAGACTGCTACTCCAGCAGTCCAAAACCTTTTTCTGTCTTTGCGCATGAGCAGAAAATCACCTGCCCCTGCGCAGATGGGCCACCCCCCCATCCTCTGGGCTCCACCATTAAGGTGCATGTACAGAAGGGCCACCTCCCCTCCTCTGGGCTCCACCATTAAGGTGCATGTGCAGATGGGCCACCTCCCCCCCTCCTCTGGGCTCCACCATTAAGGTGCATGTGCAGATGGGCCACCTCCCCCCCTCCTCTGGGCTCCACCATTAAGGTGCATGTGCAGATGAGCCACCCCCCCATCCTCTGGGCTCCACCATTAAGGTGCATGTGCAGATGAGCCACCCCCCCATCCTCTGGGCTCCACCATTAAGGTGCATGTACAGATGGGCCACCCCCCCTCCTCTGGGCTCCACCATTAAGGTGCATGTGCAGAAGGGCCACCCCCCCTTCTCTGGGCTCCAACATTAAGGTGCATGTGCAGATGGGTCACCCCCCTCCTCTGGGCTCCACCATTAAGTTGCATGTGCAGAAGGGCCACCCCCCCTTCTCTGGGCTCCAACATTAAGGTGCATGTGCAGATGGGCCACCCCCCCAATAACCCCCGGTTCACATCTATGCGGCCGTCCGGGCCAGGTTTTGCACGGGCACGAGAGCCCATTCATTTGAATGGACTCCCTTGCCTCGTGACACGCAGGGAAGACGTCCCGGCTCGTCTTTGGAAAATGCAGCCGAGGTACGGTTGCGTTTTCCAGTGTGGGCGGCGTGCCATTAGAACTAATGGCACCTGCCCGTGGGTCCGCATTTCTCTGTGCGGGTGGTGCGGCTGCACGGATTTTCGTGCGGATCCGCAGCAGCACCACCCGCACAGATGTGAACCTAGGGTAAAACCTCTCCTGTGAAAGGTAATGAAGGTGAATATTGTGATGTGAGGAGCAAAAAGCAGGTGAGACTTTGAAGAGGGGAAAAAAAAAAGAACATTTTTGTTACATTGTATCACTACGGCACTTTGTTACTTTTTTTTTTCTTTTTCTTCATCTTTCTGTGAATTCGGTCCAGGAGTATATAAACAAAACTGCTAAAAATAAACTGTGTTCCACGTACCAGTTCAATTCCCTGTGGGAACGGCGTATCGCTCCAGTCCGTCAGAGGAAACCTTTGAATTATTTTGCCCAATCCTTCGCCAGAGCCTGTGAATAGAAAGAAAAATAAAGTCAAGGATCTGCAGCTGTATAACCACAATGAGATACACAAGTCTTTGTTCTCTGCTGCACTCCTATCATCCTATCTGGTTAGAACTTTGCATCTTTTCTGTGCTTTTCAGCCAAGACTTTCTATCCTCCAACACAGGATGATAAGCAGTTGCCTAGAGACTATACAAAGAGCAGAACGGAGACGAGTCTTAAAGTGTTACTATTATTTTTTCCTCACTAGGATGGAGGGTGTGGGTCCTCGGGCCTGCCCTAAAGTCTAGGGGGCGTATGAGTGGCCATCAGGTTCCTTCATCCCCTGTCCCTAGGGGGGGGGGGTCTCTCTTTCGGAGAGCCCCCTGACCTAGTACTCGGTGGTTGGCTTCGGCTAGCCACAAGGAAAGGGGTCCGCCGGGCCTTTTTAGCCAAAAAAGTCCATGGTGGACCATGTGGGACCCTTTGTCGCTGTCAGGAGCCTTTTGCCCCTTTGGGAGGTATACTAAAGCACCCCAAGTGCACTTTTTTTTGTTTGTGTTTTGCGCGTTTTTTATTCACTTACGGGTTATTGTTATTTTCTCACCTCCGCGGACTTTAAAAATAATAATAAAAAAAAATGTTGGTAAGCTGCAATATATTACAGTTTTTGGGTTTAATAGCGCTTCATACAGTGGTGTATTTAGGTTTTGTGCTGCCCTAGGCAACACAAAAATTATCTGCCCCCATGGACACAAGCCAACACCATCCCCCCCACCCATTCCTCCTCCTGCAGAGAGAGCCTAACATTGACCAACAACACCCATGCCCCCCCACCTAGAAGAGCCTTCCACTACCCCCCCAACCCCCGGGAATAGAGAGAAAGACACTCATCTTCACAGCTCCGGACATCCCCGGGAATAAGAGTCAGGCTCTACATACACCATCAAACAGCCCGCAGCCTCTCTCAGATCCCACCTGGTTCCCATGGCATGCGTGTCCCTTCTTTCATCCCTTCTTCTGGCGGGAGGTGCTGCCCCCCTGAAAAATGCCGCCCTAAGCAGGTGCCTTGTTTGCCTTGTGGTAAATACACCCCTGGCTTCATAGCGAACCTCAAGGCATGAAGGAGAGCGATTTGTAGCAGTGAATTCCAACCCAATGCTGTAGCACTAGTTAATCAACTAGGAGATAAGAGGGGGACACTGGAAGAAGGGGAGGATCAGAGAAATAAGGATTGTTTTTACACAATGCGGAGGATTAACCCCTTAGGTTCCACAATGAGTATAACAAGAATGCTTTACTACATATGCATCCTGATTTTACTGTTTTGTGGGTTTAGATTGTAAACTCTAAACGAGCCGGGCCCTCTTGTACGGCTTACAATCTAAGAGGGAGGGATAAAGGTTTTACATGAATAAAAGCTGATCACAACTCTGCCCCCAGCTACATCACCAACCAGGTCTCAAAATATCAACCAAACCGCTCTCTCCCAAGACCTTCTGCTCTCTAGTTCCAGTGTCACCTTCTCCCATGCTCGCCTCCAGGACTTCTCCCGAGCTTCTCCCATTCTATGGAACTTCTTACCCCAATCTGTCCGGCTGTCTCCTAATCTATCCACCTTTAGACAATCCCTGCAAACCTCTTTAAAGAAGCCTATCCTGCTTCTACCTAGTAAACCGCCATTTATTTCCTCCATCAGCTCATCCCCCCCACAGCTATTACCTTTTGTATCACTCAACCCTTCCTCCTAGATTGTAAGCTCTGACGAGCCGGGCCCTCCGATTCCTCTTGTACCAAATTGTATTGTAACTGTAATGTCTACCTTCATTTGGTAAAGCGCTGCGCAAACTGTTGGCGCCATATAAATCCTGTATAATAATAATAATCACTGTAAGCACCCCTGTCAGTGGTAAATGGGTTATCTCATCCATGTAAACTGATACATTCTGCAGGAGAGATTGAACTTCTGAAAAACTGCAGAGTTGGTGGCTGAATCACCTGATGAAAATAGAAGACAAAAAAGAAAACTAACACAGCCACCACATCTAATAATTGGTAAGCTGTAATAAATTTTTGCTATTGGGTTCTATACCACTTTAAAGCACACAGCCACAGACAACGATTTATTCTGGGTGTCTTCCCTAAGAGATCAGCCAACCTGCGTATTAGCAGTCCAACTGGCATCACAAGCATAGAAAACTGGGAATAATATTAGAGGTCCAAGGAGCTCGGGTATTCGTAACTATAAAAATATTTTTGGTTTAGACCAGGGTCCTCCTTTACCCTAGGTTCACATCTGTGCGGGTGGTGCCGCATATCCGCACGAAAATCCATACAGCCGCACCACCCGCACAGAGAAATGCGGACCCGCGGGCGGGTGCTATTAGTTCTAATGTCACGCCGCCTGCACTGGAAAACGCAACCGTACTGAGAACCTCGGCTGCGTTTTCCAAAGAAGTGCCGGGACTTCTTCCCTGCGTGTCACGGGGCACGGGAGTCCATTCAAATGAATGGGCTCTCGTGTCCGCGCAAAACGCAGCCCATATGGCCGCATAGATGTGAACCGGGGGGTCAAACCTAGATCAAACTTTGGCAACGTCTACCGCCCTATCACAACGCTAGCTACGAATCGGATTTGTCGGTGAACATTAGATTCCTCAACAAGTACATTAACAATTGAAGCGAGCATTAAATAAACCACGGCATAAATTAAAAATGCCGTCTTCGGGGCCAGAAACGAGACATTTCGCTCTTGTTGTGCAATAATTAACAGCACATGTTCGCCGCACCGCATCTTTCGAGCATGAGTCAAGACAACTGAAAAACAGCACAGCAGATCTGCACCGGTTACATAAAGTCCTCGAACAAAGTCCCAGTGCGGCTGCCGAGAGTCGGCCCATCCAAAAATATTCACGATGGTTTCTATTCCGGGCCTGGGACAGCACTTGGTATTTATTCTGTGTAAACAGGGCGACATCTGGAGCGTAGAAAACAAAAGGCGCTAGATTCGGCCAATTCTGGCATCCCCAGTGCCATGGCGGGATGATCAACAGATAGCTCAAGTCAAGCCAATATGAATGGAAGGGTTTGGATCTCTTCCCATTTTCCTTCATTCTTCTAGAACAGGGGTGAGCAAACTTTTTGACTTGAGGGCCGCAATGGGTTCATATAGTTCAAGGGTTCAAGAGTAGATGAATGATGTGTATGTGTCATCCATAGTAAGTATAGTAATATTCCCCCATAGTAAGCATAGTAATTCATCCCCCATATAGTAATTCATCCCCCATATAGTAATTCATCCCCCCTATAGTAATTCATCCCCCCTATAGTAATTCATCCCCCATATAGTAATTCATCCCCCATATAGTAATTCATCCCCCATATAGTAATTCATCCCCCATAGTAATTCATCCCCCATATAGTAATTCATCCCCCCTATAGTAATTCATCCCCCCTATAGTAATTCATTCCCCATATAGTAATTCATCCCCCATATAGTAATTCATCCCCCATATAGTAATTCATCCCCCATATAGTAATTCATCCCTCATATAGTAATTCATCCCCCATAGTAATTCATCCCCCATATAGTAATTCATCCCCCATATAGTAATTCATCCCTCATATAGTAATTCATCCCCCATAGTAATTCATCCCCCATATAGTAATTCATCCCCCATAGTAATTCATCCCCCATATAGTAATTCATCCCTCATATAGTAATTCATCCCCCATATAGTAATTCATCCCCCATATAGTAATTCATCCCCCATAGAGTATTTCATCCCCCATAGAGTATTTCATCCCCCATAGAGTATTTCATCCCCCATAGAGTATTTCATCCCCCATAGTACTATTCCCCCCCAAGTAGTAAGCCAAGTCCCCCCTGTGTCAATTTACTTACCTTTGCTCCACGCGTTCCTCTCGCCGTGTTCCCGTTCCGGTCTTCAGGGCGGACTGTGAGAGGAGCCTAGCTCCCCTCACGTTCGTCACGCTGCCCCGCCTACACACATCCTGACAGCCAATGTATCACACTCCGCGGGCCGGATTAAAAGGTCCGCCGGGCCGTATAAGGTCCGCCGGGCCGTATACGGCCCGCAGGCTGTAGTTTGCCCATTGCTGTTCTAGAACGTTGCTCACTCCATTATAGCGCTCTTAGACGGCTCAGGTTGTATTCTGATTGGCTGGTGCTCTTTGGGAGGAAACACTCTCCTCTGGCTGCCGCTAGGTGCCTGGCTGTTTCTGGATACAATGCTTACAAACTAGAAAAATGAATGAAAATTCGGCTGCCGAAAAATCAAAATGCACTTGGCCAAAAAACCGAAAGGCACAGTTTTTAAAAATGAATATATATTTTTTTGGAAAAAAATAAACTTTGATTAAAAAAATATATATATATATACCCCAATTGTTTTGTAAAATATGTAAGAGGATGTTAGGGTGAGAAAATACATACCCGACATGTCACACTTTAAAATTGCGCACGCTCGTGGAACGGCATGAAACTGTGGTACTTAAAAATCTCCATGGGTGACGATTTAAAAATGCCTAACAGTGTAAAGTTACAGAAGAGGTCCAGTGCGAGAATTATTGCTCTTGCTCCGACATTCGTGGCGATACCTCACATGTGTGGTTTGAACACCATTTACATATGTGGGCATGGCCTACGTATGAGTTTACCACTATGTGCGAGCACGGGGGGGCACTTTATACTTTTTGAAAAAAATGTATTTAATGTCTTTTTTAATTTTTGCACTGTTCCTTTTAAAAGAAATTGTAATCACTTTTAGTCTGAAAACAAGAAATGCATGCATCCCTTGTGATAGAAATAATTAGTGACAGGTCCTCTTTATAGAGAGATCTGGTGTCAATAAGACCCCACATATCTATTCTGCAATGTACAGCATTAAAGAAAAAAAAATGGCCAGAAACGGAAGTGATGTCACTCCGGTCCTCCAAGGGCATAGAGATGTGTGGCGGCCATCTTTCCTTCTCTCATCTCTATGCCCAGCGCCGGGATCGATGGCTTCTCAGGTAAGGCTGAACTACCGAGCGGCGGCCGGGCGACAGCGGACGGGCAATGGCAAAGGGCGGGCGGCTTTGAGGGGGCGTGGTTTTATCGGCACGTCTATCGGTGCTTTTTTTTTTTTTCTTCATTTCAGCCGAAAGGGGTGTTTTCGGCCGAAACGTTTCAGCCACTGGAATTTCGGTGCATCCCTATTACAAACACAAGTCAATGGCTTGCAACACACACTGATCAGTCATAACATTCTGACCACTGACAGTTCAAGTGAACATTGATGATCTTGTTACAATGGCATCTGAAAGCGAGTGGGATATATTAGGCAGCAAGTGAACATGTTGTCCTTGAAAGCAGAAAAAAAATGGGCAAGTATAAGAACTTGAGCAACTTTGAGCCAAATTGTAATGGTTAGACAACTGGATCAGAGCAACTCCAAATCTGCAGCTCTTGTGCGATGTTCCCGGTCTGCAATGGTCCAGGCTACCTAAAATAGTCCAAAAAGATGGAAAAACCGGGGACAGCGTCATTAGTAGCCAAGACTCATTGATGTACATGGGGAGCGAAGGAGTCTGCAGTGGTCAGGACCGACCAAAAGTGATCTAAGGAAATAAAACCAGCCAACTGGCGAAAGGATCACGGGTGGCCAAGGCTCACTGATGCACTTGGGGAGAGAAGGCCGGGCCGTGTAGTCCGATTCAATAGAAGAGCTACTGGAGCTCAGATTGCTGAAAAAGTGAATGCTGGTTCTGATAGAAAGGTCTCAGAACACAGAGCAGGGGTCTCCAAACTTTATACACAAAACTCTCTCTCTCTCTCTCTCTCTCTATATATATATTTGGGAAGAATATTTTTTAAATACATTTTTCTTCCATGTGGGTCCCTTCTTCACGGATAAGGTATAAAACCTGCCAAAGGGATCTACATTACCCCATTAGAGTGCATATTTATTAGCCTATGCTAGCCAATAAATGGTATCACCGAAATGCCAAACTTTCTGCATTAATCGATGGCTAACACAGTACTATCCTACATAAAATTGGAATTCCAGGTTATTACCAACTATGCTTAAGCCTGCTCCCACCCACCTTTCCAAATCCTATTCTAATTACCCCGTGAGAGGAATATACTTACCTATTCTGAGGGAGCTCCGGTCCGGTCATGCGATCTCCCCAGTGGCCGCCTTCAGAGAACTGGAGGTTGAAATGCCTGGACAATGCCGCCACCCATGGGCTTACCATGGGGCATTTGTTATCAGTAGTCCCTCCTCTTCCCTGAAGCTGCCACTGGGAGCCCATGACATGACCGGGCCAGAGCCCCTTGTGAAGAGGTAAGTATAAGCATCTTCCTTTCACAGGGTAGTTAGAATAGGATTAAAAGAGGGGGAGTGCAGATTTAAGAATAGTTAGCAATAGCCTGGAATTCCTCTCAGGAAAGTACCAACTGATACAAAATGGCTATTAAAATTTCAGACATTTGGTGACTTGTTTAAACCCTTGACGCTGATGTCACACAAATATGCGGCCTCATAGAACTTGGCTTTTTTCCGTGGGGCCACATATTTGCATATCTATCGGCGCGCTTCCAGCACAAAGACCGCAGTGTCACTGACACCCCCGGGTCCCGTTCTAACGATCGGGACCTGGGACTCCAGATTCCGGATCACATGATTGCTGTGATAGCCTCTGATTGGCTATCACAGTGACCAGTCACTGTACAGCCCGGCCCCTTTGCTTTTTTTTCCCTCTCTATAATTGGAGAAGAGAGATACATTGTATCTCTCTAATTCCTGGCATAGAGAGAAAAAAAAATGTTTGTAAAAAAAAAAAAAAAAAAAAGATAAATATTAAAAAAGAAAAAATAAAGAAATACCTAGATCAAGGTTTAATCTAGTTCAGTTCCAGGGCTAGTGTTTGGGTCAAGGTCAGGGTCAAAGGTTAAGGTCAAAGGTCAGGATTAAAAAAAAAAATTGGTGTCAGTTAGTGTTAATGTCAGTGTGTTTTAGGTAAAAAAAAAAAAAAAAAAGACAAAAACAAAATGCAAGCTATTGATTCTGGGCGGTACTACGGGTACAAACAACAAATAACATACACATATATGGTATCGCTGCGATCGTCAAGAGCTGGAGAATTTATTTTGGGTTGTTCCTTGGTGGTAGGTTATGGTAGTAACAAGAAACACACAGCTAAATTAAAAAAAAAAAATTTTTTTTTTTTTTTTTTTTTACTATTTTGGGCCAGTTTTCCTTTGATAATAAAACAAAATCAGGAGATATCCATTACCATTTACCACTATTTTGGGCCAGTTTTCCTTTGATAATAAAAAAAAAAAATCAGGAGCTATCCATTACCATTTTTCACCAAATGAAAGCCCAATTTGTCCTGAAAAAATCAAGGTATAATCCACCTGGATGTACAAAGTAGTTGTGATGATATGTACGGTTTTACGATCACATGTCAACGTTGCAGAATTGTGCTTGGGCATTTAGATTTGATTTACCCTTAGGCGTGAAGGGGTTAAGCTGTCTCTGGAAACACGAAGATGTCTTGGATTCCCTTGTCTAATCTGAATTTATCAAAAATAGCTAGACTGGTATTGACCTCCATTACAGCTTTGTCCTAGTCTCTAAAAACAGGTGCAAGTTATGTCTAGGCCAGGGGTCTCCAAACTTCCTAAACAAAGGGCCACTTTACTGTCCTTCAGACTTTGGGCGTCCAGGCTGTGGCCAGCGGGAGGGGAATACGCCCTGGTGTCAACGGGAGTAAACAATGCTCCACCGTTGGTATTATTGGAAGGAATGGTGCCCCATTGCTGTTATCAGGGCAGGGAGTAGGGTCTCATTGTTGGTATAGGGGAAGGAATAGTGCCCCATACTTGGTGTCGGTGGCAGGAATTATGCCCCGTTGTTCAGATTACTTGGAGGAATAAGAATAGTGTCCTGTATCCCCAAGGGCCAGAAAGGCAAGTAAAAGGCTGCACCTGGCCCCCGGGCCGCAGTTTTGGAACCACTGGTCAAGTCCTTTCTTTCACATCTATGCGGAGACTGGCTGCTTCCGATATGCAACCCAGACAACCAATCACAAAACAATGCACAAGGCAAACTGCTGTCAAGGAACTGCAACCACTAAAAAGACAACCAGCTGGCTGCCAGTAAAAGAAAGTTGCAGATTAACACTCTGACTCTAATTCAGAAAATACTAAAAGTGGGGCAAAAGGAAAAAGGAACATGGAATTAGTATGTGGTTTCACAGAACCAGCCAAAACGATTGAACATATAATGTCTGGGAAACATCATGACCAAAACTTGAAAGGCGCTGCTTTGTTCAAGACATCTCCGGATTAGGAGAACATTGCAAACCCAAGATTAATTCCCAACTGGCACGTACACAATGTCAGTCTTGTCTAACCTGTCCAGGCAATTGTAGTCTAGGAATCTCAAATTGGAGCGCACATAGTGCACGCCTATTTGAACCCATTCATCTTGTTCCATTGGCTTCAGTCTGCTCAGCGTGGAGTGTCTACATGAAGCAGGTGCAGAAAACCAACCCGTAGAAAACATACATTAGTCTTGCCACGGGGCATAACCTGCCAATGTGTGGTTGCAAGACAAGACACGAGGGGAGAAAAGAAATAAATATAAATATTCCTCAAAAAAAAAAGAATTTTTGATCTGCAGAAGCTCAATTGTGTACAAATTTAAAAACTTGATAAAATTTAAATTGAAAATTGTGTTTTTGGTTTTTTTTCCTTTTTTTTTTTGCTGCTTTCCACTGAGAAAATTTCCCTTCACTTCCTGCCCTAGAGTAACAATAAGTAGTAAAGTCCCCTTAAATCAGTCCTTCCCAACCTTTTCAACACAAATAGGAACCCTTAAAATACACTTTCTGGCTGCAGGGAACCCCTACTAAAAATGACTACAGTATCTTAAAGTATTCATACCCCTTGAAATTTTCCACATTTTGTCATGTTATAACCAAAAACGTAAATGTATTTTATTGGGATTTTTTGGGATAGACCAACACAAAGTGGCACATAATTGTGACATGGAAGCAAAATGAGAAATGGTTTTAAAAAATGTTTACAAATAAATATGTGAAAAGTGTGGCTTGCATTTGTATTCAGCCCCCTTTACTGTGATACCCCTAACTATAATCTAGTGGAACCAATTGCCTTCAGAAGTTATCCAATTAGTAAATAGAGTCCACCTGTGTGTAATGTAATCTCAGTATAAATACAGCTGTTCTATGAAGCCCTCAGAGGTTTGTTAAGAGAACATTAGTGAAAAAACAGCATCATGAGGGCCAAGGAACACACTAGAGAGGTCAGGGATAAAGTTGTGGAGAAGTTTAACGCAGGGTTATGTTTTAAAAAAATATCCCAAGCTTTGAACATCTCACGGAGCACTGTTCAATCCATCAATATACGATTATGGAAAGTGTATGGCACAACTGCAAACCTACCAAGACACGACCGTCCACCTAAACTGACAGGCCGGGCAAGGAGAGCATTAATCAGAGAAGCCCATGAAGAAGAGGCCCATGGGAACTCTAGAGTTCAAAGATCCACAGCTCAGGTGGGAGAATCTGTCCACAGGACAACTATTACCCCTCTAGACTTTGGATGCCCACCATTATCCCTCCTAATTACAAATACTGGATACCCACCATTATCTCTCCAAATTCTGGATATCTTGATTTCAGAGGGATGCAGCACTCTTGAAATTGCTAAGATATTGAATGCATGATCCCAGAACCATCAAACGTTTTGTTGCAAATAGTCAAAAGGGACGCAAGAAACGTGTTGAGAAAAAAAAAGACACAAATTAATTACCAAAGATTTGAGAAGAATCCAACGTGAAGCTACCAGGAACCCATTATCCTCCAGTGCTGTCATATTCCAGAACTGCAACCTACCTGGAGTGCCCAGAAGTACAAGGTGTTCAGTGCCCAGAGACATGGCCAAGGTAAGGCAGGCTGAAACCCAACCACCACTAAACTCGACACATATGTTGAAATATCAAGACTGGGCCAAGAAATATCTGAAGACAGATTTTTCAAAGGATTTATGGACTGAGGAGTTGAGAGTGACTCTTGACCACATAGACGGCCCGTGGCTAGATCAGTAAAGAGCAGAGAGCTCCACTTCAAGTCCAGCAAAGCGGAGGCTGGGTACTGGTATGGGCTGGTATTATTGAAGATGATCTAGTTGAACTTTTTTGGGTTGAAGATGGACTCAAAATCAACTCCCAAAGTTACTGACAGTTTTTAGAAGACACTTTCTTCAAGCAGTGGCACAGGAAAAAGTCTGCATCTTTCAAGAAGACCACGATATTGATGCAGGACAATGGTCCATTGCACTCATCAAAAGTACTGCACTGTGTGGCTAACCAGAAAAGGCCTTATAGATGAAAGAATAATGACCTGGCCTCCTTCCTCACCTGACCGAAACCTATCGAGAACCTGTGGGCCCTTCTTAAACGGGAGATTTACAGTGAAGGAAAACAGTACCCCAGTCTGGGAACTGACTGGCGGCACTGACTGGCACAACCGCTGGGCACTGACTGGCAGCACTGCTGGGCTGCACTGGTGGGTGGGCACAGGTGGGTGGGCACTGCTGGGCACAGGTGGGTGGCACCCCTGGGCACAGGTGTAAGACATTGCAGAGTGGCACAGGTGGGGGCACTGCTGGGCACAGGTGGGGGCACAGCTGGGCACAAGTGGGTGATCTGCTGGGCACAGGTGGGCGGAGCTAGTGGGCGCACTGCTGGGCGGAACTTGCGGGTGGCACTGCTGGGCACCGATCATCAGGGCACTGATCATCAGTGCCCTGATGATCGGTGCCGATCCTTGCTCTGACAACTGCCGGTTCTCGGCAGTACTTTCCTCACGATCTGACAGCGTGAGGAAAGTGCAGCCGAGAACCGGCACTTGAATTTCCCTCTGATCAGCGTGTCATTGGACACCGCTGATCAGGTGGTAAAAGGCCGCTGTGATTGGCCTTTTACCACATCACGTGATCAGCTGTGTCCTTAGGACACAGCGATCACGGAGATCGCCGGGTGCGGGCCCCCTGGGGCGCGCAGAAGAGCGCGTTCTGGGGGGACGTCATATGACGTCCACTCAGAACTGGCCAGCCGCAGTGCAGCCGTCATTCGGGTATCTGCGGTCGGCTACTAGTTAATGATGTCCCTGTACAGTATTTATGCCATAAAAGTGCACTTTATAAAGAGTTTTGAACAGATAAAATACTTTTTTTTTTTTTATTCAACTTTTTGCTGACCTCCGGAACGGATTAAAAGTTGGTTTTCAATGCATTTATGAATTGTTTTTTAGTCACGTCCATGTACTGTATTTATGCCTTTAACCTCCCTAGCGGTCTGATTATGTCCATATTTCTGTGCTCAAAGCGGTAAATTTTTTTGCTTAGAAATATGAAGTTTTTTTATTGTAGGCCTGTAATTTTTAGGAATAACTCGCTGAAATCTGTCCGAACAAGAGTCTAGTAAACATCCCGGGGATGTTAAAATTTGAAACACGAAATCATAAATTATAATATAATAATCATAAAAAATAATAATAATAAATGTAATTCAATAATATAATCAAACCAAAAACACTGAAATGTGAAATAGAGCGCCAAGTTCGCACATCGCTGAGCAAAGTCGCAGAATCGTTTTCAGTGTCTGATGACGAATTTCCCCCACGAATCATTATCACTCAATTCTGCAAGTGGTTCTGATTTACTATCGCTGTTCTCTAGCCGGTCTAAAACCGCGTCTGACCTAAAGGGACGCTTTTTGGACGCCATGGACGTTTCTCAGTTTCCAGGCAGAAAGAACAGTAAAAATGCAGGCAGGGCGCCGGACAAAGCACTCGGGACAAAATGTATGTGAAATGGTTTGATACAGGAATGTTATACTATGTGATTTTAGTGTATTTAGTAATTGTCACTCTTTGACATTTTTAAATTTCCCGCTGGTTCCGTCCCGACGTCGCAGGGAACGGAACCCGGAAGACAGATGCCGGTATCGGCCGGAGGACATTACAAGGGACACTGCAGGGGGGACATCGCGGGAGCGCAGGACAAGGTAAGTGCAGAAGGCATCCCGGAGCAACGCTGCAGAGTATTCCCGAGTGTAGCTCGGGGTTACCACTTGAGGTGCTGAAACTTTACCCCGAGATGGGGGGTTAAAGTGCACTTTATAAAGAGTTTTGAACACATAAGACTTTTTTTTTATTTTTTTCTGACCTCTGGAACGGATTAATTGGTTTTCAATTAATTCCTATGAGAAACGGCGTTTTGTTTTACGAATTTTTCACTATGCAAAAAGTCCAACAGAATGAATTAAATTCGTAAACCGAGGTATGGCTGTATGCTGATTTTGCGACAAAGATACTCGGGAACCTTTTTTCTTTTCTCGCCAATACATTTTTATTTCTGATTAAAAAAACAAATCATGAAATGAAGGAACCCGAGTCAGGCCAGGTCAGGATCTGGACTGTTATTCCAGACTACGGCCAGAGCCCAGATAAATGATTGATATTTTTCCACTTTCTATACCAGCTAATGTTTAACTCCGTAAGGTCACATTCTATTACAAGGGCAACATAAATGACTTTCACTAATACCAGACACCTGCTAAAGTCAGAGAGGAATTCCAGTCTGAAAAGAAGGATGTTGTTTTGGAATGATATGTTTACATCAATATATTCAATGAACCGACACTTTTGCCGAGTAACCATGCAATGAGCGAGCAACGAATGTACAACGCAGGACCAGACCACCGAAATATTCACTCATGCTGGGATGGGTCATGTGATAATAGTAGGCAGACCCCCCCCAACCCCACTTAGCAGTCTGAGAATTTGCAGCAAAATTTGCCTGACTCAGGACAAAAGCAACCTAGTTAGAACCCATGCAATGCATAGAATTGCCCCAAAGGGCATCATTTCTCAACAAAGGAGCAGCTTGAACTTGGGGTGCATCTGCCCCTCCCCTAAATCCCTGCTGCTTCTATAAAGTTTCTACTTAGAAACGGGCGTTTCGTCAGGTGCTACCGCCGCCATCTTGACTAAGGGATACCAGCAGTGAAGCCTTCCGGCTTCACCTCTGGTACCCTACTACGTTGCGCCTAGTGAATGGCCCGCAGTCCTCAGAGACCTTGGAAGTGGCCCAGAATGCTGCAGGGGGGGGGGGGGAGAGGGGTTGGGGCACCTGAGCCAGAAGTGTGAGCCGGTACCTGTCAAAACTAGGTACCCGCTTCCCCTTCCCCCCAAAAAGGTGGCAAATGTGGCAGTGGAGGGAGGAGGAGGCAGAAAAGCAGAGCTTCAAGTTTCGGGTGGAACTCTACTTTAAGCTTCCGAAGGCAGGGGGTGGGGATCTGATTTCACACACTGAAAAGAGCAGGGAGCCAAGTGTAATCTGAGACCTGAGTAAAGGGAATGGACAAACACCCCTCTACAAAGTCTCTTAAGAGAAATACCTTCTTTCTGCTGTGGGGGGAAGGGGGGGGGGGTTGCGCAGTCTCCTTGGATTCCCTGGTGTCCGCATCGATTGTTAAAAGTGATTCATGCAGATAGCAGAGGAATGAGAGAGCAGACAGAAATCACACTTTGTGCTTTGTTTTAAGGCAAGTATACAATATAGAGGGATGCGCTTTGTTTATTTTTCATTTCAGAGTTTTACAACCACTTTAAAGCTACCAGGACCGGCATACATGTAAGGTCAGTAGGACTGCGCAATGCCATAGGGTCTACCAGGACCGGCATACATGTAAGGTCAGTAGGACTGCGCAATGCCATAGGCACTACCAGGACCGGCATACATGTAAGGTCGGTAGGACTGTGCAATGCCATAGGGTCTACCAGGACCGGCATACATGTAAGGTCGGTAGGACTGTGCAATGCCATAGGCACTACCAGGACCGGCATACATGTAAGGTCGGTAGGACTGCGCAATGCCATAGGCACTACCAGGACCGGCATACATGTAAGGTCGGTAGGACTGTGCAATGCCATAGGGTCTACCAGGACCGGCATACATGTAAGGTCGGTAGGACTGCGCAATGCCATAGGGACTACCAGGACCGGCATACATGTAAGGTCGGTAGGACTGCGCAATGCCATAGGGACTACCAGGACCGGCATACATGTAAGGTCGGTAGGACTGCGCAATGCCATGGGGACTACCATGACCGGCATACATGTAAGGTCGGTAGGACTGCGCAATGCCATAGGGACTACCAGGACCGGCATACATGTAAGGTCGGTAGGACTGCGCAATGCCATGGGGACTACCAGGACCGGCATACATGTAAGGTCGGTAGGACTGCGCAATGCCATGGGGACTACCAGGACCGGCATACATGTAAGGGAGCATGTACACTGCAGCTGATAAACTCACGTTTAGGAGCTGTTCAGCGTTTTTTTCAGCAGCCCCCGAACTCTCCCTAATGTTCTCCTATGTGTCCATGTACACATCTTCATTTACAGTCGTTTACAGGCAGTTGAGTTTACAGTCGTTTTTTTGAACGCACCAAACTTGCGTCCAGCAGTCGATTTTATCAGTGATTCAAACGCTTGTAAACATGGCTAAACGCGGCAAATCGCATTTATATGCGTTTGAATTTGACATTTTTTTTTACCTCTTCCAGTTCCCGATGCTATCCGGAGCCTTTTTTCATCATGAAAAATGCATGCAAAGCGT
Organism: Staurois parvus; assembly: GCF_062004578.1. Taxonomy (NCBI): domain Eukaryota; kingdom Metazoa; phylum Chordata; class Amphibia; order Anura; family Ranidae; genus Staurois; species Staurois parvus. Next base: position 323,931 of record NW_028318613.1, on the reverse strand, counting down.
TTTCAAGTTACTCAGATGGACAAAACACTGAACACAGGATGTTCCTACCAAGCTTGTCACACATGCTAATGACCAATTCACACCTCAGACCTCTCCCCACCCTTGGAAACAAAAGATATGTTAATGACCATTCACACCTCAAATTCCTCATGAAGACCCCCTGCCAGGTGGCCTTAATGACTCCCTCCACCAGACACCTTTCCCACCTTGGAAACAAAAGAAATGTTAATGAGCAACTCACAGCTAAGCTAATCTCAACACATACCGCTGTCTCTGCTTCTACTCTCTGTATTTCTCTGAAACAGTCTGAAATAGTTAATAATTTACCACTTTTCAGTGCATTCTGGGCATTTGGGAGGTTCTCCTGTGCTTATCTTTAAAAAACGATTCTAAACGCAAATGCACATAAACGCGGTATGCAAACGTGGCTAAGCAGGTGTTTTTTAACCTACGTTTTCCAGCAGTCAGTTTCCATCGTTCAGAAGTGTCCCGTGTACATGGGGCCTAAAAAACAGGAGTAGTTGTATGCAGGATCCTACAAGAGGGGTAAAGGAATGCACGGCACACAAGAATACGGGGGTCTGAAAGGATCAGCTCTGCCATGTTGTTTTGTGCAGATCCAGTGCTGGGTGGACCCTCGTACTGGTGATGTAGAATTTCTCTTTTTGGCAAGGTGCATTCCCCGGGGCCGTGCCATCCCCTCGTGCCAAGTGTTTTCTAGCCTGACAAGTGCAGGAATCGGATGATGTCAGAACCTCCAGCCGCTCTTCCAGCAATCCTGTTTATTGGCCATTTCTGAGAGATTTGTGCGCTCGGTGCCCTAATTTCTTAAACATGCCGAATTCCTGACTCATATAGAACAGAGTCTTGTTTTCCATTGCTTTGCTTTTTTTTCTTTGTTTGTTTCCTTTTTATCTTCACTTTTTTTCCTTTCTTATTTCCTTTCATACTGTTTTTATGGGGGCCCATGTGTGTGAGTGACCTTAATGACTCCACCAGACACCTTTCCCACCCTTGGAAACAAAAGAAATGTTAATGAGCAACTCACACCTAAGCTAATCTCAACACATACTGCTGTCTCTGCTTCTACTCTCTGTATTTCTCTGAAACAGTCTGAAATAGTTAATAATTTACCACTTTTACAGTGCATTCTGGGCATTTGTGAGGCTCTCCTGTGCTTGTCTTTAAAAAACGCTTCTAAACGCAAATGTGCATAAACGCGGTATGCAAAACGCGGCTAAACAGATGTTTTTGTAACCTACGTTTTCCAGCAGTCAGTTTCCGTCGTTCAGAAGTGTCCCGTGTACATGGGGCCTAAGGTCGCTAGGACTGTGCAATGCCATAGGGACCAACTGGTTTACAGTGAAGAACCTCCCTTTTTTGTGGCACACAGAAAATTATACAAAGCCAAGATTTGTGTATTTTCCTGGCATTCTGCATTACTTGTTGGGTTATGTATGCAGTCATTTACTGCAGTAGCTGCAGAAAGCCACAATATTGAAGGACAATGACATGATTTACATCTGAACAAGGATTATATTTTAACTCTTATGAAAGCCTGTGAAATAACCATCTTTGAGAGCTTTAATTTGTAACAAGTATGGAGTGTTCTGGCCAAGCCACGTCAGACAAATGTACGCTACACTAGACAAAGGCAGAGAGTCTGGAGATTATACTGTATCTGAGAGCAGAAGTGCCATCCAAAGGTCCAGATTGAAGGTCGTCTGTTCTTGAAAACAAAGTTTAAAAAAAAGTTGTCGGTTATGTCACAGTCCTGAAACTATTTAACCTGAATCTTAGGCTGGGTTCACACCTATGCAGTTTGCGTTTGATCCGTTTCTGCAGTGCATTTTGCGTTTTGCTTTCTTGTTGCTAGGAAGATTTAAAAATACAAAACGCAGGGAAAGACTGGATATAGTGAATGCAGGGTCCGGGGAGACCAGATATAGTGAATGCTGGGTCCGGGGAGAGCGGAAATAGTGAATGCTGGGTCCGGGGAGAGCGGAAATAGTGAATGCAGAGTCCGGGGAGAGCGGATATAGTGAATGCAGAGTCCGGGGAGACCGGATATAGTGAATGCAGGGTCCGAGGAGAGCGGATATAGTGAATGCAGGGTCCGGGGAGAGCGGATATAGTGAATGCAGAGTCCGGGGAGAGCGGATATAGTGAATGCAGAGTCCGGGGAGAGCGGATATAGTGAATGCAGAGTCCGGGGAGAGCGGATATAGTGAATGCAGAGTCCGGGGAGAGCGGATATAGTGAATGCAGGGTCCTGGGAGAGCGGATATAGTGAATGCAGAGTCCGGGGAGAGCGGATATAGTGAATGCAGAGTCCGGGGAGAGCGGATATAGTGAATGCAGGGTCCGGGGAGAGCGGATATAGTGAATGCAGGGTCCGGGGAGAGCGGATATAGTGAATGCAGGGTCCGGGGAGAGCGGATATAGTGAATGCAGGGTCCGGGGAGAGCGGATATAGTGAATGCAGGGTCCGGGGAGAGCAGATATAGTGAATGCAGGGTCCGGGGAGAGCAGATATAGTGAATGCAGGGTCCGAGGAGAGCGGATATAGTGAATGCAGGGTCCGGGGAAAGCGGATATAGTGAATGCAGGGTCCGGGGAGAGCGGATATAGTGAATGCGGGGTCCGGGGAGAGCGGATATATTGAATGCAGGGTCCGGGGAGAGCGGATATAGTGAATGCAGGGTCCGGGGTTTAGTAACACTAAGATTTGCACAATAAGTTTTGCTCAATGGCAGCCCCCATAAGGATTTAAGTGAAGGAGATGATTATGTGGAAATTGTTCCGATGACGGTTTTTGAGGAATTACACGGATTCTTGACCTCGACCCCCATGGGCAGTGTTATGAATTGTGATGATAAAAGTATGTGTTTTCTGTCATGACATGTCCTTCTCTTAACTGCGCTGATCCCAGAGGAGCTTTAAATCCAATCAGTGTTTACCCAAAAACTATCTTATCCCCCTGCAGAATGTACACCATGTAGGATTTGCCGCATTCCAGTCTCCAGTCTTCTTGTTATAATAGGAAAATATATAACTTCGTGGAACCGCTTCATCTAAAGCCGTTTAATCGTTCACATCCGAACTCCAATGAAATGGCCGCGACCTCAAAGACATTTTTTTTTTCAAAAGGGACAAAGAATGTGACATGTCACTGCAACCCGGTCATTTAATAATGCTCAGGCAGAAACCAGGCACTGCGACAGCTGTTAAAGGAGAACTCTGGTTTTGTTAACCCCTCACCCTCTAAAGGATTTCCCCCCCTTCCTGACCAGGCCATTTTTTGCGATACGGCACTAGGTTACTTTAGCGCCTCCCAGCCCTTTAAGGGTTTCAGAAGTCGGGAGGCGGGGTTTAGAGTCATGTAACCGCCGTGACGTCACGGCGGTCACATGATCGGGAAAGGTCCCGGTCGAAAGAGGAGATCAGGATCTTTCCGTGAGTACCGGACATGCGTGCTGGGAGCGTGCTCTCGGCACATATGTCCTTTTTTAACAGAACGCAAATGTGCGGCCACTCGGCATCTAAGCCCAGACACCGGGAAGCCACACATTTGCGTTTGGCCGGCGTGAAGAGGTTAACTGACAATTGCACGGTCATGCAACGCTGCACCCAAATGAAATTTACATCCTTTTTTGTCCACAAATAGAGCTTTTTTTGGTGGTATTTGATCACCTGTGCGTTTTAAATTTTTTCTCTATAAACAAAAAAGTCCGACAATTTTGGGGAAAAAAAAGATATTTTTGACTTTTTGCTATTAAACACGTCCAGTAAAAAAAATTTAAAAATCAAATTTCGTCATACATTTAGGTCAAAATGGATTCTGCTCCGTGTCATTGCTACAAAAAAAAATCCCAATACGTGTAAATTAATTGGTTTACGTGAAAGTTATAGCGTTTACAGATGGCGGTATAGATAGCGGTTGGTTTGTTTGTTTTTTTTATACTAGTAATGGTGGCGCAACACATAGCGGGACTGCGGCAGACATTCTGACAAAGGGTGGGACCTAACTGTCACTGACATCCCCAGTGACTGTAGTACAGAGATCAGTGCTAATAAAAAGCACTGACGCTGTATTAATGGCACTGGGCAGGAAGGGGCTAACATGAGGGGCGATCAAAGGGTTAACTGTGTGCTGTTTTACTATGTGAGCTGTGTGTGTTTCATTGTAAGCACACGGCTATGCAGAGCCATACAAAGCAGTGTGCAGGAGTTGACAGGGGAGAGATCAGTGTTTACACACAGGTCTCTCCCCCGTCGGTAATACTTGGGAGATAGCAGGGGAATCACCGGCCGGGACCCGGTGATTGATAGCCGTGGTCCGGGTTCCTACCCGGAACTGCAAAATCACATACATACATACACACACACATATATATATATATATATATATATATATACACACACATATATATATATACACACACACACACACACATATATATACACACACACACACATACACATGATTTTTGCACACCCGTGCCGCCTTGTTGCAGTATTTCTGCTATAGGGCGGCACGGAAGTGGCTAAACAATTCTAGAACACAATATAAGAGCTGCACAGGCCATTTTTGTAAAGGAATTTTTAATATTACTTTTCCATTTTGATCATCAGCCAGCTAAGATCTTCTAAAACGGGGAAAAAATCTAATTTATCTTCATTGCAGCCATGGCAACCGGTATTCAGCAAGTATACAGGATTTCCCAGAAACCCGCCCCTGCTCATGTAACTGTCTCTGTGTCTTTCCCAGAAGTTGGCACAGAGTTTAAAGTGGTTGTAAACTCTCACATATACCCAGTGAAGTTGTACCTGTTTATCTGCAGTCTTCTCTTCTCTACATCTGTTAAAAGTTCACAATTTATAAAGCTTGTCTGAGAGTTCAGAAAAAAGTGGGTGGGCAGCTGAAAGCACACTCTGCAGAGCTCAGTGAGGAGTCGTGAGAGCTGATTTGAGGGAAGCGACACATCTCCTCCACACAGCACACAGGAACAGAGCAGAGGCTGTCAAATCTGCTGGAGGTCCCTCCTGTCACCTTTTTTCTCTTGGTGTCAGGAAAAGATGTCAGAAGTGATTCATGCTGATAGGAGAGGAACAAGGCAGCAGACAGAAATGACACTTAGGGGTTTATTTACTAAAGCTGGAGAGTCCAAAATCAGACTCCCTTCTGCATAGAAACCAATCAGCTTCCAGGTTTCATTGCCAAAGCTTCATTGAACAAGCTGAGGTTGGAAGCTGATTGGTTTCTATGCAGAAGGGAGTCTGATTTTGGACTCTCCAGCTTTAGTAAATAAACCCCTTAGTGTTCTGGACCGAGACAGGTACACATTATAGAGGGATATGTTTTGTTCATTATTTATGTCTGAGGTTTACAACCACTTTAAAGGCAAATCTGTACTTTGCGCACTTAGTGTAAGCACTTTCCACTTTGAAGCTTGCGTTTATTTGCTTGTATTTTGCCTTCCCTGGTTCTTCTTTCTCCCTTTCAGTAGCTTGCTGATGAAATTTTCAAATAAAACATTTCTGTTTTTAGACACAGTGGTGTCACTGGGTCTCTGTGCTTCTCTATGCAGTAAAGCTCTCAGTCCTCATGTAAGCAGTGGGCTGGCTCTTGGGAGAAGTTATGCAAATATCAAAATGCCTTGAAGGGTGGGTGTCACTCTGGGGGAGTGGGCATTCCTAGGCAGGCTGTATTTGCTCAGAAAACCAACCACATGTGATGCTGAGCCCCTACGATGGAAAGACCCGAAAACCAAATGAAAGGGGTGGGCCGGGGACTGTCAGGCTGGAAAGAAAACAACCAGATGATGCTGGATGTCCTCAGGCAAGAAAACGAGGTGGGCTCTATTTGACTTGCTGCAGCTTCTGATATCAAAATGCCGGTGGGTAGGTGGGAAGAATGTCCCTTACATTGGTGGTCAGTGGGAAGAATGTCCCTTACATTGGAGGTCAGCGGGAAGAATGTTCCTTACATTGGTGATCAGCGGGAAGAATGTTCCTTACATTGGAGGTCAGCGGGAAGAATGTCCCTTACATTGGAGGTCAGCGGGAAGAATGTCCCTTACATTGGAGGTCAGCGAGAAGAATGTCCCTTACATTGGTGTCAGTGGGAAGAATGTCCCTTACATTGGGGGTCAGTGAGAAGAATGTTCCTTACATTGGTGGTCAGTGGGAAGAATGCTCCTTACATTGGTGGTCAGTGGGAAGAATGTCCCTTACATTGGGGGTCAGTGGGAAGAATGCCCCTCACATTGGGGGTCAGTGGGAAGAATGTCCCTCACATTGGTGGTCAGTGGGAAGAATGTCCCTCACATTGGTGGTCAGTGGGAAGAATGTTCCTTACATTGGGGTCAGTGGGAAGAATGTCCCTTACATTGGTGGTCAGTGGGAAGAATGTTCCTTACATTGGAGGTCAGTGGGAAGAATGTCCCTTACATTGGTGATCAGTGGGAAGAATGTCCCTTACATTGGGGGTCAGTGGGAAGAATGTCCCTCACATTGGGGGTCAGTGGGAAGAATGTCCCTTACATTGGTGGTCGGTGGGAAGAATGCTCCTTACATTGGTGGTCAGTGGGAAGAATGTCCCTTACATTGGTGATCAGTGGGAAGAATGTCCCTTACATTGGGGGTCAGTGGGAAGAATGCCCCGTACATTGGTGGTCAGTGGGAAGAATGTCCCTTACATTGGTGGTCAGTGGGAAGAATGTCCCTCACATTGGTGGTCAGTGAGATGAATGTCCCTTACATTGGTGGTCAGTGGGAAGAATGTCCCCTACATTGGTGGTCAGTGGGAAGAATGTCCCTCACATTGGTGGTCAGTGGGAAGAATGTCCCTTACATTGGTGGTCGGTGGGAAGAATGCTCCTTACATTGGTGGTCAGTGGGAAGAATGCTCCTTACATTGGTGGTCATTGGGAAGAATGTCCCTTACATTGGGGGTCAGTGGGAAGAATGCCCTGTACATTGGTGGTCAGTGGGAAGAATGTCCCTTACATTGGTGGTCAGTGGGAAGAATGTCCCTCACATTGGTGGTCAGTGAGATGAATGTCCCTTACATTGGTGGTCAGTGGGAAGAATGTCCCCTACATTGGTGGTCAGTGGGAAGAATGTCCCTCACATTGGTGGTCAGTGGGAACAATGTTGCTTACATTGGTGGTCGGTGGGAAGAATGCTCCTTACATTGGTGGTCAGTGGGAAGAATGTACCTTACATTGGTGGTCAGTGGGAAGAATGTCCCTTACATTGGTGGTCAGTGGGAAGAATGCTCCTTTACATTGGTGGTCAGTGGGAAGAATGTCCCTTACATTGGTGGTCAGTGGGAAGAATGTCCCTTACATTGGTGGTCAGTGGGAAGAATGTCCCTTACATTGGTGGTCAGTGGGAAGAATGTCCCTTACATTGGTGGTCAGTGGGAAGAATGTCCCTTACATTGGTGAGAAGCTCACAGTGTGCAGTGAAATCAGAGTAAGCCATTTCAGTCCAGGAGAGGAGCCAGTACAACCGTGCAAGACTGAATGGAAAGCTGGGGTTCTGCTTTAAACCCCCCATATCCCCGAATAAATGCTCACTAGCTGCAAAGGAGGTTCCATCTCTGGTAGGGTACCTAAGGGCCCGACTCTGAGCTCTGTGTTCCCCTCACACATATGGGCCCCCATAAACAGTATGAAAGGAAAGAAAAAAGAAAAAAAGTGAAGATAAAAAGGAAACAAACAAAGAAAAAAAAGCAAAGCAATGGAAAACAAGACTCTGTTCTATATGAGTCAGGAATTCGGCATGTTTAAGAAATTAGGGCACCGAGCGCACAAATCTCTCAGAAATGGCCAATAAACAGGATTGCTGGAAGAGCGGCTGGAGGTTCTGACATCATCCGATTCCTGCACTTGTCAGGCTAGAAAACACTTGGCACGAGGGGATGGCACGGCCCCGGGGAATGCACCTTGCCAAAAAGAGAAATTCTACATCACCAGTACGAGGCTCCACCCAGCACTGGATCTGCACAAAACAACATGGCAGAGCTGATCCTTTAAGGCCCCCGTATTCTTGTGCGCCGTGCATTCCTTTACCCCTCTTGTAGGATCCTGCATACAACTACTACTCTTTTTTTTAGGCCCCATGTACACGGGACACTTCTGAACGATGGAAACTGACTGCTGGAGAACGTAGGTTAAAAAAAGTCTGTTTAGCCGCGTTTGCATAATGCGTTTATGTGCATTTGCGTTTAGAAACGTTTTTTAAAGATAAGCACAGGAGAACCTCCCAAATGCCCAGAATGCACTGAAAAGTGGCAAATTATTAACTATTTCAGACTGTTTAAGAGAAATACAGAGAGTAGAAGCAGAGGCAGCAGTATGTGTTGAGATTAGCTTAGGTGGGAGTTGCTCATTAACATATCTTTTGTTTTCAAGGGTGGGAGAGGTCTGAGGTGTCTACTTGTCTCAATCCAGAGCACTAAGAGGGCCAGAACCCACTCTTGTACCTGTATATCTGTTGTCTTCTCTACATACATTCAAAGTGCTTAATTTATACAGCTTTTCTGAGAGTTAAGGAAAAAGAGGAGAGAGCTGAAGTAACACTCTGCAAAGCTCTGAAAACTGATTGGAGGAAAGGGACGTCAGAGCTTAATCTCAGTCCCATGAAAAGTGTCCCTTACATTGGTGATCAGTGGGAAGAATGTCCCGTACATTGGGGATCAGTGGGAAGAATGTCCCTTACATTGGGGGTCAGTGGGAAGAATGTCCCTTACATTGGGGGTCAGTGGGAAGAATGCTCCTTACATTGGTGATCAGTGGGAAGAATGTCCCTTACATTGGTGATCAGTGGGAAGAATGTCCCTTACATTGGTGATCAGTGGGAAGAATGTCCCTTACATTGGAGGTCAGTGGGAAGAATGTCCCGTACATTGGTGATCAGTGGGAAGAATGTCCCTTACATTGGGGGTCAGTGGGAAGAATGTCCCTTACATTGGGGGTCAGTGGGAAGAATGCCCCTTACATTGGTGATCAGTGGGAAGAATGCCCCTTACATTGGTGGTCAGTGGGAAGAATGTCCCTTACATTGGTGATCAGTGGGAAGAATGCTCCTTACATTGGTGGTCAGTGGGAAGAATGTCCCTTACATTGGTGGTCAGTGGGAAGAATGCCCCTTACATTGGAGGTCAGTGGGAAGAATGTCCCTTACATTGGTGATCAGTGGGAAGAATGCCCCTTGCATTGGTGGTCAGTGGGAAGAATGTTCCTTACATTGGGGGTCAGTGGGAAGAATGTCCCTTACATTGGGGGTCAGTGGGAAGAATGTCCCTTACATTGGTGGTCAGTGGGAAGAATGTTCCTTACATTGGTGGTCAGTGGGAAGAATGTCCCTTACATTGGAGGTCAGTGGGAAGAATGTCCCTTACATTGGGGGTCAGTGATTGTAATACTTTAAATGAAATCCTTACAAACCAGTATCCACATAGAAAAGAAAAACAAAACAAACAAAAAGTTCTGAAAGTTTGGATCCGGTTCCTGGCAAAGTGACATGTCAGGTGTTGTCTGCAATGTTTTCTTAGACCCATAATGTAGGAATCAATATTCTTGATCACTCCTGGAAGACGCTAGTAAATAAATGTCAGAATTCCACATATCAGGAGATGCGCATTCCCGAGGATCACTCCCTGACTAATAACTTTCATATATTCCTCCCCAGATTATACTTAAAACATCCCTCCGCCTCATGAAATGTGCGCTGAATAAACAAATGATTACTGGGGGGGGGGGGGGAATGCCGCTCTTGAGGCAGAAGAATTTGAGGGCTTATTGGAAACAGGTTTCATCACTTTAAATGTGCCATTTACCAGGAACATTAGCAATGTCAGAGACAAGTTTGGATTCTGAGTGTAACTAATTATTAAATCTGACCGCCAGCTAGCTGCCTGACTTTCACGCTGACCCAGTACTTTGCGCCTCTACCCTAAAAATTGCATGAAGATAAGATTAGCAATGGAAATTCCCCCCAATTCCTCCCCTGACAGGTGTACCTAAAGCTGACCTCCAGCCTTCCCTTCAGTCTTGCACGGTTGTACCGGCTCCTCTCCTGGACTGAAATGGCTTACTCTGATCTCACTGCACACTGTGAGCTTCTCCCCAATGTAAGGAGCATTCTTCCCACTGACCACCAATGTAAGGGACATTCTTCTCACTGACCACCAATGTAAGGGGCATTCTTCTCACTGACCACCAATGTAAGGGACATTCTTCTCACTGACCACCAATGTAAGGGGCATTCTTCTCACTGACCACCAATGTAAGGGGCATTCTTCTCACTGACCACCAATGTAAGGGGCATTCTTCTCACTGACCACCAATGTAAGGGGCATTCTTCTCACTGACGACCAATGTAAGGGGCATTCTTCTCACTGACCACCAATCTAAGGGACATTCTTCCCACTGACCACCAATGTAAAGGGCATTCTTCCCACTGACCACCAATGTAAGGGACATTCTTCCCATTGACCACCAATGTAAGGGACATTCTTCCCACTGACCACCAATGTAAGGGACATTCTTCCCACTGACCACCAATGTAAGGGACATTCTTCCCACTGACCACCAATCTAAGGGACATTCTTCCCACTGACCACCAATGTAAAGGGCATTCTTCCCACTGACCACCAATGTAAGGGACATTCTTCCCACTGACCCCCAATGTAAGGACATTCTTCCCACTGACCACCAATATAAGGGACATTCTTCCCACTGACCACCAATATAAGGGACATTCTTCCCACTGACCACCAATGTAAGGGACATTCTTCCCACTGACCCCCAATGTAAGGGACATTCTTCCCACTGTCCTCCAATGTAAGGGACATTCTTCCCACTGACCACCAATGTAAGGAGCATTCTTCCCACTGACCTCCAATGTAAGGAGCATTCTTCCCACTGACCACCAATGTAAGGGACATTCTTCCCACTGACCTCCAATGTAAGGAGCATTCTTCCCACTGACCACCAATGTAAGGGACATTCTTCCCACCGATCACCAATGTAAGGGGCATTCTTCCCACTGACCTCCAATGTAAGGGACATTCTTCCCACTGACCACCAATGTAAGGAGCATTCTTCCCACTGACCACCAATGTAAGGGACATTCTTCCCACTGACCTCCAATGTAAGGGACATTCTTCCCACTGACCTCCAATGTAAGGGACATTCTTCCAACTGACCACCAATGTAAGGAGCATTCTTCCCACTGACCACCAATGTAAGGAGCATTCTTCCCACTGACCACCAATGTAAGGGACATTCTTCCCACTGACCACCAATGTAAGGGACATTCTTCCTACTGATCTCCAATATAAATTAACAATTAATTAAATAATAATCATCTGAATGAGCCCTAGGTGAGCAATCAAAAGAAAGATAAAATGGGAAGAATGGGAGTCAAGGTATAGAAGGGGGGGGAATAAAAGGAGAGGGTATATTGTTAGAGTCCCTTTACATTTCCTTCCGGTAGCGCTGTGTATAGTGCAAAAATGTTAAGCTACTAGCAGAAAGTGAAGAATAAGAATATTGAATCCAAGGGCTCCATACGATTCCAGAATGTATTTGTTTTTGTTAATTTCTTGCATTCATGCAGCTCCTACTTGATAAAGGCAACCCTTTCTCACTGTTTCCAAAATTAAAGACATGGGTTTGGAATGAGTTCAACCTCCAGGAACAACCGTCCCCCAATGCATAGTTACTTTTTAGACAATCTGTGCAGATTATGTGGTCTTCTTGTTATCTGAAGGGTCCCAGCAGACCTTCCAGCCAATACTTGGGAATGAAATGTACTCGGGGTAATTAATGAGACACATGATAAACTTTCACTTTCTGCCTGTGAACCCCTGACCACAGCCAGCACAGCTCATGTCTTTGACTTCAGGATGTTTTATTGCAGCATAGATATCGGACTCTGTTAAATCCAGAAAGGACCAAGCGGCTTACATGCCATATCGCTGGTAAATATTGATTTAAAGATAAGCTGCATATGATCTTGTTAGCTTTGGTATTCTTTGAAAATCCAATACCGTAAAACAGCTCAGAAGAGGTCTCCTTCCAAATAAAATGTTGGCTAGGCAATGTGGAAATCCAATGAACCTCCATCGCTGAACACATGGGCTGTTCCCCAATGATCACACAGCTGGTTCTCCAGTGATCATAGGGATTCTTTTTGGTCAATGTGGACAGGATGGATGCTGTATTGTTCCTTCAGTCAATGTTAGACCCCAAGAGCCTGGATGGGCAAAACCTACTGCCTCCTGTACTGTTTCTCCTCAGAACAGTAGTTGGATTGGTAATAAAATGTTGGCCAGGCAATGTTGAAGTCCAACCAAACTCCATCGTTGGACACATGGGTTATCATACTATTCTGCCAGCTGGTCCTCCAGTGATCACAGAGATTGTTTTCGGTCAATGTGGATAGGATGGATGCTGTATTGTTCCTTCAGTCAATGTTAGACCCCAAGAGCCTGGTTGGATAACACTTACTGCTTCCTGTACGGTTTCTCCTCAGAACAGTAGTTGGATTGGTAATAAAATGTTGGCCAGGCAATGTTGAAGTCCAACCAAACTCCATCGTTGGACACATGGGTTATCATACTATTCTGCCAGCTGGTTCTCCAGGGATCGCAGGGATTGTTTTCGGTCAATGCGGATAGGATGGATGCTGTACTGTTCCTTCAGTACATGCTAGACCCCCAAGAGCCTGGTTGGACAAAACTTACTGCTTCCTGTACGGTTTCTCCTCCGAACAGTAGTTAGATTGGTAATAAAATGTTGGCCAGACAATGTTGAAGTCCAACCAAACTCCATCGTTGGACTCATGGGTTATCATACTATTCTGCCAGCTGGTTCTCAAGTGATCGCAGGGATTGTTTTCGGTCAGTGTGGATAGGATGGATGCTGTATATTTCCTTCAGTCAGTGTTAGACCCCAAGAGTGGTTAGACAAAACCTATTGCTTCCTTTTTTCCCTTTTCTGTTCCTCCTCAGAATGGTAATAGCATGTTGGCCAGGCAACGTGGAAATCCAATGAAACTCCGTTGTTGGAAACATGGGCTACCATACTATTCTGCCACCTGGTTCTCCAGCAATTGTAGGGATTCTTTTCGGTCAGTGTGGATGGGATAGATTCTGCACTGTTCCTTCCATCAATATTTGTTTCCTACAAAGTTTCAACTTCAAAAGGTAATGTTTCCGATCGAGTTTCCTTACCCTTTAAAGTTGAAATTTATATTTTGCCTTCTTTGGTTTCTCTCTCCTACCATAAATAAAACCATTTAGTTTTCATTATTTTATGATCCTGTAATGTTATTGTTGTGCCTTTATGATTCTTTATGCAATGAAGGCAGATTTTGGCTGGTGGGAGGGGCTGGCAGGGTGCTGTACATAACTTTTTGAAAACATCACAGCATCCTCAGTACTCTTCTCAAGAGTCCTCAGTACTCCTCTCAAGAGTCCTCAGCCCTGATGCAAGCAGCGGGCTGGCTCTTGGGAGAAGTTATGAAAATGCCTTGAAGTGTGGATATTAGTCTGGAGGAGTGGGTGTTCCTAGGCTGGCTTCATTTGCATGCAGACCACCCTAGATAATACTGTATCTTCATGATTGAAAAAAATGAAATCCAATGAATGAACGGGGTTGTCCAGGGGCAGTCAGGCTGGGAAGAATAAGCTAGATCATGCTGGATGTCCTCCAGCCATGACATGAGACGGACTCTATCTGGCTTGCTGCACCAACTAATCAGATTGTGAGAAGTTCACAGTGTGCAGTAAGCAATTTTAGTCCAGGAGAGGAGCTGGTACAACTGTGCAAGACTGAAGGGAAGGCCCGAAATCAGCTTTAGGTACACCTGTCAGGGTAGGAATTGGGGATTTCCATTGCTAATTTTATCTTTATGAAATTTTCAGGGTAGAGACACAAAAGTACTGGGTCAGCGTGAAAGCCAGGCAGCTATCGGCCTCCATTTTTCCATCACTATAGGCTTCCTTGAAAACACACTGCAATTCTGCACATACATTCTGCCAGGCGGGGGCGCTATCCCAATGAAATAAATGGAAGAAAATTAATGGAAACAGTGACTTCTATGATACCCTCTAATAAAAAACACAAATGTCTGCGTTTAAGATTTCACAGAAATTGAACGTTGATATCTAATAAGATATATTAAATACATAAGTCCATAAATTCCATCGTGCCTGGACACGTGCCATCGCCTGGGAAAACCGCGTTGTAATAAATCTGGACGCTAAACAAAACCAAATCGCCTTGTTTTCCCTTCCAAATTAAGTGCTAGATATTGCAATATGATGTCATGGCATGCCGGGAATGCAGAGTTTTATTAAATCTGGAGCGGAGCGCAGAGGGTGTAAAACGAACGCAATTTCACACGTGTTCTTTGGCACAAACAAAACGCACCAGGTATTACTTAGTCGATTGCTGAACTCACCCCTGCCTGTGAACACCCACTTCTCCAGACTGACCCATCAAGACGTTTTGATATTTGCATCGCTTGAATCTTGAATACGCAGGAGTGATGTCATCCCGCTCTGGCCAATAAAGAGGCCCGACAACTAACGCACAGGAGAAGATGCCAGCGCCAGAGGGACCATTGGAAAGGTGAACACCTCTGCCTTTATTTCTATTTAAAAAATTAAATGCATTTGTTTATTCCTTAAATCCCATCTCCCGGCAAGGATGGACAGAGTGCCCCTCCGACAACATATCAAGCAAGGAGACAGCAGATTGATAACCAGTGCTGGTCTCGGCTCCAAATCCTTGCCTGAGACAAGCGGCGGCAGGAAGAATGCAGAGGGACAGGAGGCTGACAACATGCGCTGCTTCTCTCCGGCAATTGCTGGTTATCAAGCAGCTGACCTTGTAGCTAGCAGGGAGACAGGTGCTTGATAATCAGTGCTGGTCTCGGCTCCAAATCCTTGCCTGAGACAAGCGGCGGCAGGAAGAATGCAGAGGGACAGGAGGCTGGCAATGACGCTGCTTCTCTCCGGCAATTGCTGGTTATCAAGCAGCTGACCTTGTAGCTAGCAGGGAGACAACTGCTTGATAATCGGTGCTGGTCTCGGCTCCAAATCCTTGCCTGAGACAAGCGGCGGCAAGAAGAATGCAGAGGGACAGGAGGCTGACAACGCGCGCTGCTTCTCTCCGGCAATTGCTGGTTATCAAGCAGCTGACCTTGTAGCTAGCAAGGAGACAGCTGCTTGATAATCGGTGCTGGTCTCGGCTCCAAATCCTTGCCTGAGACAAGCGGCGGCAGGAAGAATGCAGAGGGACAGGAGGCTGACAACGTGCGCTGCTTCTCTCCGGCAATTGCTGGTTATCAAGCAGCTGACCTTGTAGCTAGCAGGGAGACAGGTGCTTGATAATCAGTGCTGGTCTCGGCTCCAAATCCTTGCCTGAGACAAGCGGCGGCAGGAAGAATGCAGAGGGACAGGAGGCTGGCAATGACGCTGCTTCTCTCCGGCAATTGCTGGTTATCAAGCAGCTGACCTTGTAGCTAGCAGGGAGACAACTGCTTGATAATCGGTGCTGGTCTCGGCTCCAAATCCTTGCCTGAGACAAGCGGCGGCAAGAAGAATGCAGAGGGACAGGAGGCTGACAACGCGCGCTGCTTCTCTCCGGCAATTGCTGGTTATCAAGCAGCTGACCTTGTAGCTAGCAAGGAGACAGCTGCTTGATAATCGGTGCTGGTCTCGGCTCCAAATCCTTGCCTGAGACAAGCGGCGGCAAGAAGAATGCAGAGGGACAGGAGGCTGACAACGTGCGCTGCTTCTCTCCGGCAATTGCTGGTTATCAAGCAGCTGACCTTGTAGCTAGCAAGGAGACAGCTGCTTGATAATCAGTGCTGGTCTCGGCTCCAAATCCTTGCCTGAGACAAGCGGCGGCAAGAAGAATGCAGAGGGACAGGAGGCTGACAATGCGCGCTGCTTCTCTCTGGCAATGGCTTTATGCTGAGACAATTGCTGGTTATCAAGCAGCTGTTTCCTTGCTAGCTACCTTTTCGGATGGTCACAGTGGGAGGGAGCAACCTGTTTGACCTTGTAGCTAGCAAGGAGACAACTGCTTGATAATCAGTGCTGGTCTCGGCTCCAAATCCTTGCCTGAGACAAGCGGCAGCAAGAAGACTGCAGAGGGACAGGAGGCTGACAAAGCACGCTGCTTCTCTCCGACCGACAATTGCTGGTTATCAAGAAGCTGACCTTGTAGCTAGCAGGGAGACAGCTGCTTGATAACTAGTGCTCGTCTCGGCTACAAATCCTTGCCTGAGACAAGCGGCGGCAGGAAGAATGCAGAGGG
Organism: Staurois parvus; assembly: GCF_062004578.1. Classification (NCBI taxonomy): domain Eukaryota; kingdom Metazoa; phylum Chordata; class Amphibia; order Anura; family Ranidae; genus Staurois; species Staurois parvus. The sequence continues at coordinate 307,582 of NW_028318613.1, read as the reverse complement.
ACAGGATGCTGACAAAGCGCGCCGCTTCTCTCCGGCAATGGCTTTATGCTGAGACAATTGATGGTTATCAAGCAGCTGACCTTGTAGCTAGCAAGGAGATAGCTGCTGGATTATCAGTGCTTGTCTTGGCTCCAAATATTTGCCTGAGACAAGCGGCGGCAGGAAGAATGCAGAGGGACAGGAGGCTGCTTCTCTCTGACAATGGCTTCATGCTGAGACAATTGCTGGTTATCAAGCAGCTGTCACCTTGCTAGCTACCTTTTCGGATGGTTGCAGGGGGAGGGAGCAACCTGTTCGACCTTGTAGCTAGCAAGGAGACAGCTGCTTGATAACCAGTGCTTGTCTCGGCTCCAAATCCTTGTCCAAGACAAGCGGCAGCAAGAAGAATGCAGAGAGACAGGAGGCTGACAACGTGCACCCCACTTTGCACTCCTCTTGCTGTTGCTTTTCTCCGGCAATTGCTTTAACCCGAGACAATTGCTGGTTATCAAGCAGCTGTCTCCTTGCTAGCTACGTTGTCAGGTAGTCACATGAGGTGGGAGCAATCTGTTTGACCTCATAGCTAGCAAGGAGACTTGATATCTGGTTCTGGTCTTAGGCTGGCCATAGACGGAGCAAACTTCTTTCTTGCAACCACAGACTGCGTTGACAGGGGAATCCCTCCCACAGAGCCATTGTGTTCTTCAGGCGGGAGGGTTGGGGAAGCTGTCCCAACTGGGAGGACACAGTGACTACTGGCTATTAGAGCCGCTAGCAATAATCGAATGTAAAATCCACCAGGATTGAATGGTTGTACCCAAGTTGATTGAGCAATCAATTTGGGTACATTCCGCCTGCCCATATATGGTTAGAATCTCGGCTGGTTCCTGCTGAATCTGCCATGATTCAAACCATTTATGGCCGGCTTTAGCTCCAAACACTTGCCTGAGACAAGCAAAGGCAACAGGAATGCAAAAGAGGACATGTCTTGTTAGCTAGCAAGGAGCCGAATGCTTGATAACCGGCAACTTTCTTGGCTCAAAGCAGGTGCCCAGACAAGCAACAGCAGGAGGAATGCAAATGGGGGCGCAGATCGTCAGACTCCCATCACTCTGCATTCTTCCTGCCACTGCTGGTCTTGGGCAAGTACTTGGAACCATGACAAGCACTGGTGATGAAGCAGCCGTCTCCTTGCTACCTACTTTGTCAGACAGCCATGGCGGGTGGTGGTGACCTGTCAGCCTCAAATCTATTTTTACATAGCATGTAGGAACAAAGGACAACTTACTACGAAGGGTGTTCACATCAAACCAAGACCTGCAAATTTATATAAGAAGAGTGGAAAACTGCATTTATTTTTTTTTTACATACTCCCCTGCTACACTTATACCAGCGTTTAATACCCGGAAAACCTCGGTATAGAAAGATTTGTGAGTAAACCAGAACCATCCTAGGACAGCCGGCTTCACTTCGTCATCAGGGCCACAGAAAGATTCCTCCTGTACAATTTCACGACAGGTTATGCGCTGATTATCCAACACAACAAACACTTTTCTCCTGCGCTAGGAAAGGACTCAGTAGACCCAATAGGAATGTTCTGGAATATGCACTGCTTGCTGCCCTCAACAGACTGGGGTGGTCCAAATACACTGGATACAAATGGAGAAACAGAAAAAGGGCGCACCGACCTAGTGCATTATCATTTAAAAATATTTATTGAAGAAAAAGTAAGTAGCATACTCACAATAGATATAAAAACACAGGCATTTCAAACTGAACAAGATATATGATCCAAACAACATCTGAGTCCATACGATGGAACCCTGGATGACCAACCGACTAACGCGTTTCGAGGACACAACCTTTTCCTCAGAGTAGTGTTGGCTCTGAGGAAGAGGTTGTGTCCTTGAAACGCGTTAGCCAGTTGGTCATCCAGGGTTCCATCGTATTGACTCGGATGTTGTTTGGATCATACATCTTGTTCAGTGTGACATGCCTGTGTTATTATGTCCATTGTGAGTATGATATTTACTTTGTGTCTTCAACAAATATTTTTAAACGATAATGCACTAGGTCAGTGCGCCCTTTTTCTGTTTCTCCATTTGCATCTATGCGCCGATTATCCAGGATCAGGCGTTCCATTTGCTGAATGTCAACAGGAATGACTACTGTGAGCTGGGAACCACCACAGCCAGGATCATCACTGACGGACGTACCGCCATCTTTGAAACGTTTACACCAGTCAAATGTCTTACTGCAGCTGAGCGTCTCATCACCAAACCGTGCTAGAAGTCTTCTAGGGATATTCACGGGTTTTACGCCTTCGTTCACAAGAAACTTCATCACCATGAGCTGTTCCATGAACGCACCAATACCGTTGTCTGCCATCTTGATTAACAGCCTCCGGACTGGCCTGCCTATCAGTAATAGGACACACTTACCACTCACTACTGCATGTAGTACCACCACGCTAGCATCCCTTTTTATACCTGTAAAATTTAAAGTCCTGGTTTGACTTGAACGCCCTTCGTACATGTACGGTGTCCCTTGTGGGACAGAACATTGAAAAAAAAAGTAAAGTTCTTCTTTGGGAACATGTACATTTGTAGACGCCCATAGCCTGGCCACAGGTTCACTTTAAGTTAAGCCAACCTTCAGTTTACTGATCCTAATATTCTCCTGTAACCCCCCTGGCGGTATTCCCGAGTGTAGCTCGGGGTAAAGTTTCAGCACCACAAGCGGTAACCCCGAGCTACACTCGGGAATACACTGCAGCGCTGCTCCGGGATCTGTTCTTGCACTTACCTTGTCCTGCGCTCCCGCGATGTCCCTCCTGCAGTGTCCCTGGCAATGTCCTCCGGCCGATGCCGGCATCCGTCTTCCGTTCCCTGCGACGTCGGGACGTGCGGGGCATGGAATCGGCGGGAAATTTAAAAATGTGAAAAAGTGACATTCACTAAATACACTAAAATCACATAGTATAACATTCCTGTATCAAACCATTTCACATACATTTTGTCCCGAGTGCTTTGTCCGGCACCCTGCCTGCATTTTACTGTTCTTTCTGCCTGGAAACTGAGAAACGTCCATGGCGTCCAAAAAGCGTCCCTTTAGGTCAGACGCGGTTTTAGACCGGCTAGAGAACAGCGATAGTAAATCAGAACCACTTGCAGAATTGAGTGATAATGATTGGTGGGGGAAATTCCTCATCAGACACTGAAAACGATTCTACGACTTTGCTCAGCGATGTGCGAACTTGGCGCTCTATTTCACATTTCAGTGTTTTTGGTTTGATTATATTATTGAATTACATTATATTATTTTTTATGATTATTTATTAAATTAAAATTTATGATTTCGTGTTTCAAATTTTTAACATACCCGGGATGTTTACTAGACTCTTGTTCGGACAGATTTCAGTGAGTTATTCCTAAAAATTACAGGTCTACAATAAAAAAACAACATATTTCCATGCAAAAAAAAGTACCGCTTTGAGCACAGAAATATGGACATAATCAGCCTCTGGACTGGCCCACCTATCAGTAATAGGACACACTTACCACTCACTACTGCATGTAGTACCACCACACTAGCATCCCTTTTTATACCTGGAAAATTCCTGGTTTGACTTGAACGCCCTTCGTACATGTACGGTGTCTCTTGTGGGACAGAACATTGAAAAAAAGTAAAGTTCTTCTTTGGGAACATGTACATTTGTAGACACCCATAGCCTGGCCACAGGTTCACTTTACGTTTAGCCAACCTTCAGTTTACTGATCCTAATATTCTCCATTAATCACAATGATCATAAACCGGTCTGCTTAACAAAAGCGATTTTGGCCAAGCAATCCAGCCTTGTGTAAGGAATACATTCAGCATCCTAAATGCAACAAAAAAAAAAAAAAAAAAAGCCAAATCTGGGAACGGCCCTGCCAGACATATGCTGCCCATTTACAGCGCGCGGACCGCAAAGTTACAATGTGTCCTATATTCACGGATCTGCGCTCCCATAAAACGCGGGAAGTTCGTGCTTTGCATTTCTTGTGTGACATAACATGCAGTCCAAAACCATGGAATTTGGCTTCATAATCGCAGGAATGTGACACGTCTGGGTGAGTGACAGCGCAGTCATCGAGGACTGGAAGTGGCGATAAATCTGCAATAATTCCTATGATGCCTGAGGAGTGAATCAGCACTTCCTCACCGTGACATTGGCTGTTTAAGGAAGAAATCGTTCATTAAGCATCGCATTATTAGACGATAATTAAGCATCACTTGTATACATTTCCTCAGAGGATTTATGCAAAAGCAACAGTTTAAGGTGGAACTCCAGATATTTTTTTTTAAACTATTGGATCGATTAAAAAGGGGCAGAATTTGGGGTTTTCAAAGCTGTAAAGGAGCTTTTCCCCGCTCTCTTCTGGTCTTGAAAATGATAAGGCCCCATGTACACGGGACACTTCTGAACGATGGAAACTGACTGCTGGAAAACATAGGTTCAAAAACTTCTGTTCAGCCGTGTTTGCATAATGCGTTTATGCGCGTTTGCGTTTAGAAGCGTTTTTTAAAGATAAGCACAGGAGAACCTCCCAAATGCCCAGAATGCACTGAAAAGTGGTAAATTATTAACTATTTCAGACTGTTTCAGAGAAATACAGAGAGTAGAAGCAGAGACAGCAGTATGTGTTGAGATTACCTTAGGTATGAGTTGCTCTTTAACATTTCTTTTGTTTCCAAGGGTGGGAAAGGTGTCTGGTGGAGGGAGTCATTAAGGCCACCTGGCAGAGGATCTTCATGAGGAATTTGATTTGTGAATGGTCATTAACATATCTTTTGTTTCCAAGGGTGGGAGAGGTCTGAGGTGTGAATGTTTCCAAGGGTGGGAGAGGTCTGAGGTGTGAATGTTTCCAAGGGTGGGAGAGGTCTGAGGTGTGAATGTCTCCAAGGGTGGGAGAGGTCTGAGGTGTGAATGTCTCCAAGGGTGGGAGAGGGCTGAGGTGTGAATGTTTCCAAGGGTGGGAGAGGTCTGAGGTGTGAATGTTTCCAAGGGTGGGAGAGGTCTGAGGCGTAAATGGTCATTAACATATCTTTTGTTTCCAAGGGTGGGAGAGGTCTGAGGTGTGAATGTTTCCAAGGGTGGGAGAGGTCTGAGGTGTGAATGTCTCCATGGGTGGGAGAGGTCTGAGGTGTGAATGTCTCCAAGGGTGGGAGAGGGCTGAGGTGTGAATGTTTCCAAGGGTGGGAGAGGTCTGAGGTGTGAATGTTTCCAAGGGTGGGAGAGGTCTGAGGCGTAAATGGTCATTAACATATCTTTTGTTTCCAAGGGTGGGAGAGGTCTGAGGTGTGAATTGGTCATTACCATGTGTGACAAGCTTGGTAGGAACATCCTGTGTTCAGTGTTTTGTCCATCTGCGTACCTTGAAACGGCTTTGCATGCATTTTTCATGATGAAAGAAGGCTCTGGACAGCATCCGGAACTGGGAGAGTTAAAACAAAATTTGCAAACGCGATTTGCCGAGTTTACAAGCGTTTTGCCTTTGAAGCGCTGATAAATTCGACTGCTGAACGCAAGTTTTCTGCGTTAAAAAAACAACTGTAAACGCAAATGCCTGTAAATGAAGATGTGTAAATGGACACATAGGAAAACATTAAGGAGAGTTCAGGGGCTGCTGAAAAAAAACGCAGAACAGCTCCTAAACGTGAGTTTAAAAGCAGCAGTGTACATGAGCCCTTATAGCTAGAAAAAACAGAGGTTCAAGCCTTTCCCCAATAAACCTGTACAAAACTTACTTCGTTGGAGTTTTACTTTGAAGCTGGACTCCAGGAAAATGGCTGAATGCAAAGATAACATATACTGTATATAAGGGAGCTGTCTTTTCTGTCCATCCAGCCCTGAGATTTACACAGCTCTGTTACACAGCACAGCCCTGTTTTGCAGGGAAGAAGACTTTTTCTGTGCTGCTGTTCAGGTCTTGTCCTATTCCCAGCCTCTGACTGGATAGTAAAAGGAGAAGCAGCAGACTGATAAGTACAATTCGGTCACTTTGCTGTCTCCAATCAACATGCAGTATAAGTGATTGGCTCCTTGCACTGCTTCTCCCTCTCCCGATCTGGGCTCTGCTGTACACTGCCTGCATTTTCAAAAACATATAGCAATTTAATAATTTACACCGGTGTCTTTTAGATCTTCCTAGAGTTGTGCTCATAGCAAGAAAACCTCTGCGACCAAGCCCCGCTGGGCACGGTGAAACGCATCAGTGGGCGTGGCCAGTATGGCGGCTGAGGCCATTCCTCAACATTGGACTCCTGGGGTCTGTTGAGCGGGGTCCATCCCTTCACTAGCAAGAAAAGCGATCACACAAGCAATCATAGTTTGTCATTGTGGATGATGTAGTCAATCACATTGTCTGAAGACACCTGAGACTGGATATTTTCAGTCACATGGCAGGTATTATTATTATATAGTGTTTATATAGCGCCAATAGGTTTGCTCAGCGCTGTACAGTATACACGAGGGGTTCGAGGGCCCTGCTCTTTCGAGCTTACAATATAGGAGGGAGGGGGTAGAAGTACAGGAGGAAGTGGCTGTGGGGGATGGAGTGGTAGGAGGAGTGGAGGAGAACGGCTGTTAGGTGAGGGTGGGGTAGGCTTCCCTGAAGAGGTGGGTTTTCAGGGAGCGCCTGAAGGTGAGGAGGGTAGGTGACAGTCTGATGGATTGGGGTAGGGAGTTCCAGAGGATGGGGGAAGTCCTGGAGAAGTTCCCGCAGTCGGGCGTGGGAGGAGGAGACCAGGGAGCTAGAAAGTAGAAGGTCTTGTGAGGAGCGAAGGGTGCGGGTAGGGTGGTATTTGGGTATCAGGTCAGTGAGGTAGTTTGGGGCAGCGTTATGAATGGCTTTGTATGTCAGAGTTAGTAGTTTGAATTTGATGCGTTGGGCAATCGGGAGCCAGTGAAGGGATTGGCAGAGGGGGGTGGCAGAAGTGGAGCGGTTGGTGAGGTGGATGAGTCTGGCCGCTGAGTTCAGGATAGACTGAAGCAGGGATAGCCTGCGTTGGGGTAGGCCGGTGAGAAGGTAGTTGCAGTAGTCTAGGCGTGAGATAATAAGGGAGTGTACGAGTAGTTTAGTAATGTCTGGGGTGAGGAAAATACATATCTTGGAGATGTTGCGGAGGTGGAGCCTGCATGAGTTTGCCAATGATTGGACATGAGGTTGGAAGGAAAGGTTTGAGTCCAGGGTGACACCTAGGACTTTGTCTTGCGGGGTGGGATTGATGGTGGCAATGTTGGTCGTGATGGAGAGGATGGGGGGGCGTGGGCTGGGGGGAAAACTAGGAGCTCGGTTTTGGAAAGGTTTAACTTGAGGAAATGGAGCGACATCCAGTCTGATATGTCGTTTAGGAGGTGGGTGATGTGAGCGGAGACTGAGGGGATGAGGTGAGGGGTGGAGAGGTAAATTTGTGTGTCATCGGCGTAGAGGTGATAGTTGAAGCCGTAGAAGTGTATAAGTTTGCAAAGGGAGGAGGTGTAGATGGAGAAGAGAAGGGGCCCAAGGACAGAGCCTTGGGGGACCCCAACAGAGAGGGGGAGCGAGGGGGAGGTGGCAGCATTATAGGTAACGCTGAAGGAGCGTTGGGATAGGTAAGAGGAGAACCAGGAGAGAGCAGAGTCCCTGATGCCAAGGGAGTGTAGTTTATTAAGGAGTAGGGGGTGGTCGACTGTGTCGAAGGCCGCGGAGAGGTCGAGGAGTAGGAGGACTGAGTAGTGGCCATTAGCTTTGGTGGTTAGCAGGTCATTAGTGATTTTGAGGAGGGCGGTTTCAGTGGAGTGTAGGTGACGGAAGCCGGACTGTAGTGGATCGAGGAGGTTGTTGTCAGTGAGGTGGGCGCTTAGGCGATTGTAGACTAAGCGCTCAAGGAGCTTGGAAGTGAGTGGCAGCAGGGAGATGAGTCTAAGGTTGTTCAGGTCAGTGGGGTCCAGGGAGGGTTTTTTGAGTATGGGGGTGATGTGCGCATGCTTTAGGGGGGAGGGGAATGCGCCAGTAGAGAGGGAGAGATTGAACATGTGGGTGAGGGAGCAGATGATGCAGGAGGGGGGTGACCGGAGGAGTTGAGAGGGGATAGGGTCCAGGGGGCAAGTGGTGAGGCGGGCTTCTGAGAAGACCTTAGTGACCTCCTCGGTGGTAGCAGGGCTGAAGGAGCGGAGTGCTGGGGAGGTTATAGTGTGCGGGACATTAGGTGTGGTGGGGGGCAGTGCGGTTGCGAGGTCAGAGGAGGGGAGAGTTGAGGGGGTGATGGAGGGGGGGAGGCTAGGTGGAGAGGTAGATTGTGAATTGACAATGTCCTTACGGATTGCGTCAATCTTGTTTTGGAAATGATTGGCAATCTCGTGGGCGGTGAGTGAGGTACTGAGTGGAGGTGGGGGGGGGGGGGGGGAGACAGCAGGGAGTTGAAAGTGGAGAAGAGCCGGTGAGGACAGGTGGAGAGAGTGTTCATGAGAGTTACGAAGTAGGCCTGCTTGGCGGCGTGGAGGGAGGAGGTGTAAGTGAGAAAGGCGGATTTGTAGAGGGGGAACGCTCGAGGGGACCTGGTTTTGTGCCATAATCTCTCCAGCTGCGTCGTTTGAGACATTTAGTATGGTCATTCTGCCAGGGTTGAAGCAGTCTGGGTCTGATGTTACGTGTGGTTAGGGGTATTATGGCCATTATTAAGTTGTTCCCGCCGTCCCTACTAGCTCATGGATCTCATACCTGCTGTGCCCATTATGAGGGTTTCCCACTATCCCTGTGCTGAGTTCCCAGGTCTGTACACCTGCTGTGCCCATTATGAGGGGTTCCCTCCATCTCTGTGCTGAGTTCCTGGGTCTGTACACCTGCTGTGCCCATTATGAGGGGTTCCCTCCATCTCTGTGCTGAGTTCCTGGGTCTGTACACCTGCTATGCCCATTATGAGGGGTTTCCACTATCCCTGTGCCAAGTTCCTGGATCTGAATTCCAACTGTGCCCATTATGAGAAGTTCCCACCATCCCTGTACTGATTTTCAGGGTCTACACACCTGCAAAGCCCATTCTCAGGGGCTACCACCATCCCTGTACTGAATCTGCTGTAACTTCTATGAAGGGCTCTCTCATCGAAGGAACACACAAAGATGGGCAGGAACAAATAAAAGTGCCAGGTGATCAGGAACAAAGCCAGAAACTGCAGCAGGAACATCTCAATGTTGGTGTATCCAAGTCATATAGGAAGTCTGGGGTTGGCTACAATATCATTTCTGGTTGGACTGCCCCTTAATGGACAGCCAAGTAATGCTGACCACAGTGTCTAGTATAAAGATGACCTCTAGAGGGAGCATTTACAAAACTGTACAAGAACTATAACAATCAAAATATGGAAGAGTAGAGTATATCAAAAGCTCATAAATGAAGACACAAAGATTCAAAACGTGTAAAACACAAAAAATACACTACAGTTTGACTGAAAGACCAGTTGCGTTCATGTCTACTGTACATTGTAAAAAAGGACTATAGATCGCCTTTAAAAGAAGAACATTTCTTATAAGAATGGCCTACACAGATGTAACCGCTCTCCCCTCACCCCCCAGGGACAGCAGAGGGTTAAAACCATATGTAAATTTACGCACGTATACACCGCAGTATATAAGTCATTACTGTATAGAGTCATGACTGAGCATAACGAGCAGCCGGTTGAAGGGCGCAGATCAGGTGATCAGTGGGGATTACGGAGGCCAAATACCAGCCAGGCCAGTGACAGTCCACTGAAGTCATTCACAGAGCCCGAGTAACCTTTACAGCAAATTGTCCTGCAGATCTCAGCAAAATGTCACTTGGAAAAGTCAAGGAACAGAAGTATGGACATGTTTTATTAAATAAGGAGAAAAAAAAGGAGAACTCCCATAAGGATAAGAATCATTACCAAGTCTAAGATAATAGGTCATGCACACTTCCTTTTCCTTTTGTGAACTGCAGCAGCATGGTAATAAAGGGTCCAGGAAGGATTAACTTCCAAGAATTGGAATATTGATTCCTAAAATCTACCTATGGCTGGAGGAATCCCCATCCCTCCCTCCTGCCTCCTGCATACCCCCATCAGATGCTTTTTAATACTCACATCAATTCGCCATGTTCCTTGCCGAGACTCACAACCAATGCATCCAGCTGCAGTAGACCAGTTGCATTTTATTGACATCACCACCCCACTGCAGTCTTCTGAGAACCCCCCCCCCTTTGACAGCCAATAGGAAGTTAAATGGATCTGTGATTGAAGCACCACATAAATTGATTGTCCAGATACACAATTAGTCCCATGGCTGATTGATTCCCCAATAGATGGTGCCTCCATGGTTCAAGAACCAATGCCACATGGCTGCCGATGGATTCTACACACCAGAGGACTCTCACAATCACCTTGGTTTGTAATGCAAATAAGCGGATCTGAGGTTTAAGCACCACATCACAAAATGACAGTCCAGATCAGCCATTCTCAACCAAGGTTCCTCCAGAGGTATCTACAGGTCCTGAGCTGTGGTTGATTGGTTCCCTATTCGATCATATCCTCATTGTTTCCCATTCGATGGTGCTCTCATGGTTCCCCAATCGATGGTGCCCTCATGGTTCTCCAATTCGATGGTACCCTTATGGCTCCCCCATTTGATGGTGCCCTTATGGCTCCCCCATTTGATGGTGCCCTCATGGTTCCTCTATCTGATGGTGTCCTCATGGTTCCTCTATCTGATGGTGTCCTCATGGTTCCCCCATTTGATGATGCCCTCATGGTTCCCCCATTTGATGGCACCCTCATGGTTCCTCTATCTGATGGTGCTCATGATTCCTCTATCTGATGGTGCTCATGGTTCCTCTATCTGATGATGCCCTCAGGGTTCCTCTATCTGATGATGCCCTCATGGTTCCTCTATCTGATGATGCCCTCATGGTTCCTCTATCTGATGATGCCCTCATGGTTCCTCTATCTGATGATGCCCTCATGGTTCCTCTATCTGATGATGCCCTCAGGGTTCCCCCATTTGATGGCGCCCTCAGGGTTCTCCCATTTGATGGCGCCCTCATGGTTCCTCTATCTGATGGTGCCCTCATGACTCCCCCATATGAGGGTGCCCTCATGGTTCCCCCATTTGATGGCGCCCTCATGGTTCCTCTAACTGATGGTGGCCTTATGGCTCCCCCATTCGATGGTGCCCTCATGGTTCCTCTATCTGATGATGCCCTCAAGGTTCCCCCATTTGATGGCGCCCTCATGGTTTCCCCATTTGATGGCGCCCTCATGGTTCCTCTATCTGATGGTGTCCTCATGGTTCCTCTATCTGATGGTGTCCTCATGGTTCCTCTATCTGATGGAGTCCTCATGGTTCCTCTATCTGATGATGCCCTCATGGTTCCTCTATTTGATGATGCCCTCATGGTTCCCCCCATATGAGGGTGCCCTCATGGTTCCCCCATTTGATGGTACCCTCATGGTTCCTCTATCTGATGGTGTCCTCATGGTTCCTCTATCTGATGATGCCCTCATGGTTCCTCTGATGGTGCCCTCATGACTCCCCCATATGAGGGTGCCGTCATGGTTCCCCCATTTGATGGCGCCCTCATGGTTCCTCTATCTGATGATGCCCTCATGGTTCCTCTATCTGATGGTGCCCTCATGACTCCCCCATATGAGGGTGCCCTCATGGTTACCTCATTTGATGGCGCCCTCATGGTTCCTCTATCTGATGGTGCCCTCATGACTCCCCCATATGAGGGTGCCCTCATGGTTCCCACATTTGATGGTGCCTTCATGGTTACCACATTTGATGGTGCCATCATAGTTCCAGAGCCAATGCCACACAGCAGAGCCAACTGCAGGTTACCAATGATCCTTTTTTAGCTGTCTGTAAGGCATTCTGATCACCACAGTTAGGTGGCCAGTGAAAAAAAAAAGCCCTGTTATAGGAAGAGTATTTTTCCCCAATGAATCCCCTAATCCCCAATGAATTGTTTTTCTCAAGGGTTCCTCTGGGGTAAAAATATTAAGAAAGGTTTGTCCATAGAACATTTATTCCAATGTAAAATCAGGTGAAAGAATGCAACGCATTTCAGATGCCAAAACTGGCCCCCTTCATCAGAGCTTAAGAACAGGAAACAATAAATATGGACCGGATTGATGATACGATGTAATTGTATATGAATGGTGATATAGCACAGTGTTTGTCAGCAGCTGGTTTAGGCAGAAAGCTACCTAAATCAGCTACTGATGAACACTGTGCTCCGTAACTCAATTGGTGGGAGCCGACAAATAGAAGCACAAAGAACCAGCAATGACAACACCGGGTATAAAATGGAATGCCTTAGGATGAGATAAGAGGAGAAAGGAACATTTTTAAACAATTAAACTTCCGTTTTAAGTGCTCAATTATACAAGAACATGGTTTCGCAACAGCAAACACAACAAGGGACCGTCAATCCAGGCTGACACATTCTGGAACATCCAATATAAATCTTGTTGACAAAAACAGCATCAATATTTTGATGCCAAATAAAAAGAAAAAAAAGTGTATAAACACAACGAAAGCCACAAAATGCAGCAAGGATTACACTGAGACTGTGGCAATGACAAAGAGATTAATAATTCGGCTTCAGGACATTTCTGAATATTCTATTTATAATCTGCAGACTGATGGGACACATTGTTCTCGGAACGTAGGATTAATTGCTTGTAACTATTACCACCAAAATGATAAATACGACTTTCAAAAAGAAAAAAAAAAAAAGTAATTGGTCACAAGTGTTTGCCGCCCACGTAATGTATATATATGGCGGCTATGAAGGTGGACATTAACACTCACACACGGCACATTTATGGCCATGGAAGGCCAAGGATTGTGTGCCAACAGTGCACTCATTGCACGCGCCCGGCACTATGGTTGAGCTGTCATGGACATAGGTCTCTGGTCATGATTGAGAGCTTGCAGGATGGGCTCATGATCATGTGACCGCCAATCACAGATGTTGCCAGAGTGTGGAAGCTAGCAGGCCGTTGTATAGCCCCCTGTGACAGGAGTCACTTTGGGTGGGGGCCCATGGAACCCAGCTTACTTTAGAGAGGTGGGGAGACCCCTGTCTCATCTCCCTATATCCCTATTATGTGTAAGTCACCCTGTGCCTGTTAGGGGTACAGGGTGATCTGTCCTAATATTGGGGTGGGGGGGTTGTGGATTGTTTTGTGTTATGTGGTTGCATCCCATTGTTCTATTGTGTGCCTGGCTTAGGAGCAAACTATTACAGGATGTATGTGTTTATGGGTATTGGCTTGATGGGGGGGGGGGGTCTCAAGCAGCCCTCCCTCCTGATGGGACTGTCTGTTGGTGTGTCTCTTGTTACTAAATGTATTGCCCCACCCCGTGTCATTATTCAGGGAGGGGGGATTGTCCCCTTGAGTGTATATATCTTGTATCTGTGTTAAAATAAAGTAGTCTACTTCCTGGTTTACTTCAAGAGTGGTGTCGTCTAGTCTTGTATGGTCAGCTGTGGTGTGGTCGGTGTTCAGATGGGGAAGCGGTATTTTACTTTCTGCTATAAAACCTATCCAAAATAATCAAATTTCTTCATAAAATTTAGGCCAAAATATATTCTGCAAATGTACAAGTCTTTGGCAAAAAAAAAAACCCCAAAGTATATTAATTGTTTTGTGTGAAAGTTATAGCGTCTACAAACTATGGTATAGATCAGGGGTTCCATCATGCCTCTGCAAGTCATAGCTGTAACTGTCAGTTTTGTAATCTTTGCAATGTCTCATGGGAAATGTAGTTACCCAACAGCTGGAGAGCCGCAAGTTGCCTACCCCTGGTATAGATACTAGAATTGTATTTTTTTTATATTAGCAATGGCGGTGATCAGTAACATTTAGTGGGACTGTGGCGGGCAATCTGACACTAACTGGCACTGAGTGAGAACTAACTGCCACTGACACTAATACAGTGATCTGTAATAATGGCACTGGCTGGGAAGAGGTTAACATCTCAGGGTAATCAAGAGGTTAAGTGTGTGATTAGATGTGATGGCTGCATTCGTTTTCTTTTCTTTGGCCTGCTTCTCTTTGTTTTCACCTGGTGATCTGACCAGCAAAACATCTACAGTATTAGTGGGACACAACTCTGGATGAAGAAGCACCCAGGAGGCCCAGCAGACAGCAGAATTGTCAGTCTGGGGGGGGGGGGGAGGTAAGTGTTAAATGTATTAGCAGATTTAGATACATTAGCAAACTGAAGCAAAACTCCAGCTAACACTTTATAATCAGTTACAGCAATCAATTTTTTTTCCTTGTGGATAAAGGTTTTACATGAATAAATTTCTCTCTAGCTCCCTTGTTACTTCCTCCCACTCTTGACTCTAGGACTTTTTCAGAACCTCTTACATCCTCTGGAACTCCATACCCCAGTATGTCCGATCAGCTCCTACCCTGTCCACTTTTAGGTGATCCTTGAAAACTCATTTAAATCAGGGAAGCCTATCCCACCTCCACCAAACAACTGTACTTGAGTCACCTTCATCAGACCATCCCCATGCAGCTATTACCTTTTACACCATCGCCCCCTCCCTTTAGATTGTAGGCTCCATGAGCAGGGCCCTCCTATTCCTTCTGTATTGAACTGTATTGTAACTGTACTGTCTCCCTTTATATTGTAAAGTGCTGCGCATTGACGGTATCCGCTCTCCCCGGACCCCGCATTCACGGTATCCGCTCTCCCCGGACCCCGCATTCACGGTATCCGCTCTCCCCGGACCCCGCATTCACGGTATCCGCTCTCCCCGGACCCCGCATTCACGGTATCCGCTCTCCCCGGACCCCGCATTCACGGTATCCGCTCTCCCCGGACCCCACATTCACTGTATCCGCTCTCCCCGGACCCTGCTTTCACTGTATCCGCTCTCCCCGGACCCCGCATTCACTGTATCCGCTCTCCCCGGACCCCGCATTCACTGTATCCGCTCTCCCCGGACCCCGCATTCACTGTATCCGCTCTCCCCGGACCCCGCATTCACTGTATCCGCTCTCCCCGGACCCCGCATTCACTGTATCCGCTCTCCCCGGACCCCGCATTCACTGTATCCGCTCTCCCCGGACCCCGCATTTACTATATCCGCTCTCCCCGGACCCCGCATTTACTATATCCGCTCTCCCCGGACCCCGCATTCACTGTATCCGCTCTCCCCGGACCCCGCATTTACTATATCCGCTCTCCCCGGACCCCGCATTTACTATATCCGCTCTCCCCGGACCCTGCATTCACTATATCCGCTCTCCCCGGACCCTGCATTCACTATATCCGCTCTCCCCGGACCCTGCATTCACTATATCTGGTCTCCCCGGACCCCGCA
The DNA here is from genome assembly GCF_062004578.1 of Staurois parvus. NCBI lineage: Eukaryota > Metazoa > Chordata > Amphibia > Anura > Ranidae > Staurois > Staurois parvus. Next base: position 292,220 of record NW_028318613.1, on the reverse strand, counting down.
TTCACTATATCTGGTCTCCCCGGACCCCGCATTCACTATATCTGGTCTCCCCGGACCCCGCATTCACTATATCCGCTCTCCCCGGACCCTGCATTCACTATATCCGCTCTCCCCGGACCCTGCATTCACTATATCTGGTCTCCCACAGTACACAGAACTTGGAAATGCAATTATTTTAGTAAATAACTGCTAAATACCTTTTCAGCAGTATAAAGCAGTCTTGAGACTTCTATCATTGTCCAGCAGAGCACTGGTTAAAGCTTGTAGGAGTTTTCTTTCGACCCTGATTGTCAAATGAGGCTGCATGACTCCTGACCCTCTGTCTGAACAGTGCTGGTTGGCCCTGTGCTGATCACATGCACCCTCCCAAGAAAGAAAACAAAACTCTAGCGCTACACACCAAACTGAGCATGTGCAGCTTTGCCCCAAGGCTCGGTTCTATCAGCAGATGGATTGGGGACAGTAGAAGAGAAGAGAGGATCAAACAGCCTTTTTACACAATGTGGATGATTAAGCCCTTTGGTTCCACAGTGAGTATAACCAGCACGCTTTACTGCATATCCAGTCTGATTTTCCTGTTGTGGGTTTAGTAACACTTTAAGTGGTTTGTCTCACCCATGTAAACTGATACATTGAGCTAGTGAAAAACAACAGACTTGCTGACTGGATCACCAGGTGATAATTAAAGAAAGAAAACCTATGGAAAGAATTCATTATACGCCATTGGACAGGATGCACTTAGCCAATAGGAAGTGGCGGATTTGGAAGACGCATAGACATTTACTGATCGCTCAGTGGACGCTTTAGATTCAAATAATAGAGCTTTTTGTTGGTAGCATTATTTATCTGCCTACTCTTCTAACTATTTTGTTTATACATTTCATAGTATGCCTTAAAATGATTGTATTATTATTATACAGTATTTATATAGCGCCAAAAGGTTTGCTCAGCGCTGTACATTATAGTGGGGGACAGAACAGGAGACAATACAGTAACAATACAATACACGAGGGGTTCGAGGGCCCTGCTCTTTGGAGCTTACAATCTAGGAGGGAGGGGGTAGAGGTACAGGAGGAAGTGGCTGTGGGGGATAGAGTGGTAGGAGAACGGCTGTTAGGTGAGGGTGGGGTAGGCTTCCCTGAAGAGATGGGTTTTCAGGGAGCTCCTGAAGGTGAGGAGGGTAGGTGACAGTCTGATGGATTGGGGTAGGGAGTTCCAGAGGATGGGGGAAGTCCTGGAGATGTCCTGCAGTCGGGCACGGGAGGAGGAGACCAGGGAGCTAGAAAGTAGGAGGTCTTGTGAGGAGCGAAGATTATGGGTAGGGTGGTATTTGGGTATCAGGTCGGTGAGGTAGTTTGGGGCAGCGTTATGAATAGCTTTGTATGTCAATGTTAGTAGTTTGAATGTAATGCGTTGGGCAATCGGGAGCCAGTGGAGGGAATGACAGAGGGGGTGGAGTCAGTGGAGGGAATGACAGAGAGGGGGTGGAGCCAGTGGAGGGAATGACAGAGGGGTGGCGGATACGGAGAGGTTGGTGAGGTGGATGAGTCTGGCCGCTGAGTTCAGGATATACTGAAGCGGGGATAGCCTGTGGTGAGGTAAGCCGGCGAGGAGGGAGTTGCAGTAGTCGAGTCGTGAGATAATAAGGGAGTGTACGAGTTGTTTAGTGGTGTCTGGGGTTAGGAACGAACGTATCTTGGAGATGTTGCGGAGGTGGAGCCTGCATGACCTTGCCAGCGATTGGACATGGGGTTGGAAGGACAGGTTTGAGTCCAGGGTGACACCTAGAACATTGTACCTTCTGATATGTATATTACAGATGTGCCTTATCTTTGTTTTACATTATATTGATGCTGTAATGTTGTTTTTTGCAACCTATTTCATAAAAATCTAATAAAATCGTTTTTAAACGAAAAAAGAAAGAAAGCCTAAAAAGAAAACTAATGCAGCCACCACATCTAAGAATGGGTAAGCTGCAATATAATAAATGTTTGTTTTTTGGGTTTAATACGGCTTTACATTTCCTCCAGGAAAACATAGATGACACTTTGGATCCAGCCCTCTATGCAGGACCGATTCCCGCATTTCACTAAACATCCAATAGATTATTTTCATAATCGTAGAAAAATTTCCACTTACAGGAACAAAGATCAAGTGAGCTCCAATAGTTATCCCTGAGGACTCGCAATCCGGAATAAGAAAAAGTCAGCTAATTCTCACTACATAGAAGAAAGCAATTAAACATCTGAGGAGTAAAAATAGACGCGACTGCAAGATGTGCTATAAAAAGGTGCGGAGGTCGTATTGTCGCTGCGCGGCGGCTGAATCATATCCTTCCGCGGATCACATTTCAAAAGCCCCCTCAATGTGAGAGCCGGCCGCAATTACTCACGCAAAATGAAGACCGCAGTGGGCAATCAGAGACGCATTAAAGGAATCTGATCCGAAACTTCATATTTCTATCAGCATATCTACTAGTCTGAATGACATTGGATGTAAACGCATTGAAGTGATTGGATGTAAACGCATTAAAGTGACTGGCCTCAGGTGATACACAGAGAGGGGGGGGGAGACTGAGGGTATGCTTCCTCCTGCCTGCAGAAAACCGAAGGGATCCATTCAGCCTAGGCAAAGTCACTGAGTAACACACGACGACTACGCTTTAATGAAAAATAGAGCATTTTACTGTCTACTGTGAAGTAATTTATCCCTGCAGACCTTTACATTTATTTATTTCAGGTACTTATATAGCGCCATCAATGTACGCAGCACTTTACATATATATTGTACATTCACATCAGTCCCCGCCCCCGAGGAGCGTACAATCTAAGGTCCCTAACCCTCAAGGGGTGTACAATCTAAGGTCCCTAACCCTCAAGGGGCGTACAACCTAAGGTCCCTAACCCTCAAGGGGTGTACAATCTAAGGTCCCTAACCCTCAAGGGGCGTACAATCTAAGGTCCCTAACCCTCAAGGGGCGTACAATCTAAGGTCCCTAACCCTCAAGGGGCGTACAATCTAAGGTCCCTAACCCTCAAGGGGCGTACAATCTAAGGTCCCTAACCCTCAAGGGGCGTACAATCTAAGGTCCCTAACCCTCAAGGGGCGTACAATCTAAGGTCCCTAACCCTCAAGGGGCGTACAATCTAAGGTCCCTAACCCTCAAGGGGCGTACAACCTAAGGTCCCTAACCCTCAAGGGGCGTACAATCTAAGGTCCCTAACCCTCAAGGGGCGTACAATCTAAGGTCCCTAACCCTCAAGGGGCGTACAATCTAAGGTCCCTAACCCTCAAGGGGCGTACAATCTAAGGTCCCTAACCCTCAAGGGGCGTACAATCTAAGGTCCCTAACCCTCAAGGGGCGTACAATCTAAGGTCCCTAACCCTCAAGGGGCGTACAACCTAAGGTCCCTAACCCTCAAGGGGCGTACAATCTAAGGTCCCTAACCCTCAAGGGGCGTACAATCTAAGGTCCCTAACCCTCAAGGGGCGTACAATCTAAGGTCCCTGACCCTCAAGGGGCGTATAATCTAAGGTCCCTGACCCTCAAGGGGCGTACAATCTAAGGTCCCTAACCCTCAAGGGGCGTACAATCTAAGGCCCCTAACCCTCAAGGGGCGTACAATCTAAGGTCCCTAACCCTCAAGGGGCGTACAATCTAAGGTCCCTAACCCTCAAGGGGCGTACAATCTAAGGTCCCTAACCCTCAAGGGGCGTACAATCTAAGGTCCCTAACCCTCAAGGGGCGTATAATCTAAGGTCCCTGACCCTCAAGGGGCGTACAATCTAAGGTCCCTGACCCTCAAGGGGCGTACAATCTAAGGTCCCTAACCCTCAAGGGGCGTACAATCTAAGGTCCCTAACCCTCAAGGGGCGTACAATCTAAGGTCCCTAACCCTCAAGGGGCGTACAACCTAAGGTCCCTAACCCTCAAGGGGCGTACAATCTAAGGTCCCTAACCCTCAAGGGGCGTACAATCTAAGGTCCCTAACCCTCAAGGGGCGTACAATCTAAGGTCCCTAACCCTCAAGGGGCGTACAATCTAAGGTCCCTGACCCTCAAGCGGCGTACAATCTAAGGTCCCTAACCCTCAAGGGGCGTACAATCTAAGGTCCCTAACCCTCAAGGGGCGTACAATCTAAGGTCCCTAACCCTCAAGGGGCGTACAATCTAAGGTCCCTAACCCTCAAGGGGCGTACAATCTAAGGTCCCTAACCCTCAAGGGGCGTACAATCTAAGGTCCCTAACCCTCAAGGGGCGTACAATCTAAGGTCCCTAACCCTCAAGGGGTGTACAATCTAAGGTCCCTAACTCACATTCATACGTGCACATACTAGGGACAATTTAGACAGGAATCGATTAACCTATCAGCATGTCTTTGCAGTGTGGGAGGAAACCGGAGGACCCAAAGGAAACCCACGCAGGCACAGGGAGAACATGCAAACTCCAGGCAGGTAGTGCCATGGTTGGGATTCGAACCAACGATCCGAGTACTGCCAGGCGGAAGTGCTAACCATTTAGCCACTGTGCTGCCCATTAACTAATCCACTTTCAGACAGGTAGACAAAATTCATGTGGAATTTAGGAGCCAGTCTGTCAAATCAAGAAGCCAGCAGGATTTTTGGGGGAGACGGCTCCACTGAAAACTTAGAAATGACAAAGACTCTGTTACATTGGTGGTCAGGGGATAAGTGACTACTTACATTATGGTCAGTTAGAGAGAAAACGTCTTACATTCAGTGAGAGGAAGAATGCTCCTTACATTGGTGGTCAGTGGGAAGAATGTCCCTTACATTGGTGATCAGTGGGAAGAATGTCCCTTACATTGGGGGTCAGTGGGAAGAATGTCCCTTACATTGGTGGTCAGTGGGAAGAATGTCCCTTACATTGGTGGTCAGTGGGAAGAATGTCCCTTACATTGGGGGTCAGTGGGAAGAATGTCCCTTACATTGGGGGTCAGTGGGAAGAATGTCCCTTACATTGGTGGTCAGTGGGAAGAATGTCCCTTACATTGGTGGTCAGTGGGAAGAATGTCCCTTACATTGGGGGTCAGTGGGAAGAATGTCCCTTACATTGGGGGTCAGTGGGAAGAATGTCCCTTACATTGGGGGTCAGTGGGAAGAATGCCCCTTACATTGGTGATCAGTGGGAAGAATGTCCCTTACATTGGTGGTCAGTGGGAAGAATGCTCCTTACATTGGGGGTCAGTGGGAAGAATGTCCCTTACATTGGGGGTCAGTGGGAAGAATGCTCCTTACATTGGTGATCAGTGGGAAGAATGTCCCTTACATTGGTGGTCAGTGGGAAGAATGCTCCTTACATTGGGGGTCAGTGGGAAGAATGTCCCTTACATTGGGGGTCAGTGGGAAGAATGTCCCTTACATTGGTGGTCAGTGGGAAGAATGTCCCTTACATTGGTGGTCAGTGGGAAGAATGTCCCTTACATTGGTGATCAGAGGGAAGAATGCCCCTTACATTGGGGATCGGTGGGAAGAATGTCCCTTACATTGGGGGTCAGTGGAAAGAATGCTTCTTATATTAGTGGTCAGTGGGAAGAATGTCCCTTACATTGGGGGTCAGTGGGAAGAATGCTCCTTACATTGGTGGTCGGTGGAAAGAATGCTTCTTGCATTGGTGGCCAGTAAGAAGAATTGCACCCTTTCAGACAGCTAAAGAGATCAATGGTGCCATGCCTGCTGGCTCTGCCAAGCCGCATTGGCTCTGGAACTATGCAGGCACCATCAGATGGGAGGTCAATCAGCCACTGTTCAAGGAACCCCTAGCAATCTCTGGAAGGACCTTAGGGTTCCATGGAACACTAGTTGAAAATGGCTGCTATGGAGATCCACTTGGCAACTTTGATAAGATAACGTGGCTTTATGCCAAACCAGAACCTTCCACTTGTCCTTCATTTTGAAACATTTCAGCAACTTCTAAAGTTCGTTTTTATTTTCCTGACCTGTATCATTTTGGTTTTTTTTTACTTTAAAAAGGAAAAAAACAAACAACCAACCATTACTTGGCACTAATCAGGACTGTACTGGGGCTTTGTAAGTCTATTATAAAGAGCCAAAATGTTGTCAGGACAGAAATAGCCGAGAATAGTCGCACAGCCAGACGTAACCGAAGATGTGTAAATCTGTAAATCTCCTATTACATGCTGATTAATCCCATCTAGTTTAACCCAGGCTACCTGGGAACAGAATGTGAACTGTGTAGCACTTTAATTTGTCCTCTTTTCATTTCTCCAAGGTGTGTCCAATCTTTTCACCGTCTTCCAAACCCAACAATAACCCTCATGGCATTGTGGGAAACCCTTTTCATACAGGAAGCCTGACTGTTCAGGTGGCTTTTAATCACACTTCTATCCTTTTGCTTACGGAGATATATATTGTTACATACTTAAATATATATTACTTACATATATATTGTTACATACTTAGATATATATTGTTACATGTTATATTGTTACATACTTAAAATGTATCTAAACAGAACAAAAATGTATATATTGGAGCTTATAAACTCTTGATGTGGTGGTTGCATTTGTTTTCTTTATTCAGTTTTTTTACCATTTATTTTCACCTGGTGATCCTGCCAGTAGCACACTTTTCATCCTATGATGACAAAATACTCACCTTGATGAAATTAACTTCAGAAGCCCCCTGCACATTAGTTGTTCCCCCTCTGCATCAGAGGCACCCCATCACTTTTGAAGTCAACAGTCATGACACCCATCACATCAGAGGTGCTACCCATCACGCCAGAGGTGCCACCGGTCACAACAGAGGCGCCGACCATGACATCAGAGGCCCCGAGACCATGACATCAGAGGCCCCGACCATGACATCAGAGGCCCCGACCATGACATCAGAGGCCCCGACCATGACATCAGAGGCCCCGACCATGACATCAGAGGCCCCGACCATGACATCAGAGGCCCCGACCATGACATCAGAGGCCCCGACCATGACATCAGAGGTCCCATAATCACATCAGACGTCCCTCCATCACAGCAAAGGTCATCAATTATGTTTGAGGTCCCCCTATCACATCCCAAAATCATCAGAGAGTCCCCCCACCCAATAACAGAGCCCCATCATATGGTCTCTCCAATCACTAGTTCTTTCTTATCAGAGCCCCACCTTTTGGCTCCAGCAGCAGAACAGAGGGCAGAAAAAGGCAGGTGTGGAGGAGATGGATTTACATTTTCTCCTGAAAGATAGGGGTGGTCCTGCATGCCACCTGCCCTGAATCAGAGTCATTTGATGCCATGGGGAGAGCAAGCCGGCTGCAATCACCAAAGCAACAAATGTTGCAATGTATCCTGGCCTTCATGGGTTGTTATGGTGCTGGCAGCCAAGCCTGACCACAACATGCCAACTCTTGACACTGATCCATGGTAAGCTGGGTCCCTTGCTCGCGGCATCCCAGAAGGAACCAAGATGGCACCTTAGTTGAGGAACATCAATGTAGACTAAAGATTTTTCCCCCCTCAGAAATTGTTAAATGTTAGCAATGGAAGTAAGGGTTATGGACTCCCACCTGGCATTCACATGGTCAAAGCAGAGGTTGACATTAAGGACCTTCCACCCCATTACATGACGGTGTTGTTACACAGGTACCCACTGCTGCATCACTGAATGAAGGACTCATATGCTCCCCAATACTAGGTAATTCAGTTCCTATCCCATGGCTAAACAGAACGGGGGTGTCACAAATATGCATGGGGCAGTACAGGCATGGACAAAGCAGAGACTCCCTTTAAAATCAAGCCGAATCCCAACAGCTTTTTTTATAGGTCAGTTCTTCCTGCCCTATAAAAGAAAGGTAAACTACTGTAAGTACATCTCTGCTCAGTCAAACAGATAAAACAATTACATTTTATTTAGCCTACTTCAATGACACATTAATTAAAAACAATGGGTCCATTCCTTTCAATTGAAGCAATTAAATCGGAGGTCACAGAACCTAACTGGCTTTGACTTGGGTTCTGATTAAACCTGGACTACAAAGCATTATGAGCCTATACCCAGCTGTCCTAGCACTCTGTCAAGTAGCTGACATTTAACTTAAGCCACAATCAGCCAGTTAATATATAATTACAGTATAGACACAGGACTCATGTGATGCGCTCAGGAATAGAACACAATCAGGTGCTCCTCGCTAAATGACGCCAATACTGGAGGCGGCAAACAGAAGCAGCCTAAAAGGAATAGCTCCTATTAACTCTCCGTTGAAGATGTCCAAACTCCATAGGGATCTGTCCCTGTCTGAGGCCTCGTGCATCCAAAACGAGAGGCCCACCCACCTTATGTCACAACTTACTGAGCATTTCCCCATGCTCCTCAATTATGTTACTGCATGGGAGAAAGATCTTGGCCACCAACTATCAGGAGAAGACCCTTAGAAAGAATTCACCCTTATGCATAAAACCAGTTTAGTACCTGCAGCTCAAGTTAAAAAAGCTTTTAAATTCTTAAGCCAAGCTCTTAATATTTCCTCCCCCACGTTCCCCTTCCCCTGACTTCTCTGTCAAGATCAATGGCACAACCATCAATCCGTCCCTGTTGTTCCCGTATGCCAGTGCTAGATGAAATCCTGGACTCTGGCCTCTCCATCGGCCCCACATCCAATCACTTTCCAAAGCTTGCAGTCTCAACCTCCGCAACATCTCCAAAATATGTCCCTTCCTAACCAATGACACCACAAAGCTAATTAACTCCCAGGTTATCTCTCACTTTGACTACGCCAACTCCCTCCTCATTACCTTACCCTTACATAGGCTATCTCCTCTCCAGTCCATCATGAATGCTGCTGCCAGTGTCATCCACCTTACCAGCCGTTTTGTGTCTGCCACCCCTCTCTGCCAATCCGTGCATAGGCTGCCACTCACTCAATGCATCAAATTCAAGATACTAACAACAACAACTTACAATACCATCCACAACTCCCAGCTACATCACTAACCTGGTCTCGAAATGCCAACCAAATTGCTCTCTTTGTTCCTCCCAAGACCTCCTGCTCTCTAGTTCCCTCCTCCCATGCTCACCTCCAGGACTTCTCCCAAGCCTCTCCCATCCTTTGGAATTCCCTACCCCAATCTGTGCGACTATCTCCCACTCTGTCCACTTTTAGGTGACCCCTGAAAACTTTTCTCTTCAGAGAAGCCTATCCTGCCTCCACCAAACAACTGTTTGATGTAACGGAACCGACCCAGACTGTGCTTGAGTACTTCCATTAGAATACCGCTTCCCCGTCTGAACACCAACAACAGACACCACAGCCAACCATACAAGACTAGTTGACACCAGTCTTGAAGTAAACCAAGATATATACACTCAGGGGACAATCCCTACTCTGTCCACTTTTAGGCGACCCCTGAAAACTTTTCTCTTTAGAGAAGCCTATCCTGCCTCCACCAAACAACTGTACATGTATTTTCTCCATCATCTCATCCCCCACAGTTATTACCTTTTGTATCACATGATCTTCCCTTTTTAGATTGTAAGCTCTAATGAGCAGGGTCCTCTCGTTCCTTCAGTATTGAATCTGTACTGTTTGCGCTCACGTTGTAAAGCGCTGCACAAACTGTTGGCACTATGTAAATCCTGCATAATAATATGATTATGCACTGGTACTGACGCCCATATAAAAATACATATTTTAATCTTCCGCCTTACCACCGCTGGAAATACGGGAGAGAAATTGGAACCGTGCTTCATATGTGATGGACGTGTTCCATGCTACATAAATTTTGGTCTGGCATTTTCAATACTCATGATCTGGTAATGGCTACAAATATTACGTCCTCTGAAATCGCCCTACTCCCCATCGCCCCATCTCCATGGCCAAGAAGAGTTTAGGCCAATGCTTCCTACCAGCTGCTAGAAGAGTGATCCAAAGACAATGGAATTCCCAAGAATTGCCAAACTCAACTGTGACGGGAGTCACTTTGGGTGGGGGGCCTATGGAACACAGCTTACTTTGGAGAGGTGGGGAGACCCCTGTCTCAGCTCCCTATATCCCTCTTATGTGTAAATCACCCTGTGCCTGTTAGGGGTACAGGGTGATCTGTCCTAATATTGGGGTGGGGGGGTTGTTGATTGTTTAATGTTATGTGGCTGCATCCCATTGTTCTATTGTTGGTCTGGCTTGGGAGCAAACTATTATGGGATGTATGTGTTTATGTGTATTAGCTTAGTGGGGGGGGGGGGGGTGTCTCCAGCAGCCTTCCCTCCGGATGGGACAGTCTGCTGGTGTGAAGTTGGAATACCTGTGTGTTACTAAATGTAGATTGCCCTGCCCTGTGTCATTATGCAGGGAGGGGGGACTGTCCCCTGAGTGTATATCTTGTATCTGTGTTCAAACTAGTCTACCTCCTGGTTTACTTCAAGACTGGTGTCAACTAGTCTTGTATGGTTGGCTGTGGTGTCTGTTGTCGGTGTTCAGACGGGGAAGCGGTATTCTAATGGAAGTACTCAAGCACAGTTTGGGTCGGTTCCATTACATCAACCACTTGCAATGCATAGATGAACTGACAACTTAATACAATATTTTGATACACCAACTACATCACCACTTGAACTATCTGGATTACTTACTTGGGTTCTTCACTCTTTAAATACCCTGAGCGTCTCCCCAGCCTGGACACCCAATACTCACCTCCTGCTTCTTTCTCATTTAAGAAAGTCCAATATAAGCCTGTAAGTGAAGCCAAAGCATTTCCTGAGCTAAACGATGCTCCATTCATTATGGCCAAAGTATTTGTTGAGGTAAAAATATGGACTCTGGTGGTTGAGAGGAAGCAAAGTATCGATCTACTGTAACTCGGCATGTTCCTCAGCAGTTGGTTGTTGCAGCCAGCAACTTTATGACCACTTTTTTTTTTTACTTAAAGTGGTTATAAACCCTTACATACAGTGAAGGAAATAAGTATTTGATCCCCTGCTGATTTTGAATGTTTGCCCACTTACAAAGAAATGATCAGTCTAAAAATCGAATGCTAGGTGTATTCTAACACTGAGAGACAGAATAGCAACAAACAATTCAAAAGAAATGTAGCATGTCTAACAAATTGTGCACGGGTTTGTATGTTCATGTGGGAAATAAGTATTTGATCTCCTATCATTCAGCAGGATTTCTGGATACCAGCTGTCTTTCATACAGGTAACAAGCTGAGATTTGAAGCAGTCTCTTAAAGGGAGTGCTGCTAATCTCATTTTGTTACCTGTATAAAAGACACCTGTCCACAGGAGCAATCAAACAATCAGATTCCAAACTCTCCACCATGGCAAAGACCAAAGAGCTGTCCAAGGATGTCAGGGACAAGATTGTAGACCTACACAAGGCTGGACTGGGCTACCAAACTATCGCCAAGCAGCTTGGTGAGACGGTGACAACAGTTGGGGCAATCATTCGCAAATGGAAGAAACACAAAACAACTGTCAGTCTCCCTAGGTCTGGTGCACCATGCAAGATCTCACCTCGTGGAGTGTTAATGATCATGAGAACAGTGAGGAATCATCCCAGAACTACACGTGAGGATCTTGTTAATAATCTCCAGGCAGCTGGGACCACAGTCACCAAGAAAACAATTGGTAACACACTACGCCGACAAAGATTGAAATCCTGCAGTGCCCGCAAGGTTCCTCTGCTCAAGAAAGCACATGTCCAGGCCCGTCTGAAGTTTGCCGCTGAACATCTGAATGATGCAGAGGAGGACTGGTTGAAAGTGTTGTGGTCAGATGAGACCAAAATCGAGATCTTTGGCATCAACTCAACTCACCGTGTTTGGAGGAGGAGGAATGCTGCCTATGACCCCAAGAACACCATTCCAACTGTGAAACATGGTGGTGGAAACATTCTGCTTTGGGGGTGTTTTTCTGCTAAGGGGACAGGACAACTGCACCGCATCAAAGAGACGATGGATGGGGAAATGTACCCTCAAATCTTGGGTGAGAACCTTCTTCCCTCAGCCAGGGCATTGAAAATGGGTCGTGGATGGGTGTTCCAGCATGACAATGACCCAAAACTCACGGCCAAGGCAACAAAGGAGTGGCTCAACAAGAAGCACATTAAGGTCCTGGAGTGGCCTAGCCAGTCTCCAGACCTTAATCCAATTGAAAATCTGTGGAGGGAGCTGAAAGTTCGAGTTGCCAAACGTCAGCCACCAAACCTTAAAGACTTGGAGAGGATCTGCCAAGAGGAGTGGGCCAAAATCCCTCCTGAGATGTGTGCAAACCTGGGGGCCAACTCCAGGAAACGTCTGACCTCTGTGATTGCCAACAAGGGATTTGCCACCAAGTACTAAGTCATATTTTGTGAAGGGGATCAAATACTTATTTCCCTCATGGACATGCAAATCAGTCATCATTTGTTAGACACGCATTTCTTTTGAATTTTTTGGTGCTATTCCGTCTCTGTGTTACAAAATTCCTACCATTCGATTTTTAGACCGATCATTTCTTTGTGAGTGGGCAAACATTCAAAATCAGCAGGGGATCAAATACTTATTTCCTTCACTGTATATCCAGTGAAGTGAACTCATTCCCCCCTCTTTTTTTAATGAACTCTCAGCCAACCTTTAAATATTCTGCACTTTGAATGGATGTAGAAAAGACTACAGATAAACAGGTACAACTTATGTAGGAGGATTTGTTTCATCAGTGTATCACCTGAGTCCAGTCACTTCACTGGGTATATGTAATAATTTAAGTAATAATCCACTTTAATTATTAGATACCCCCAACCTCCCTGTGGCCCTCTGCAAATATTCATATCTTTGTCCAAGGGTCTTTTGGCCAGCGCCATGACGTCACCTGTCCTTTATGTTTTCACACGAGGGTAGTGGCTTACTTTTGCACTGAATAGTACTCATTAGGTCATGATGAGTGAGCGCTGTTCAGTACAAAAATACTCTGAGCTTGTGTGATAATCTGCAGCTGAGAGTATTACATGCTGTGTGACGATGCACTCCAGAGGATGAGCCCGTGACAGCCTGGATTTAGAGGAAGTGAGTCGAATTAAGCTGCTTCCCATTCTACCTGGAAGACTGAGGACATCAGAACTACTGCAAGGAACAGCACTGGATTGAAGGTGAACATTGACCCCTGGTTCACATCTGTGTGGGTCCGCACAAAAATCCCACCCGCGCAGAGAATTATGGACCCGCGGACGGGTGCCATTAGTTCTAATGGCATGCCGCCCGCACTGGGAAACGCAACCGTACTGGGAACCGAGGTTCCTGTGCGGGCTGCGTTTTCCAAAGTAGTGCAGGGACTTCTTTCCCTGCGTGTCACAGGCATGGAAGTCCATTCACATGAATGGGCTCTCGTACCCGAGCAAAACGCAGCCGCATAGGTGTGAACCTAAGGTGAAGCAGTTAATTACTGTATTTTTCGCTCCATAAGACGCACCTGACCATAAGACGCACCTAGGTTTGAGAGGAGAAAAACAAGAAAAAAATATTCTGAACCAATGGACTGCAGACACAGTACAGGGGATGACCAGAGACTGCGGACATACTACAGGGGATGACCAGAGACTGCGGACACAGTACAGGGGATAACCAGAGACTGCGGACACAGTACAGGGGATAACCAGAGACTGCGGACACAGTACAGGGGATAACCAGAGACTGCGGACACGGTACAGGGGATGACCAGAGACTGCGGACACAGTACAGGGGATGACCAGAGACTGCGGACACAGTACAGGGGATGACCAGAGACTGCGGACATAGTACAGGAGATGACCAGAGACTGCGGACACAGTACAGGAGATGACCAGAGACTGCAGACATAGTACAGGGGATGACCAAAGACAGCGGACACAGTACAGGAGATGACCAGAGACAGCAGACACAGTACAGGAGATGACCAGAGACAGCAGACACAGTACAGGAGACGACCAGAGACTGCAGACATAGTACAGGGGATGACCAGAGACTGCAGACATAGTACAGGAGATGACCAGAGACTGCGGACATAGTACAGGAGACGGTCAGAGACTGCAGACATAGTACAGGAGACGACCAGAGACTGCAGACATAGTACAGGAGATGGTCAGACACTGCGGACATAGTACAGGAGACGACCAGAGACTGCAGACATAGTACAGGAGATGACCAGAGACTGCAGACATAGTACAGGAGATGACCAGAGACTGCGGACACAGTACAGAAGACCAGAGACTGCGGACACAGTACAGGAGATGACCAGAGACTGCGGACACAGTACAGGAGATGACCAGAGACTGCAGACACAGTACAGGAGATGGCCAGAGACTGCAGACACAGTACAGGAGATGGCCAGAGACTGCAGACACAGTACAGGAGATGGCCAGAGACTGCAGACACAGTACAGAAGACCAGAGACTGCAGACACAGTACAGAAGACCAGAGACTGCAGACAGTGCAGGGGATAACCAGAGACTGCAGACAGTAAAGGAGATTACCAGAGACTGCGGACCTTTGGGGAGGGAGGGGGAGCGGGTACCTGAATTTGACAGGTACCCGCTCCCACTTCCGCGGAGTTGTCCTTCCTTCTTCTTCCCGCGGCGGCTTTTGTGACAGCCGGGTACCCACTGCACATGTGCGAGAAGCGCTGCGCTTTGTGAATGAGCCTTCTGGGACCTGTCATGTGTCCCAGAAGACACCGGACCATTCACAAAGCGCGGCGCTTCTCGCGCATGCGCAGTGGGCACCCGGCTGTCACAGAAGTTGCCGCGGGAAGACTGCAGCGAGGAACAGGTAAGGTCCTGCAGGAGAGAAGAGCTAAGCGGCCGGCCCGATATTCCGACATGGCGGCAGCAGAAATACCGGACCGGCCGCTTTACATTCGCTCCATAAGAAGCACTGACATTTTCCCCCCTTTTTTTGGGGGGGAAAAAGTGCGTCTTATGGAGCGAAAAATACGGTATTTCTTTTAATACACTGTGCATTTTGTTTTTTTTTACTAGAGTTTTACTTTAAGAACGGTGGGGTGATGTTCTAGGCAGCACACACGAATCCAACATGTACTAAGAGTGGAAAGTTACAAAGACTACCTACGGTAGTAAAAGTGGCCCCAGAAAATAGAGATCCCGTGCCGCTATCAAACTCAGTCACATGACTTCTGACCTTTTTTTACAAAAAAATTTCCACCCAAAAGCTTAACAAGCAAGAGAGGATCCGGGTGTTGATACATGAAAGTGTTTTTGATTATATCTTACTAAATATAACACAAAAGATCACACACAAGCCATCAATTATCTTGTCATGGAAACAAAAAATTAAAAAACGCCAGAAAGATAAAAAACGGTTTAATTTTTCCAAAACATGTTTTTCGTTTACATGGAAAGGGGAGGGGGGGAAGCACATCAACAGAATGTACGTTCACAAAATGTACCTCCGAGTCAGTGACTGATGGATTCTGGGCTGGTTTTAGAGGGGTTACTCGGCTTTCCACAACGGCTGCTGAACGCCGCGGCTGAATCACGGCAGAGGGATGTAAAACAGACGTCGGCCGCCAAATCTCTCACGAGACGCAGTGGTTTGGCAATGTTGGGGAAAAGGGAGCATGTTCTACAATGGTGATACATATCGTCATAAGACCATAGAAGAAAAAAAAAAGAATCGTCAAGACAGCCAAACGAAACCATATTGTAAAAACTGTATCTTCAGTGATGACACATTGAGCTATTTTTGTAACGTTTGCTCAACAGCTATTTTGGGTGAAAATTTCACATTATGTACTTGATGTTCTATATTTGAATTACTTCAAAGAATTTTCAGTTTCATAGATTGTCCTTCTAATGGCGATACGCCTTGTTTGAATCTTGTGCTTTGTGTATTTCTTCCAGATCTGTGCAGTAATCCAGTGTGAGACTTTTCCTTCCTGTAATAAAGACCGCTCACTGCTGCTCCCTCTCTTTGTTCAGGGTGACTGGTCTTGTCGCCGCCCTTCTTGTGGTTTTCTATAGTGGGTGGAGCCTGCTGGGCCCCTCCAACAGCTCTGCTTTCGGTACAGTCTTTATGTAGCACAGTGATTAGATCACTGCTACTCTTAGGGCTCATGTACACTGCAGCTGATAAAACTCAAGTTCAGGAGCTGTTCGGCGGTTTTTTCAGTAGCCCCTGAACTCTCCCTAATGTTCTCCTATGTGTCCGTGTACACATCGTCGTTTACAGGCATTTGAGTTTACAGTAGTTTTTTTGAATGCAACAAACTTGCGTTCAGATGCCGATTTTATCAGCGTGCGAAACGCTTGTAAACGCTGCAAATCGCGTTTATAAGCGTTTGCCATTTTTTTTTAACTCTTCCAGTTCCCAATGCTGTCCAGAGCCTTTTTTTATCATGAAAAATGCATGCAAAGAGTTTTGAAGGTGCTCAGATGGACAAAACACTGAACACAGGATGTTCCTACCAAGCTTGTCACACATTGTAAAGACCAATTCACACCTCAGACCTCTCCCACCCTTGAAAACAAAAGATATGTTAAGGACCATTCACACCTCAAATTCCTCATGAAGACCCCCTGCCAGGTGGCCTTAATGACTCCCTCCACCAGACACCTTTCCCACCCTTGGAAACAAAAGAAATGTTAAGGACCATTCCCACCTCAGACCTCTCCCACCCTTGGAAACAAAAGATATGTTAATGACTATTCACACCTCAGACCTCTCCCACCCTTGGAAACAAAAGAAATGTTAATGACCATTCACACCTCAGACCTCTCCCACCCTTGGAAACAAAAGATATGTTAATGCCCATTCACACCTCAAATTCCTCATGAAGACCCCCTGCCAGGTGACCTTAATGACTCCCTCCACCAGACACCTTTCCCACCCTTAGAAACAAAAAAAATGTTAATGAGCAACTCACACCTAAGCTAATCTCAACACATACTACTGTCTCTGCTTCTACTCTCTGTATTTCTCTGAAACAGTCTGAAATAGTTCATAATTTACAACTTTGCAGTGCTATCTGGGCATTTGGGAGGTTCTTCTGTGCTTATCTTTAAAAAACGCTTCTAAACGCAAATGCGTATAAACACGCAAATGCATTATGCAAATGCGGCTAAACAGACTTTTTTTAACCTACGTTTTCCAGCAGTTTCCATCGTTCAGAAACGCCCCGTGCACACGGAGCCTTACATGGTAATATCCAGGTTGTCAAGGAATTCTGTGCACAAGGAGTAGAATATATTCTTTGAGGCTGTTGAGGAAGGAATTAAAATTGTTGTGCCTTGAGAGTTCAGTTTGAACCACTATGGGAAACTGAGATTCACTTTAAGTGAATACACAATGAGGTCAGTGTTGAACAGAGGTACAATGAGGTGCCTCAGGAAACGGTATATGGCCATAAAAATTTGTGGACACCTGACCATGTCACCTAAATGATCTTGTTGGACATCCCACTCCAAAACCATGAGCATTAATATGGAGTTGGTCCCTCTTTGCATCTATACTATCATCCACTTCTTGGGGAATGCTTTCCACAAGGTTTCGGAGAGTGTCTTTGGGAATATGTGTGCATTCTGCCAAAGGAACACCTTTAATAGGATTCTTCCATTACGGATTGCTGGGGTCTGAAGGCCAAACAAGTACCGAGGGCTGCATCTGACAGTGGAGCCTTCATATATATTCGAAGAAAGAACACAATTTGCTATTGGTGGCACATAAGGTCAACACTAACCCATAAAAAAAGGGGGTCTCACAGATCCAAAATAATACTGTAAACCAGTCTTTTCTTAAACATTTTTCCCACAAGAACCCTCGAAATTAATTTTTCAGATCTAGGGGAATACCAGTTAAAACCAATTTATTGATGGTCAGTGGGAATAATGTTCTTTACAATGGTGGTCAGAGGGAAAAATATTCTTTACATTGGTGGTCAGTCATAAGAGTGTCACCCTCACGGTGCTTCTCGAGATGCCACCCTTACATACGCCTAAATAGATTAGTGAAGTCTTGCTGTTTGCTCTTTCAAGTGCATTGGCCCTAAACCCAGCGGCGTATTTACAAGGCAAACAATGCGTTTGTCTTGGGTGGAAATGCTCGGGGTGGGGGGGGGGGAACCACCCCCCGGAGGAAGTGGCAGGGATGGGGACCCAGTGAGGAGGCACTGCTGGAGGGTGTGCGGATGGCAGGCTGCCTCTTGTGCAGGTTAGTTCTTTCAATCAGGTGATTGGGTGTTGGCGGTGATGGCAACAAGGGTGTTGGAGGGGGTTTGTCGTTGCAGGTAGGGGGTGCCTGAGTCTTTTGTTGCCTAGGGCAGCACAACAAATGGATACACCATTGCCGTCAAATAGGAGACCAACCAGCCACAGTTTAAGGAACCTCTAACAATCTCAAGAGGAGTGGTCTCCAAACGTTAAAAAGGAAGAAAAAAAAAAAAGGGGGGGGTGGGGGCAGTTTAATATTCTTAAGACTTTTGGTGGGCCGAATTATGGCTAGTGAAGGCAGAAAATGTCCCAATGCCTCAGGTGTGGTGTTCAGTTGCATAGCGCCTATGGTCAGTAAGAGGAGGATAGTGCCCCATCATTGTTATTACTAAGAGGAATAGTGCCTCGTCATTGGTGTCAGTGGGAGGAATAGTGCCCTGTCATTGGTGTCAGTGGGAATAGTGCCCTGTCATTGATGTCAGTAGGATGAATAGTGCCCTGTCATTGGTGTCAGTGGAAGGAATAGTGCCCCATCATTGGTGTCAGTGGATGGAATAGTACCCAATCATTGCTATGAGTGGAAGAGTGCCCCATCATTGTTGTCGGTGGATGGAATAGCTCCCCCATCATTGGTGTCAGTTGGGGGAATTATGCCCCTTCTGATGTTGTCAGTGTTAGGTATAGTGCCTCAAATCAGTGGGAGGAATATTTCCCCAAGGGCCAGATAAAGGCTAGAAAAGGGCAGCATCCGGCCCTTTTGCCGCAGTTTGGAGACCACTGCTCTAGAGGAACCCTAGTGTTCCACACAGCCCTGGTTGAGAAAGGTTGCTGTATGCTAATCATGGAAGGCAAAATGCTTCATCTGTAGTGTTTTGGCCAAAAAAATGACTAGAAGTATTCGCTAAGCATGCTAGTCAAACATGTCAGTTTGTTGACACCCACACAGGGACTGTACGTCACAGAGTAATGTTTGACATGGATGAAAAAGTTGCACAGATACAACCAAACCTTCAGCCAAGTGTTTAGAAGGCGTCCCGAGTGTTCGTTCTGGGGGAGCTCCATGTGCGCAGCAGGTGCGGGATCCTGGGGGGTCTGCACGTCACTGAGACACAAAGAATGGAAAGAGCATGTCAATGCTAAACTGGTGATTTATATTGCCGTGAAATAATGTGAAGGAGCAGACAGGCACGTCTACGGAGCAGTCACAGGACCAAGAGCCTTTGATCCATAGTATTAGATGCCATGGCGTCAGGTGGACCCATCTCCATGAACACACCAAGTGCCCCCCAGCTGGGGTCTCCACTCAAGTGTTTCACATAAAAGATATGTGCCGGTAAAAATTTAAAAAATGAAAGTGATAATAAAGCTTTTTCTTTAATTAAAATAACAAACATGTCATACTCACCAGCCTCAATCCTCCTCTTCTCGTTTTCCCCACCAGCACTTCAGGCTTCTCCTTTTCTCATTTTCCCCACCAGCACTCCAGGCTCCTCCTCTTCTTGTTTTCCCCACCAGCACTCCAGGCTCCTCCTCTTCAGCAAGTGCCCCCATAGGAAGCTGCTTCCTACTGGAGCACTTATGATGGCTCGGCCCCACCCCGTCACAGAATTTGATTGACAGCAGCAGGAGCTAATGGCTCCCACTGCTATTAACCTGCCCTATGAGGAGAGCAAGAAAGTAGAGAGCAGCTGCTCTTGTGCACAGCGCTGGATCGAGGTAAGGCATAAGGGTGGCTGGTGGGGAATCCCAGTCACAGAAGGTTTTTTAATTAATGCAGAGAATTGCTTTAGAACCACTTTAGGCTTTGAAATGAGTGCAGGTAAAACAGAATGGACAGGATTTGTATACCTTTAGACACCCCCATTGTACTTAAAGGGGGGCACATTGACAGCTGCAGCTTGTGGGCTTAAAATAATTATTTGATCCCCGGCAGATTTTGTAACTTTGCCCTCTTACAAAGAAACGAAGGGTCTATAATTTTTATCATAGGTGTATTTTAAATGATGGAGACAGAATATCCACCACAAATCCAGAAAAAAAACATAAACTGAGTTGCAGTTCAGTGAGTACAATAAGTATTTGATCCCCAAGCAGAACATGAGTTAGTACTTGGTGGAGGAACCCTTGTTGGTGAGCACAGAGGTCAGATGTTTCTTGTAGTTGGTTCCCAAGTTTGCACACATCTCATGAGGGATTTTGTTCCACTCTTCTTTACAGATCTTCTCTAAATCCTCACGGTTTCTTGGCTGTCATTTGGCAACTCGAAGTTTCGTCTCCCTCCATAAATTTTCTATAGGATTAAGGTCTGGAGACTTGCTAGGTCACATGACCTTAATGTGCTTTTTCTTGAGCCACTTCTTTGTTGCCTTGGTGGTGTGTTGTAGGTCATTGTCATGCTGGAATACCCATCCACGACCCACCTTCTGTGTTCTGGCTGAGGGGAGAAGGTTTTCATCCAAGATTTTACAATACATGGACCTGTCCATTGGCCCCTCAATGCGTCAAAGTCGGCCTGTATTTTTAGCAGAGAAGCAGCCCCAAAGCACAATGTTTCCACCTCCGGGATTGACTGTAGGAATGATGTTCTTAGGGTCATAGTCAGCATTTTTCTTCCTCCAAACACAGCGAGTCGAGTTAATGCCAAAGAGTTTAATTTTGGTCTCATCTGACCACAGCACTTTCTCCCAATCCTTCTCTGAATTATTTAGATGTTCATTGGCAAACTTCAGATGGTCCTGTACATGTGTCTTCTTGAGGAAGAGGACCTTTCAGACGCTGCAGGATTTCAATCCATGGCAGAGTATTGTGTTACCAATGGCTTGTTTGGTGACTGGTGGTCCCAACTGCTTTCAGATCATTTAGAAGCTCCTCCCGTGTTGTTCTGGGCTGATCCCTCACTTTTCTCATGGTCATCCTTACCCCATGAGGCGAAATCTTGCATGAGCACAGACCTGGGAACATAGCATGGGGATGCTGGGTGTCCCTCATAAAAGACACAGCAGATGAACAGACCAGGGAACTCAGTGTAGGAATGATGGGAGCCCCTCATAATGAGCACAGAAGGTGTACAGAGCCAGGAACTCAGCATATGATTGGTGGGAACCCCTCATAAGGGGCACAGCAGGTGTACTGATCTGGGAACTCAGCACAGGGATAGTGGGAACCCCTCATAATGGGTACAGCAGGTGCATAGACCTGGGAACTCAGCACAGGAATAACGGGAGCCCCTCATAATGGTCAAAGCAGGTGTACAGACCTGGAAAACCAGCACAGGAATGGTGGGAACCCCTCATAATGGGTACAACAGGTGTAAAGACCTGGGAACTCAGCACAGGAATAATGAGAGCCCCTCATAATGGGCACAGCAGGTGTACAGACCTGGAAAACCAGCACAGGAATGGTGGGAACCCCTCAATGGGTACAGCTGGTGTACAGACTTGGGAACTAAACACAGGGATGGTGGGCTCCCTTCATAATGGGCACAGCAGGTGTACAGACCTGGGAAATCAACACAGGGATGGTGGAAACCCCTCATAATGGGCACAGCTGTTGTACAGACCCAGAAACTCAGCACAGGGATGGTGGGAACCCCTCATAATGGGCACAGCTCGTGTACAGACATGGGAACTAAACACAGGGATGGTGGAAGCCTCTCATAATGGGCACAGAAGGTACTTAACATAGGAATGTCCCCCATAAAGTCTCAGAGAGGCAGAAGATACGGTCAGAGGGTTTAAATCTCCAGCCTCTACCAAACACTGAAACTTGGGTGGACAACCCTTACATTCTGAATTTAAATACATTCTTAAAACTGGAAAATTTTCTAACAAAAATCATGACATTGAGTGATTCCCATTCTGGATCTAGCTGCATTCCTGGATACAGTGCGAGATATTTGCAATATATCAAATCCCGAATCTTGGATTGTCAGACGTGGCTAGAAGGAGGTTTGCGAAGGCCGGGTGCCAAGGAGAGCCCTTTGAAGTGCTACGCTTGCGTCATTTATCGAATACCCCAAATTGATCTATGTTATAGTTCTCTGTGGTATGCAGACTGTGTAGACTTGTGCCCGTGATCCGCACTGGGCTGCTCTTCACAAATAGGAGTTGGGCTACATACCTGGGATGTGAAGTCAGGATATTCCGACGGATGACGCAGGTGAAATGACGAATGTCAGGTGGAGGGAGACATATATCGCTTTCTGACACTCGCATATCCCAGCCCAACCGTTGACCTGACAAGAGAATTCCCTTCCAAAATTCTTACATCTGGCTTGGAGTGGGCATATACTTCATAACCCTCGCTATGCAGATAATTCTGCTCCAATAAAGCCCAACTCTGGGAAAAAAAGATGCATTTTTAGTTTTTGGTAGACAGTGTAACCATTGTTAACCCCTTGGAGCCGGCGCCTCCCGGCCCTTTAAGGGTTTCAGAAGCCGGGAGGCGGGGCAGGGTTTAGGGTCATGTGACCGCCGTCACGGCAGTCACATGATCGGGAAAGGTCCCAATCAAAGAGGAGATCGGGACCTTTCTGTGAGTACCGGACATGTGCGCTGGGAACGCTCTCGGCACAAATGTCCTTTTTTAATAGAATGCAAATGTGCGGCCGCTCAGCGTCTAGGCCCAGACGCCAAAAGGCCGCACATTTGCGTTCGGGCGGCGTGAAGAGATTTAGCTTTAACCACTTCAAGTCCAGTCACTTTCCGGCCTAGAGAGCGCTAGTACTTGGAGGTTCCTCTCCTGTATTTGCTGATTTATGTGATCTCTATTCTTGTGTCAGCGTGTGATGTGGTTTCTATAACCTGTCTGACTTCCGACAACTGCTGAACAAAAACCACAGCCCCTCACCAACTTCTCTCTTACCAAAGCCGCGTTGGTTTCCCCGCGGTGCGCTCTGTGGTGGTGACACAGAAGATGCCGGATATAGATGCAGGAGAGCGTTACAAGTGAAATCTTTGCTGGTCGGGGTCATTCCTGGATTTGTACAAGAAGTGTGCCATAACTTACTGCCATCTGTAACTGAAATGGGGAAATTGATTGGGCTTCTGGGAAATCGTAGCAGAAGGAAATGGAGAAAAATAAATGTATTTTTTTTTTAGATATATAATTCTGATATTGGGTCAGTAGTTCAGACATTACATATAAGGCCCCATGTACACGGGACACTTCTGAAAGGGGGAAACTGACTGCTGGAAAACGTAGGTTAAAAAACGGCTGTTTCGACGCGTTTGCATACCGCGTTTATGGGCATTTGTGCTTAGAAGCGTTTTTTAACCACTTCATGTCCGGACACTTTCCCCCCCTTCCAGTCCGGACGCTTTTACCCCCTTCCAGTCCGGACACTTTCACCCCCTTCCAGTCCAGGCCAATTTTCAGATTTCAGTGCTATCACACTTTGAATGACATTTGCGCGGTCATGCAACACTGTACCCATATGAATGTTTTAGCATTTTTTTGAGACAGATAAAACTTTATTTTGGTGGTCTTTATTCACCGCTGGGATTTAAATTTTTTTGCTATATAAATGAAAAAGTCCAAACATTTTGAAAAAAAAAGTGTTTTTCTTATTATTTATTTGCAAAATGTTATCTTTCTTCATAAATCTTGGTCAAAATGTATTCAGTTATCTTTGTAGTAAAAAAAAAAAAAAATAAGTTTATAACCAAAAATTATAATTTTTCAAGAAAATGTTTTACATTTTTATTTTATTTATATTATTTGTTTTCTCTTTTTAACATACTGTCACCCTAGCAGTACAGTGTCACCATAGTGACACTGTACTACTTGTGAAGGGTCATGAAGATTTTTTTTTTTTTAAAAAAACACTGATTGCTTTTACACCCATAAAGGCTGTAAAGGCAATCATTTCTCCTTCTCTCTGGCTGCATTCTTGCAGCCATTGAGAAATACTGTGTGAGCTGTGATTGGTCACAGCTTGTCACATGGTACAAGGTTGTTGTGAATAGCCCTTATACCATGTGACAAGCTGTGACCAATCACAGCTCAAACAGTAGTTCTCAATGGCTGCAAGAATGCAGCCAGAGAGAAGGAGAAATTATTGCTTTTACAGCATTTATGGGCGTAAAAGCAATCAGTGCAAAAAAAAATCTTCATCACCCCCCACAAGTAGTATAGTGTCACTACCAGGATGATAGTATGTAGAAAAAAATACATAAATAATAATGTAAAAAAATGTTTTTTTAAATTATAATTTTTGGTAATAAACTAATTTGAGTTTTTTTACTAAAAAGATAACTGAATAAATTTTGGCCAAGATTTATGAAGAAAGATTATTTATTTGCAAAATTTTATAAGAAAAACACTTTTTTTCAAAATTTTTGGACTTTTTCATTTATATAGCAAAAAAAAAAAAAAAATCCCAGCGGTGAATAAATACCACCAAAATAAAGCTTTATCGGTCTCAAAAAAATGCTAAAAAATGCACATGGGTACAGTGTTGCATGACCGCGCAATTGTTATTCAAAGTGTGATAGCGCTGAAAGCTGAAAATTGGCCTGGACAGGAAGGGGGGGAAAGTGTCCGGACTGGAAGGGGGTGAAAGTGTTCGGACATGAAGTGGTTAAAAAACGCTTCTAAGCACAAATGCCCATAAACGCGGCTAAACAGACTTTTTTTAACCTACGTTTTCCAGCAGTCCGTTTCCACCGTTCAGAAGTGTCCCGTGTACATGGAGCCTTATATGTAATGTCTGAACTACTGACCCAATATCAGAATTATATATCTAAAAAAAAAATACATTTATTTTTCTCCATTTCCTTCTGCTACGATTTCCCAGAAGCCCAATCAATTTCCCCATTTCAGTTACAGATGGCAGTAAGTTATGGCACACTTCTTGTACAAATCCAGGAATGACCCCGACCAGCAAAGATTTCACTTGTAACGCTCTCCTGCATCTATATCCGGCATCTTCTGTGTCACCACCGCAGAGCGCACCGCGGGGAAACCAACGCGGCTTTGGTAAGAGAGAAGTTGGTGAGGGGCTGTGGTTTTTGTTCAGCAGTTGTCGGAAGTCAGACAGGTTATAGAAACCACATCACATGCTGACACAAGAATAGAGATCGCATAAATCAGCAAATACAGGAGAGGAACCTGCAAGTACTAGCGCTCTAGACCAGGGGTAGGTAACCTGCGGCTCTCTAGACCAGGGGTAGGCAACCTGCGGCTCTCTAGACCAGGGGCAGGCAACCTGCGGCTCTCTAGACCAGGGGCAGGCAACCTGCGGCTCTCTAGACCAGGGGCAGGCAACCTGCGGCTCTCTAGACCAGGGGTAGGCAACCTGCGGCTCTCTAGACCAGGGGCAGGCAACCTGCGGCTCTCTAGACCAGGGGCAGGCAACCTGCGGCTCTCTAGACCAGGGGTAGGCAACCTGCGGCTCTCTAGACCAGGGGCAGGCAACCTGCGGCTCTCTAGACCAGGGGCAGGCAACCTGCGGCTCTCTAGACCAGGGGCAGGCAACCTGCGGCTCTCTAGACCAGGGGCAGGCAACCTGCGGCTCTCTAGACCAGGGGCAGGCAACCCGTGGCTCTCTAGACCCGGGGCAGGCAACCCGCGGCTCCCTAGACCCGGGGCAGGCAACCCGCGGCTCTCTAGACCCGGGGCAGGCAACCCGCGGCTCTCTAGACCAGGGGCAGGCAACCTGCGGCTCTCTAGACCAGGGGCAGGCAACCTGCGGCTCTCTAGACCAGGGGCAGGCAACCTGCGGCTCTCTAGACCAGGGGCAGGCAACCTGCGGCTCTCTAGACCAGGGGCAGGCAACCTGCGGCTCTCTAGACCAGGGGTAGACAACCTGCGGCTCTCTAGACCAGGGGTAGGCAATCTGCGGCTCTCTAGACCAGCGGTAGGCAACCTGCGGCTCTCTAGACCAGGGGTAGGCAATCTGCGGCTCTCTAGACCAGCGGTAGACAACCTGAGGCTCTCTAGCTGTTGTGGAACTACATTTCCCATGAGGCATTGCAAAGATTACAAAACTGACAGTTACAGCTATGACTTGCAGAGGCATGATGGAACTTGTAGTCCTGCGGCTCTCAGGTTGCCTACCCCTGGCCTATACCAACATTCCCCTTTTCTTCATTTCTCTGCGATGAGGGAAGACCCTCATAGACAGCTACCGATATTGAAGTACACTCACCGCCCGTTTTATTAGGTCCACCTGTTCAATTGCTTGGTAACAATGCATCTAGACGTGGCGATTTTATTAGGTCCACCTTGCTAGTACCGGGTTGGACCGCCTTTTGCCTGCAGAACTGCCCTGGTTCACACTGATGCGGTGCGGAATTTTCAGTGCGAATTCCGCACCGCATCAGAATCGCACCCCGTTCGTGCGAACCGATGCAGGTGTGTATGTTAACAACACCCTGAAATCGGTCCGCAAAACGCAGTGTGATGTGCAGAATCGGATCGCATAGGTGTGAATACCCGTGCGATCCAATTCTGGTGTGGACCCAAAAAAGGGTCCTGCACCTTTTTGGTACGGGGCGATTGGAGCCTTACAAAATGTACGGCTCCGATCGCACCGCACAAAAATCGCATGTGATTTGCACAGGAATGCGATGCGGTTCCTGTGTGAATCACATACGATATACCACACCGCATTAGTGCAAACCTAGCCTCAAAGATAAGTTCACCTTTGGGAATATGTAACATGTTTCCATAGCCGCAGCTGCCGCCGCCCCCCCTTCTTCTGACAGATAGTATGGGGAAAAGTCCCCCTGTACTATCTGTCAAATTTGAAAACAGCGCAGCCACGCGGGGCTCCGCCCACACAACCGCGTCATTCATTCACGGACTTCCATGAATGAATGAACTGCAAGTCTCGGTAGCCTTAGCGGCTGTTGGCTGACAGTTTTCAATGAGCTACCTCGCCATGGAACTACCTTGCCAATTGAAAAGAAGAGGATCCGGGCTGCTCTGTGCAAAAGCACTGCACAAAGCAGGTAAGTGTACCGCGTTTGTTATTTTAAAGCGTGCACAGGAGTCTCGGCTATCCCGGGACTCCCTCTCCTCATTGGCTGAGACAGCAGCGGGAGCCACTGGGCCCCTCTGCTGTCAATCACAGCCAGTGAGCCAATGAAGAGAGAGGGGACTTGGCTGAGCCACGGTTCCGTGTGTGTGAATGGACACACGGAGCTGCAGCTGAGTGCGGAGTGCACATGCTCGGGTGCCCCCATAGCAATCTGCTTGCTGTTGGAGCACTTGACAGGAGGGAGGAGCCAGGAGAGGCGGTAGGGGACCCGAGAAGAAGAGGATCCGGGCTGCTCTGTGCAAAACCACTGCACACAGCAGGTAAGTGTACCATGTTTGTTATTTAAAAAAAAAAAAAAAAAAAAAAAAAAAGGCCAAAAAAAATTGACACACGGAGCAGAGGCTGGGGAATACGTATGCTAAGGTGCCCCCATAGCAAGCTGCTTGTTGTGGAAGAACTTGACAGGAGGGAGGGGCTAGGAGAGCCTGGGGGGACCTGAAAAGAAGAGGATCCGGGGTGCTCTGTGTAAAACCACTACACACAGCAGGTAAGTGTACCGTGTTTGTTATTTTAAAGCGTGCACAGGAGTCTCAGCTATCCCGGGACTCCCTCTCCTCATTGGCTGAGACAGCAGCGGGAGCCACTGGGTCCCCCTGCTGTCAATAACAGCCAGTGAGCCAATGAAGAGAGAGGGGACTTGGCTGAGCCACGGTTCCGTGTGTGTGAATGGACACACGGAGCTGCAGCTGAGTGCGGAGTGCACATGCTCGGGTGCCCCCATAGCAATCTGCTTGCTGTTGGGGCACTTGACAGGAGGGAGGAGCCAGGAGAGGTGGTGGGGGACCCGAGAAGAAGAGGATCCGGGCTGCTCTGTGCAAAACCACTGCACACAGCAGGTAAGTGTACCATGTTTGTTATTTAACCCCTTGCCTAACGGGCACTTATACCCCCTTATTTACCAGGCCAATTTTCAGCTTTCAGTGCTGTCGCACTTTGATTGACAATTGCGCGGTCATGCAAGATTGTACCCCTATGAAATTTTTATTATTTTTTTCTCACAAATAGAGCTTTCTTTTGGTGGTATTTAATTGCTGCGCTATAAGCAAAAAAAGTGCAAAAAAATTTGAAAAAAAAAAAAAAGTTTCTTTGTTTCTATTATAAAATTTTTCAAACAGGTAATTTTTCTCCTTCACTGATGTGCGTTGATGAGGCAGCACTGATGCACTGATAGGCGACACTGATGGGCACTGATAGGCGACACTGATAATGGGTACTGATAGACAGCACTGATAGGTGGCACTGACTGACATCACTGCTGGGCACTGACTGGCGGCACTGCTGGGCACTGACTGGCACAGCCGCTGGGCACTGACTGGTGGCACTGACTGGCAGCACTGCTGGGCTGCACTGATGGGCACTGGTGGGTGGCACTGGTGGGCACAGGTGGGTGGCACGGGTGGGCACAGGTGGTGACACTGCTGGGTGGCACAGGTGGGTGCACTGCTGGGCACAGGTGGGCGCACTGCTGGGCACCAGGTGGGTGGAACTTGTGTGTGGCACTGCTGGGCACCGATCATCAGGGCACTGATGATCAGTGACCCTGATGATCGGTGTCGATCCCTGCTCTGACAACTGCCGGTTTTCGGCAGTACTTTCCTCACGATCTGACAGCGTGAGGAAAGTGCAGCCGAGAACCGGCATTTCCCGGTGATCAGCGTGTCATTGGACACGGCTGATCACGTGGTAAAAGGCCGCTGTGATTGGCCTTTTACCACGTCACATGATCAGCTGTGTCCGTAGGACACAGCGCTCACGGAGATCATCGGGGGCGCGCAGGAGAGCGTGTTCTGGGAGGACGTCATATGACGTCCACCCAGAACTGGCCGGCCGCAGTGCAGCCGTCATTCGGCTATCTGCGGTCGGCAAGTAGTTAAAAAAACTAAACCGAGATATAATCTGGCAGCATGGGGGGGGGCTTGTTGTAGCGGAAGTTCATAGTCTTCCATATGGTTCCTGAAATCACTCTCGGGGTAAGTATATTATCAGCACTACGTGACACATGTACCCACCTTGTGGGGGCATCACACGACATGCAGGATTGCTTCCTCCGCTTTGTGTCTCCTGTAAGGTTTTACAATGAAATAAAGATTCAAAAGAGAAAAAGAAGAAGTTGGTGGAATGGAAACTAGAAGGAGAGGAATGAGTGTTTGGTAATCTTTCATATGATTGCTACAATGTTTCCCGCTTGCTGTACCATATTCCTATTTTTGTAGATCTATAAAAATTTCCCTACCACAGGTTTTTTTTTTTTGGGGGGGGGGGGGGGGGGTTTGCTGCAAAGGCTCAGCCTACCTGATCAATCTTATATAGGCCATACACGGGTCAAATTCCGGACGAACTTTCTTTAGAAAATCGGAAATTTTGTGTGTTTTGTAATCTGATGGCGCCACCATTGATGATCCCCTGCTGATCATATCAGAGTCATCCCGTGTGAAAGGGACTCTATGCAGGCCATACGTGAGCCGAATTCGGAACAAATTTTCTTTCGAAAAATCGTAACTAAGATTTTTAGTGTGAACTTCGCATCATTAGTGGGGCAGCCGATTTGCATGTGGTCATCGAATTTGAGTGATTGGCCATATTCAAAGCTTTTTGAAAAACAAACAAAATTTCATAAGAATCATGCAAGAAATATAATGGAAAAAGGATTGATCTATAACTGGAAAGGGAAAAAAAAAAAAAAAAAAAAAAAGATTCCCAGCCACGAAAATTCTTCTCTGTAGCAACATGAGGTGAAATTGAAGGCTTGGTTGGTCGAATTTCAAAACAATGGTGACTCCATCAGATTACCAAACACACGAAATTTCCCATTTTCGAAATAAAATTCGGTCAGAATTCCACCAGTGTATGGCCTGCATTAGTTACAGAGAATATATGTTTTTCATTTAAGTACACCTGGTAGGTTTTGAAGGGAACAGGCCTGACGGCGGCGTGACGTCAAGGCTCGCAGGCTCCTCCAAGACGCGTTTTGGCAAACCCCCAACTGAAGACGTACACGCGTACGAAACGCGTCTTGGAGGAGCCTTGACATCACGCCGCCGGATCGCGAAGGTCCAGCGGCCTCCATTATTAACCAGCTGGTTAGTGCTCATGGTAGCTGCATAGCTGTCATTATTTACTGCTGCTGTTGATTGAATGGCATTTACTGAGCACCTAATCCCCCAGAGCTCCCCCAGGTGACCACCTAACCATACTGAAGAGGCTGCACCCGTGTCCTTAAAGTGGACCTCCGGTTGAATATTCCTGATGACATCCACCTATCCTGGGTCGATTCCATTCCTATCCTGAGAGGGACCCATTGGCAGACCTCCATTTTACTATATATTGCGCGTCCGGTGAGTGCGCATTTTATCCGTACCTTGCCTCTCACCTATTTCTTGAAGGAGTGATGAATTGAGATATTTGAAGTCACACAGAGCTCTTTATACTCATTATGAACTTTTATCATATACATGTGTTTTGTATTATATATTGAGGACCTATTCATATTTCATGTTTAGCGCTGCACTTTATTTACTTTTATACAAGACACTCTCTGATTGGATGAGGTAGAGATCATAACACCTCTGCCCAGCCTCTCCACCTCATCCAATCTGAGACTGCTTTGTATTCATTGAGAGAATGAAAAGTGTTCTATGAATGGCGCCTGTGCCAAGCAAGCACCCCCCCCCCTTCCCGTAGGAGGGAAGAAGGGCAGCCGCTTGGCATGGGACCTGAAGACAGTGGGGGTTGGCGGAGGCTTCTACAGGAATGGGCCATGCATTGAATATACATATTTACACCAGTACACGCTGGAACAGTGTAACTATGCAAAAATATCTAAACCCCGAATTCAGCTTTAATCTACCAGCATGACTTTGGAGTGTGGGAGGAAGCCGGAGTGCCCACAGGAAACCTATGCAAGAACAAGAGGACCATGCAAACTCCATGCAGATATCATCCAGGCTGGGATTCAAATGGAGGACCCCAGTGCTACAAGACAAAACCGCCAACAACTGAACCTCTAAGCTTCCCTATATTCAGAGTTGCTTTTCTTAGAATACATAAAACTTGTTATGGCTTTTCCAGTGAACGGCGTGCGCAGCGCAGGGTGCTATGGGGTGAATGTTGACAGTTTCTCAGAAGTCAAAGGAGCTTCTAACAACAGACAGTGTCCGTCTATTAATACCTCCACGCTGAACACACCGGGACGAGCTCCTAGACTGGGTAAGGCTGGGCGTTGCAATGGGATAACCTACTGACCTGATATTGCCTCTACTGCTGCTCGTCATACACAAACGGCAGGTCCTACCCAGCCAGGAGAACCGGAAAAAGACACAACAGCAAAAATAGGACATTAATAGGGATTGGGCAGGGCTTGACAAACTGTGCTTTGAATCTAGGGGCCATCTAAAAAAGTTAGAAGCCAGTTTTTGTTTTGTTTTTTAAACAAAGCTTTATTTTCAACAATATATATAACAGATCTTAAATCGGAGCTCCACCCAAAAAGGCCTTGTCCCTCCCCGCTCCCCAAAGGTTCCAATCCCTAACAGGGAGCAGAGGGACGAGGCCCCCCGCTCCCCAAAGGTTCCAATCCCTAACAGGGAGCAGAGGGACGAGGCCCCCCGCTCCCCATAGGTTCCAATCCCTAACAGGGAGCAGAGGGACAAGGCCCCCCGCTCCCCATAGGTTCCAATCCCTAACAGGGAGCAGAGGGACGAGGCTCCCCGCTCCCCATAGGTTCCAATCCCTAACAGGGAGCAGAGGGACGAGGCTCACCGCTCCCCAAAGGTTCCAATCCCTAACAGGGAGCAGAGGGACGAGGCTCCCCACTCCCCAAAGGTTCCAATCCCTAACAGGGAGCAGAGGGACGAGGCTCCCCACTCCCCAAAGGTTCCAATCCCTAACAGGGAGCAGAGGGACGAGGTCCCCCGCTGCCCATAGGCTCCAATCCCTAACAGGGAGCAGAGGGACGAGGCCCCCCGCTCCCCATAGGTTCCAATCCCTAACAGAGAGCAGAGGTACGAGGCTCCCCGCTCCCCATAGGTTCCAATCCCTAACAAGGAGCAGAGGGACGAGGCCCCCTTCTCCCCATAGGTTCCAATCCCTAACAGGGAGCAGAGGTACGAGGCTCCCCGCTCCCCATAGGTTCCAATCCCAAACAGGGAGCAGAGGGACGAGGCTCCCCGCTCCCCATAGGTGCTAATCCCTAACAAGGAGCAGAGGGACGAGGCCCCCTTCTCCCCATAGGTTCCAATCCCTAACAGGGAGCAGAGGGACGAGGCCCCCTTCTCCCCATAGGTTCCAATCCCTAACAGGGAGCAGAGGGACGAGGCCCCCTTCTCCCCATAGGTTCTAATCCCTAACGAGGAGCAGAGGGACGAGGCCCCCTTCTCCCCATAGGTTCCAATCCCTAAGAGGGAGCAGAGGGACGAGGCCCCCTTCTCCCCAAAGGTTCCAATCCCTAACAGGGAGCAGAGGGACGAGGCCCCCTTCTCCCCAAAGGTTCCAATCCCTAACAGGGAGCAGAGGGACGAGGCCCCCTTCTCCCCAAAGGTTCCAATCCCTAACAGGGAGCAGAGGGACGAGGCCCCCCACTACCCATAGGTTCCAATCCCTAACAGGGAGCAGAGGGACGAGGCCCCCCACTACCCATAGGTTCCAATCCCTAACAGGGAGCAGAGGGACGAGGCTCCCCACTTCCCATAGGTTCCAATCCCTAACAAGGAGCAGAGGGACGAGGCCCCCCGACCCCCATAGGTTCCAATCCCTAACAGGGAGCAGAGGGACAAATGGGTACTCGATATTGACAGGTACCTCCTCCCACTTCTGCTGTGATAGCCGGAAGCAGAAGTTGGGCCCCCCCCATGACAGGTCCCAGAAGATTATGGGACCATTCACAAGGCACATCGCATTGCACACCCAGCAGTGAAGCCACAAGCGGCCGGGGAGAGAGGATGGCGGGTGAAACCGGCTGCGGTAAGGATACCACAGGATCGAGGGACAGGCAAGTGTCTGTTTTCAGCAGCTACAGTTTTTGTAGCTGATTTTTATTTTTTTACATTTTGACTGGAGTTCCGCTTTCAATCCGAACAGGGTATAAATGGCAGAATAAAAAAAAAGGCTAGGTTCACATCTGTGTGGGTGGTGCCAATGCAGATCTCCAAGAAAATCCGTGCAGCCGCACCACCTGCACAGAGGAATGCGGACCCGCGGGCGGGTGCCATTAATTCTAATGGCACGCCGCCCGCACTGGAAAACGCGACCGTACTGGGAACCTCGGCTGCGTTTTCAGAAGTGCAGGGACTTCTTCCCTGCGTGTCACGGGGCATGGGAGTCCATTCAAATGAACGGGCTCCCGTGCCCACGCAAAATGCGACCCCCATGGCCGCATATATGTGAACCAGGGCTAAAAGCTAATGGGACCCTGCCGCTTCAACGAGGCAGGCCATTATAAAGTCATTTATGGCTTTTACAGCATCCTCCCCTTGTACTGGTCCAGGACTGGCGGCTGTGTTATACCTCAACTGTGACAGATGGACTGTGTAGTGTGTATGTACACTATATTGCAAAAGTATTGTCCCCGCCCTCCAAATCATGTGATTCAGGTGTTCCAATCCCCTCCATGGACACAGGTGTATACAATCAAGCCCCTAGGCATGCAGACTGCTTCTACAAACATTGGTGAAAGAATGGGTCGCTCTCAGGAGCTCAGTGACTCCAAGCGTGGTCCCGTGATAGGTGGCCACCTGGGCAATAAGTCCATCCGTGACATTTCCTGGCTACTAAATATTCCACGCTCAACTGGTAGTGGGATTATAACAAAGTGGAAGCAACTGGGAACAACAGCAACTCAGCCACCAAGTGGTAGGCCACGTCACATGACAGGGCGGGGTCAGCGCATGCTGAAGCGCACAGTGCGCAGAAGTCACCAACTTTCTGCAGAGTCAATAGCTAAAGACCTCCAAACTTGGTGTGGCCTTCAGATGAGCCCAACAACAGTGCGTAGAGAGCTTCATGGAATGGGTTTCCATGGCCGAGCAGCTGCATCCAAGCCTTCCATCACCAAGTGCAATGCAAAGCGTCGGATGCCGTGGTGTAAAGCATGCCACCACTATACTCTAGAGCAGTGGAGACGTGTTCTCTGGAGTGACCAATCACATAAAATGACAGAATGGGGGTCAGGTTTTTTTTGTAAAAATAACTGGTCTTAAAAAAATATTCGCCTGGGTCCCGGCTTTTAACACCTTTGGGAGGCGCCGGTAACATGCAAATCAGGAGCCGACCAAGTACCTTTTCTATGTAACAAACGATTTTATTCTGCCTACCTTACAGCAGAACTCCACTAAACAGCGAAATTCACAGTTGAAACATATATGTGTTCTTATTTACCTGCCAAAAGATTTGTAACTGTTCAACCAGTCTTGTGATTCATCCAGCTCTCCATCTCCCTAACTCGGCTTTACTATGTCAAAGATCACCTCCCTGCTCACTGGAGAAGAGTTGCCGCTTCCCGGCCCAATAAGCAGGCTGGAGGTGGAAGGAATACAAGGAATTGGTGAACCAGGAATAAAAATTTGGCCTCTTCCTGGCACCAATGGTGAGAAGACTCAGCAGGGAAAATGGTAAACATTCGTATGCATCTCAACTGTTCGTTCAGCTGTTTGCCCGGAGTTCCACTTTAATATCGCCTTTCACCTCCTGCCGAGCGGAACGTCTGTTGAAGGAGCCATTCCTGAAACGTATTCTGCACAGACTCCTGAAGTTTTTATATCATTTATGGATTTATTGCGGGATGAATTTATTATAAATAAAACTCTGGCGTGCCGATCAACTTTATGCACTTAGAGCAAAATATTTCCCGGAGAATAAAGGGCTCTATTAATGGTCTGTGACTCCCCGATGAGGTTTCCTTGCCAGGGAAACAAATCTGAGCCATTTTCTTTTTCCTTCTGACAATTAAGCCGAGATATTTATTAAAGCCAGGCTGTCCAATGATAAACAGCACACGGCATGGACTGCTAAAAGGGACAGTGCTGCCGAGGACTTCCAACGCCGCCATGGTGGGAGCACCAGTTATAGGGAAGAAGCCTTGGCATGCAAGTGTTACATCTGCCTCGGCATGAGTCACTTTATTAGGTGCACCTTGCTAGTGCCAAGAAAATCTCCCCCACACCATGACACCACCACCACCAGCCTGAACCACTTATACAAGGCAGCATGCATCCACCACACCATGACACCACCACCCTGAACCATTGATACAAGGCAGGATGGATCCATCACACCATGACACCACCACCACCAGCCTGAACTATTGATACAAGGCAGGATGGATACACCACACCATGACACCACCACCACCAGCCTGAACCATTGATACAAGGCAGGATGGATCCCCCACACCATGACACCACCACCACCAGCCTGAACCACTGATACAAGGCAGGATGGATCCACCACACCATGACACCACCACCACCAGCCTGAGCTGTTGATACAAGGCAGGATGGATCCACCACACCATGACACCACCACCACCAGCCTGAACTATTGATACAAGGCAGGATGGATCCACCACACCATGACACCACCACCACCAGCCTGAACCATTGCTACAAGGCAGGATGGATCTACCACACCATGACACCACCACCACCAGCCTGAACCACTGATACAAGGCAGGATGGATCCATCACACCATGACACCACCACCACCAGCCTGGACTATTGATACAAGGCAGGATGGATCCACCACACCATGACACCACCACCAGCCTGAACCATTGATACAAGGCAGGATGGATCCACCACACCATGACACCACCACCAAGAGCCTGAACTGTTGATACAAGGCAGGATGGATCCACCACACCATGACACCACCACCACCAGCCTGAACCACTGATACAAGGCAGGATGAATCCACCACACCATGACACCACCAGCCTGAACCATTGATACAAGGCAGGATGGATCCACCACACCATGACACCACCACCACCAGCCTGAACCGTTGATACAAGGCATGATGGTTCTATGCTTTCATGTTGTTTACGCCAAATTCTGACCCTACCATTTGAATGTCGCAGCAACCAGTCTGCCCATTCTCCTCTGACCTCTGACATCAACAAGGAATTTTCATCGATTCACTGTAAATCCTAGAGATGGTTGTGCATGAAAACCTCAGTAGATCAGCTGTTTTTGAAATACTCAGACCAGCCCGTCTGGCATGAACAACCATGCCACGTTCAAAATCACTTAAATCCCCTTTCTTCCCATTCTGATGCTCAGTTTGAACTTCAGCTAGTTGTCTTCACCACGTCTAGATGCCTAAATGCATTGAGTTGCTGCCGTGTGATTTAGCAATTTGTGTTACCAAGCAATTGAACAGGTGAACCTAATAAAGTGGCCGGTGTGTGTACATATATATATATATACACACACACACACGCACACAGTATATACAGAGCATTCATAATGTATTCAGACTCCCTTCACTTTTTTTTCAATGTTGGTATGTTGCAGCCTGATACTACAGATTTTTAAATACATTTTTTTCTCAATCTACACTCAGTACCCCATAACAAAGTGAAAACAGAATTTTAGAAATATCTGTGAATGTATGAAAAAGTAAAAAACTGAAATTACATTGACATAGGTATTCAGACCCTTTGCAACAACACTTGAAATTTAGCTCAGGTACCTCCCCATTTCTCTTGATCATTGTTGAGATGTTTCTACACCTTGATTGGAGCCCACTTGTGGTAAATTACATTGATCGGACATGATTTGGAAAGGCACACACCTCTCTATAAAAGGCCTCACAGCTGACAATGAATACTGTATCAGAGCAAAAGCCATGAGGTCAAAAGGAACTGCCTGCAGAGCTCAGAGACAGGGTTATTGCAAGACACAGATCTGGGGAAGGCTACAAAAAATATGTCTGCTGCACTGAAGATTCCAAGGAGCATAGTGGCCTCCATAATTCTCCAATGGAAGAAATTTGGCACAACCAGGACTCTTCCGAGAGCTGGTCACCCAGCCAAACTGAGCAACTGGGGGAGAAGGGCCTTAGTAAGAGAGGTGACCAAGAACCCGATGGTCACTCTAACCGAGCTCCAGAGATCAGTAAGCGTGGTCCACCATTGTCACCATTAAAAAAAACGCACCCTGAGAAACGCCACGCAACCATTGCTGGAGTGCAGGTAGAGCAGAAGTGGCTGCAAAGAGACTGCAGTAGGCGGATGCAAAGGATGAAAAAACACAAAAAAAAAAAAAAAAAGATGAGAACACAGGACAATTGTCTCAACTGTCATGACTAAATATCATTCAGTCAGGGTTTATATCTACCTTAAAATGTTCAAATGTCTTTCGCTCCCCCGGCTCTTCCATACAAGAACACAATGAAGGACGAGGCTTCACATTTTCCCAGGAAAAACCAGTGATCCTTGAACTTATTCCGGCTAATAAATAATTTTCAGATTGCTCTAATAGATATCTCCAGCTGGACGGCTGCCGCTGCAATCCGGGGACTCAATAAATGACACGGCCGATAACATCAAGATAATCCAATATAAAAATATTTCCATTTTCAACAGCAATCAGGACCAAGTCATGCACAACATTTCACTCAGGTGATTGCTCTTTATTGAGGTCGATATTAAATATATTAACTGGGTGAGAGGCATTTAACAAGTTTTGTTGAGCTTCATTATAGAACAATTTAAAACGCCACAAAGTTCTAAGACCGAGCGACCTATTTATTTATTATTTTATTACAGGTACTTTTTTAGCGGCATCAATTTACGCTGCGCTTTACATATATATTGTACATTCACATCAGTCCCTAACCCTCAAGGGGCGTACAATCTAAGGTCCCTAACTCACATTCATACATACACATACTAGGGACAATTTAGACAGGAGCCAATTAACCTACCAGCATGTCTTTGGAGTGTGGGAGGAAACCGTAGTACTCGGAGGAAACCCACGCAGGCACAGGGAGAACATGCAAACTCCAGGCAGGTGGTGCCATGGTTGGGATTTGAACCAACAACCCCAGTACTGCCAGGCGGAAGTGCTAAGCATTTAGCTACTGTGCTGCCACTATGGTAACATTATACTTTGGTCATAGTGCAATATGAAGAAAAAAAAAAAAAGAAAAAAATTTCATAAAAACGAAAAAAAAACGAAACACCAGTCAGTGTCCCTGATCACCGCCTCACCAGTTATATGATTTTTTTTTTAATTTCTTAAGTTTCAAAAAAATGACAAAAAAATTACAACTTGAAAAAACTCACCATGCCTCTTATGAAGTACGTCGGACTGTCTACTCTGCAAAAAGGGGTCATTTGGGGGATATCTGTACTGTCCTGACATTTGGGGGATATCGGTACCGTCCTGACATTTGGGGGATATCTGTACCGTCCTGACATTTGGGGGATATCGGTACCGTCCTGACATTTGGGGGATATCTGTACGGTCCTGACATTTGGGGGATATCTGTACTGTCCTGACATTTGGGGGATATCGGTACCGTTCTGACATTTGGGGGATATCTGTACGGTCCTGACATTTGGGGGATATCTGTACCGTCCTGACATTTGGGGGATATCTGTACCGTCCTGACATTTGGGGGATATCTGTACCGTCCTGACATTTGGGGGATATCTGTACCGTCCTGACATTTGGGGGATATCTGTACCGTCCTGACATTTGGGGGATATCTGTACTGTCCTGACATTTGGGGGATATCTGTACCGTCCTGACATTTGGGGGATATCTGTACCATCCTGACATTTGGGGGATATCTGTACCATCCTGACATTTGGGGGATATCTGTACCGTCCTGACATTTGGGGGATATCTGTACCGTCCTGACATTTGGGGGATATCTGTACTGTCCTGACATTTGGGGGATATCTGTACTGTCCTGACATTTGGGGGATATCTGTACTGTTCTAACAAAATCACAGTGCTACAGATTGAAAAGGACAGGTCATTTTTAATAAAATTCAATTACAATACAATTTGGGCTGCAACTGTATACGCTCTATCATTTTTTGTTTTATTTGCCATTTTTCCAGGAAAGTGGAGTTACCCTTTAAGGGCAGCTGTAAATGTAGAAGTACGTCAAAATGTTAAGCAAAAATACCTTTAATTAGGATTTACAGTTGAATTACATAAATACAAAGCGTAAATACACACCAGCAGTAAAACATAGATGTGACTGGCTTTACTGATAAAGAATAAAGACCTTATTGTAAATGAACTGCTGTAGCAGATCATCAACAAACCCTTCAATTTGTATAGTAAACCGGGACACAGCAGTGAGCAAAGGAACCATCCTAGCACAAAAAAAAGAAAAATACACACGCACACCCACTATATTGCAAAAAGTATTGGGCTGCCTGTCTTTCCACGCACATGACCTTTAATGGCCTCCCAGTCTTAGTCCGTAGGGTTCAATATTGAGTTGGCCCCGCCCTTTGCAGCTATAACAGCTTCAACTCTTCTGGGAAGGCCGTCCACAAGGTTTAGGAGGGTGTCTATGGGAAGGTTGGACCATTCTTCCAGAAGCACATTTGTGAGGTCAGGCACTGATGTCGGGGGAGGAGGCCTGGCTCACAGTCTCCGCTCTAATTCTTCCCAAAGGTGTTCTATGGGGTTGAGGTCAGGACTCTGTGCAGGTCAGTCAAGTTCCTCCACCCCAAACTGGCTCCTCCATGTCTTTATGGACCTTGCTTTTTGCACTGGTGCGCAGTCATGTTGGAACAGGAAGGGGCCATCCCCAAACTGATCCCACAAAGTTGGGAGCATGAAATTGTCCAGAATGTCTTGGTATGCTGATACCTTAAGAGTGCCTTTCACTGGAACTAGGGGGCCTTTCACTGGAACTAGGGGGCCTGTTTTTCAGGGGTTGGCCCTTCGTTACAGTCAAGGGAACTCTTAAGGCTTTCAGCATACCAAAGACAATTTGGACAATTTCATGCTCCCAACTTTGTGGGAAGAGTTTGGGGATGGCCCCTTCCTGTTCCAACATGACTGCGCACCAGTGCACGAAGCAAGGTCCATAAAGTCATGGAGGAGCCAGTTTGGGGTGGAGGAACTTGACCGGCCTGCACAGAGTCCTGACCTCAACCCCGTAGAACACCTTTGGGATGAATTAGAGCGGAGACTGAATACTGAACGCTATGGAATAAGACTGGGATGCCATTAAAGTTCATGTGCGTGTAAGGGTAGGCGCTCCAATACTTTTTGAAATATAGTGTGTGTGTGTATATATATGCTTCAGAGAAGCAGTGGTTTAGGCGTAGGTCTACACCTAGCCTAGAAGTTTAAAATTTGGACAAGCTTGCTGTAATGTAGCCAGGGGCTGCAACAAAAGGAATAGATGGCCACATACGGCCAAAAGTTGCCATTTCTATAGAAGGACTGGACAGGCTGGTGATGGCGGATGAGAAGGGAATGTGTATGTAGTATCTGTACGCAGTCCGTGGAGCAGGTACTACTGCTTCTTAGAAAACCTTCCCGCAGAGACGCCAAGACATCTGGAAGTTATCTGCTGCAACTCAGCGGAACAGCACAGACCCGGAGGATTTAATGAACCTACATGGGAATTTTTATTAAAATTTGCAAGAAAACAAATAATCCTGACAAGGGATTATTGCTAGTAAGTGAAAGGTCTTCATTTGTACTTCAAGGTACATCAGTCTACTTAGCAGATATCGAATATAGAAACAAATTCAACTGAAGAAGAGGTCAATGTTGACTATCAAAAGGTATCAGCCAACTGTATGGATATACAAGCAAAGAAAGACTTACCTTTCCCCTAGCCCAGGGGTAGGCAACCTGAGAGCAGCGGGACTACACCTGAGAGCAGCGGGACTACAAGTTCCATTATGCCTCTGCAATTCATAGCTGTAACTGTCAGTTTTGTAATCTTTGCAATGCCTCATGGGAAATGTTCCACAAAAGCTGGAGAGCTGCAGGTTGTCTACCCCTGGCCTAGCCCATGTGGTCAGAATGCCATCCTCCTCACAGTGCCCTGTAGATCTCACCGGTTCCCTCCTACTGACTTCCACTGATCACTGTGGCGTCTGGTAATGCCATGGAGGAACCAATGGGAGGAACCGGGCACCCAGGAAGGAGATCTGTTGACTTACACTCAGGGGGGCAATTTCTCAGCAATGGAATGGAATGTAGACACAGGCAACAGCAGAGGTAAGTATTCACTTTCCTCTTCATAAGTGCGTGCTTTCCTTAACCCTTTCACTTTTGTGACGGGGTTCCTTTAAGAGAGGAGATGGATTTCAGAAAGGACATTGGATATTGCACTGACACATTCTGTTGTCTCATTTCAGTCAATTACCTAGGCTAAGGGTCTCCAAACGTTCTGAACAAAGGGCCAGTTGTCTGGTCTTCTGACGCAAGGGGGGCCGGACTGTAACAAGTGGGAGTGGAAAATGTAGCAGAAATAGTGCCCAATCATTGCTGTCAGTAGAAGAAATACCGCCCTATTATTGGTATCAGTGAGAGGAATGGTGCCCCAACATTGGTGTCAGTGGAAGGAATGGTTCCCCAACACTGGTATCAATTAAAGAAAATTTGGAGGACTGGTGCGCCAACATTGGTGTCAGTGGAAGGAGGACTGGTGCCCCAAACATTGGTGTCAGTGGAAGGAGGACTGGTGCCCCAAACATTGGTGTCAGTGGAAGGAGGACTGGTGCGCCAACATTGGTGTCAGTGACAGGAATAGTACCCCATCTTTAGCGTTACCGAGAGCAATAGCGATCTATATTTTATATCAGTGGATGGAATTATGCCCCATTGTTGATGTCAGTGACAGGAATAGTACCCCAATGATGGTACCAGTGGGAGGAAAAGTGCCCCATCTTTAGAGTTAGTGGAAGTCATAGTGTTCTGTAGTTTATATATTTAGTGGAAGGAATGGTGCCTCACATCAGTGGAAGGAATGGTGCCTCACATCAGTGGGAGGAATGGTGCCTCACATCAGTGGGAGGAATGGTGCCTCACATCAACGGGAGGAATGGTGCCTCACATCAACGGGAGGAATGGGGCCTCACATCAACGGGAGGAATGGGGCCTCACATCAACGGGAGGAATGGTGCCTCACATCAACGGGAGGAATGGTGCCTCACATCAGTGGGAGGAATGGTGCCTCACATCAGTGGGAGGAATGGTGCCTCACATCAGTGGGAGGAATGGTGCCTCACATCAGTGGGAGGAATGGTGCCTCACATCAGTGGGAGGAATGGTGCCTCACATCAGTGGGAGGAATGGTGCCTCACATCAACGGGAGGAATGGTGCCTCACATCAACGGGAGGAATGGTGCCTCACATCAACGGGAGGAATGGTGCCTCACATCAACGGGAGGAATGGTGTCTCACATCAACGGGAGGAATAGTGCCCCAAGGGACAGATAAAGGCAAAGGGCTGCATCCGGCCCCCTGGTCGCAGTTCGGAGACCACTGACCTAGGCCAATGGTCTCCAAATTTTTCAATAGGAGGGCCACATTATAAATTTTACAAATACTCATGGACCAAAAAAAAAATCAGTTTAATAAATGAATGAATACAATTTAAAAGTATGAATACTTTTTTTGTTAATTGCATTATATGATTTAGAACGATTGAGGAAGAACTTCAGAAAAAGATAGCAAATACATTCCAAATAGATTTGAGCCATTATTGAAAGGTAAAACAAAACTAAATCCAGTCTGCACCTTTCTAATCAGAGTATCCCCATCAGTGTCCCCCTCAAATAACAGTTCCCCCTTACTTCAGGTCCCCCATCAGAGCTCCCCTCTACAGAGTCCTCCCTTATTTTTGTGGTTCCATAAGAGTCCCCCTTACTTCAGGCCCCCCATCAGAGTCCCCCCTTACAGAGTCCCCCCTTTACGCCTGGTTTCCCATCAGAGCCCCCCTTATTCAGGGCCAACATCAGAGCCCCTCCTATTCCAGGGTCCTCATTA
The DNA here is from genome assembly GCF_062004578.1 of Staurois parvus. Lineage (NCBI taxonomy): Eukaryota > Metazoa > Chordata > Amphibia > Anura > Ranidae > Staurois > Staurois parvus. The sequence goes on along the minus strand of NW_028318613.1, from coordinate 249,052 downwards.
GAGTCCCCCCTTACATCAGGGTCACCCATCAGGGCCCCCTTTACTTCAGAGCACCCTTCAGAGCCCCCCTTATTCCAGAGTCCCCATTCAGAGTATTTCCTTGCATCAGGGCCCCCCTTTACTTCAGGGACCCCTTCAGATCCCCTCTTATTCTAGGGTCCCCATCAGAGCCCCCCTCTTATTCTAGGGTCACGATCAGAGTTGGGGAGGGGGTCAGAGATTTCGTACATCAGCTGTTGGGGAGGGGGGCAGAGATTGTGCACATCAGGGAGCAGAGACTGTGCACATCAGCTGTTGGGGGGGCAGAGATTATGCACATCAGGGGGCAGAGACTGTGCACATCAGCTGTTGGGGAGGGGGGCAGAGATTGTGCACATCAGCTGTTGGGGTGGCAGAGATTATGCACATCAGGGGAAAGAGACTGTGCACATCAGCTGTTGGGGGGGCAGAGATTATGCACATCAGGGGGCAGAGATTGTGCACATCAGCTGTTGGGGGGGCAGAGATTATGCACATCAGGGGGCAGAGACTGTGCACATCAGCTGTTGGGGAGGGGGGCAGAGATTGTGCACATCAGCTGTTGGGGTGGCAGAGATTATGCACATCAGGGGGCAGAGACTGTGAACATCAGCTGTTGGGGAGGGGGGCAGAGATTGTGCACATCAGCTGTTGGGGTGGCAGAGATTATACACATCAGGGGGCAGAGACTGTGAACATCAGCTGATGGGGAGGGGGGGGCAGAGATTGCGCACATCAGCTGATGGGGAGGGGGGGGCAGAGATTGCGTACATCAGCTGTTGGGGAGGGGGCAGAGATTGCGCACATCAGCTGTTGGGGAGGGGGGCAGAGATTGCGCACATCAGCTGTTGGGGAGGGGGGCAGAGATTGTGCACATCAGCTGTTGGGGAGGGGGGCAGAGATTGTGCACATCAGCTGTTGGGGAGGGGGGCAGAGATTGTGCACATCAGCTGTTGGGGAGGGGGGCAGAGATTGTGCACATCAGCTGTTGGGGAGGGGAGCAGAGAGGGCAGCTGTGGGCCAGACAACAACTTGTAGTTGGCCGCAGGTGGCCCGGCGGCTGTAGTTCAGACACCCCTAAACTAGGCCAATCAGGTGATACTGTGTAAAAGAGAAGCGCTGTCACCACATGGGATGAGCACTAATAACAAACCAGGCATCCTGTTTGCTGGGGGGCTAAGGGAAAAGCAATAAGGATGGAAAATGTATCATGGAAAGTGATCAATCTGGGTGTGAAGGGGCCCCAAGGGGACCCGAACTCCAGAAGGGGAGGAAGTGGAACTGGGACAGCGGCCAGGGGTTGGGCCCTTTGGGAACAGTGGGGTGAAAGAGAGGAAATGGAGGTCTCTGGGCAAGTGGAGAAGATAAACCAGTTGTCATTGTTTACATGGAGACAAGACAGTGACCGCAATCTCAGGACCACAAGATGACATTCTCTTCATTCATACATCAGTGAGGGTTCCATAAAATCTATTTATTGATTATGGTGTCCTTTTGTAGATTGTTATTTCCTGTCCAGTAAAATCATTGTTACCTGGAGAGAAGGTGAGAAAAAAAAATTTATTGCAGCCCCCCACCAAAAAAGAGGGGGTCTTACTTTTCCCCATTCTATCCAAAAATATCAAAGTCTTTGGCTCGACAGCGACAATACTCACACAAATTTCGAGAAATCTGTAAGTGGAAGTAACCTCAGCAGAACATGAGCTCCTGGGTGACATCAGAAGGAGCGGCGCTGCCAGCGGCATGACCTGCGGAGAAGAATGCGATAACACACGCGGGACGCGGTTCTCCCCGGATCAATAACAAGGAGATGTCAGCGCTGAGTGCCGACAGGTTTCCTACGACACAAAGAATGAACACGATCCAGAAATGTAATGGGACCGTTTACACTGACAAATGTCTTCATTAAATATTCAACAGTGCCACCGACTACTCATCATACACTACATGGCCAGCTACAGGGCAAACATGGGGAAGGAGGGGGGGGGGAAGGCAAATTTTATTTCATGAAAAGAAGACTTACGACTAACTGAAAAATGCTTTTCGTCTTCATTTTTTATATACAAAAATTGCAAAATGAAGGAGTGGAAGTGGACTCCAGTGACAACCTGTGAAGCTCTGGTGACCTCCATGCCCAAGAGGGTTCAGGCAGTGCAGGAAAATAATGGCGGCCACACAAAATATTGACACTTTGGACCCAATTTGGACCTTGTCACTTAGGGGTGGACTCACTTTTGTTGCCAGCGGTTTAGACATTAATGGCGGTGTGTTGAGTTATTTGGAGAGGACAGCAAATTTACATGTTATACAAACTGTACACTGACTACATCACATTGTAGCAAAGTGACATTTCTTCAGTGTTGTCACATGAAAAGAGAGAATCAAATATTTACAAAAATGTGAAGGGGGGGGGTGGACTCACTTCTGGGAGATACTGTAGATTTTTCACAGCGTCCCAACTATTTTGTAATTTCAGATACAAGTACAACCTTCAAGATCGTTCAGAGTAACAGGAGCGGTCGAGGTATCATTGAAATACAATGTGGAAATAAATATATGATTTTAATTGTTGACCATATGAACGTTTTTACTATATAGCTTTGAAATAAGAAGTGGCTGAATTCAGTAAAAATAAACCTACATTTTTTATACATTGTATTGGGAGAAGGCGCACACAGGAGCCAAAATTCAGTTTCTAGACATGGTGCATATAAAAAAAAAAAGAAATAACCATTCTCTTAGAGTGTAAGCTCCAAGGATCAGGCCCTCCTATCCCTCTTGTATTGTACTGTATTTTTGCTGTATTGTCCGTTACATTGTAAAGCGCTGAGCAGACAGTTGGCGCTATATAAATCCTGTATAATATTATTAATAATATAAATTATGTATAATAATATAAATCCTGTATAATAATACTATAAATCATGTATAATAATAATAATATAAATCATGTATAATAATAATAATAATATAAATCATGTATAATATTAATAATATAAATCCTGTATAATACTATAAATCCTGTATAATAATAATAATACTATAAATCCTGTATAATAATAATAAAAATAATCCTGTATAATAATAATAATAATATAAATCCTGTATAATAATAATAATATAAATCCTGTATTATAATAATATATAAATCCTGTATAATAATAATAATAAAAATCATGTATAATATAAATCATGTATAATAATAATAAAAAAAATCATGTATAATAATAATAATATATAAATCCTGTATTATAATAATATATAAATCCTGTATAATAATATAAATCCTGTAGTATAATAATAATATAAATCCTGTATAATAATATAAATCCTGTAGTATAATAATAATATAAATCCTGTATAATAATAATAATATAAATCCTGTATAATATAAATCCTGTATAATATAAATCCTGTATAATAATATATAAATCCTGTATAATAATAATAATAATATAAATCCTGTATAATAATAATAATAATATATAAATCCTGTATAATAATAATAATATAAATCCTGTATAATAATAATAATATAAATCCTGTATAATAATATAAATCATGTATAATAATAATATAAATCCTGTATTATAATAATAATATATAACTCCTGTATAATAATAATTCACAGAAATCCCTGATGATAACATGCGATGAGGCCGTTTCAGACACGGACAGCGTTTAGTGGCCTCTTTATCTGCAGAAAACAAAAGTTTCTCTTCTATTGCACGGCTCTTTTCTCCTGAACGGCGGCGGAAATGTTTTCATTCTATTTCAGGAAATCCTGAATGGAGCAGGCACAAAGGGCAGACTCGCTCAGCAGGCTCTGTGAGCGGGGAGATGCATTCATAGGACACCCGGCGTCCCCTCCATCGCGCAGGCGTGTGCGAGGCGAAACTGCCGGCAGTGTACATTGGGGTCACATGACATCAGCACTTTACACGGAACAATGCAATGTGATTCAAGGCGACAGTCCTTGCGGCGGGCAGAATGCAGGGGGTGGGCGGCCCAAAGAACGATCTATTGTTTGCTGCGACCTAAAATGGCATTCAGGGAAGACGGGACCCCTTTGTACAGAGCCACGGGTCTCAGGACAACCAAATGACTTCTCCTCAAAGCAATGATGAATTGGGGGATTTAAGAAAGCCCCAAAACCCGACGGGCATTCTAATTCTACCCCACTCTATCCTAAACATTCAGGGCTCGCTTACTTCCCTATGGTGGGTCGATGCACGGGTGTAAAGGTGCGCTGCACTAAAGTGGAACTATAGTCAAAGTCCTGCTAGGTCACTTCAGTCCGGCCCATTTTGCAGATATAGATATAGTTGTGCTCAAAAGTTTGCATCCCCTGGCAGAAATTGTGAAATGTTGGCATTGATATTGAAAATCTGACTGATCATGCCAAAAAATGCTCTTTTATTGAGGGATGAGGATCATATGAAGACATTTATTATCAAATAGTTGTTTGACTCCTTTTTAAATCATAATGACAACAGAAATCACCCAAATGGCCCGGATCAGAAGTCTCCGCCCCCTGGAATGTTTGGCCTTGGTACAGACACACAAGGTGACACACACACGGGTTAAAATGCCAATTAGAGGTTAATGTCCCACATCTGTGGCTTTTTAAATTGCAATCAGTGTCAGTGTATAAATAGTCAACGAGTTTGTTAGCACTTACGTGGAAGCACTGACTAGGCTAGATACTGAACCATGGGGATCAGAAAAGAACTGTCAAAAGTCCTGCGTAACAAGGTAATGGAACTTTATAAAGATGGAAAAGGACATATAAAGATGTCCAAAGCCTTGAATACGCCAATCAGTACTGTTATATCACCTATTAAGAAGTGGAAAGTTCGGGGATCTCTTGATACCAAGCCAAGGCCAGGTAGACCAAGAAAGATTGCAGTCACAACTGGCAGAAGAATTGTCCGGGATACAAATGTAAACCCATAGGTAACCACAGGAAAAATCCAGGCTGTTCTGGAAAAAGACAATGTGGTTGTTTTGAAGGAGCTCAATACCATTTGGGTGATTTCTGTTATCATTATGATTTAAAAAGGAGCCAAACAACTATCTGATAATAAATGGCTTCATATGATCATCATCCTTCAACTATTTGATAATAAATGGCTTCATATGATCATCATCCTTCAATAAAAGAGCATTTTTTGTCATGATCAGTCAGATTTTCAATATCAATGTCAAAATTTCACAATTTCTGCCAGGGGATGTAAACTTTTGAGCACAACTGTATGTAAAGCATTACAAATAAGTGCCTATATGGTTTAAAAACCAGTAATAGGGTCTCACCCTGCTCTGCACATGCTCAGTTGCTTTCTATTTTTCGGCACGGAGCTGAAATTGTAGAGCCTGATCGGCTGACAGACTAAAGATTTACTGCTGCTCAGGAGCTCTGGGCTTCAGCAAAATGGCCGCCCCCAAGAAAAAGAAAAAGGAACAATGCTGGAGGCGATTTACATCACACTAATTTTGATAATATAATTATTATTGTGGAATGTACACTCACCGGCCACTTTATTAGGTCCACCTGTTCGATTGATTGATTGGTACCACAAACCGCTAATCGGCCAATCACATGGCAGCAACTCAATGCATTTAGGCATCTAGATGCAAAGAAGGCTACTTGTTGAAGTTTAAACCGAGCATCAGAATAGGGAATAAAGGGGATTTAAGTGACTTTGAACGTGGCATAGTTGTTGGTGCAAAACAGGCTGGTCTTAGGATTTCAAAAACTGCTGATCTACTGGGATTTTCATGCACAACCATCTCTAGGGTTTACAGAGAATGGTCCAAAAAAAAGAAAATATCCAGTGAGTGGCATTTGTGTGGAGGAAAATGCCTTACTGATGTCAGAGGAGAATGGGCAGACTGGTTGGAGATGATAGAAAGGCAATAGTAACTGGAATAACCACTCGTTACAACCAAGGTATGCAGAATACCATTTCTGAACGCAGAATTTGGAGAAAACAACATGAAAGCATGGATCCATCCTGCCTTGAATCAATGCATCAGGCTGGTGGTGGTGGTATCATGGTGTGGTGGATCCATCCTGCCTTGAATCAATGGATCAGGCTGGTGGTGGTGGTGTCATGGTGTGGTGGATCCATCCTGCCTTGAATCAATGGATCAGGCTGGTGGTGGTGGTGTCATGGTGTGGTGGATCCATCCTGCCTTGTATCAATGGATCAGGCTGGTGGTGGTGCCATGGTGTGGTGGATCCATCCTGCCTTGAATCAATGGATCAGGCTGGTGGTGGTGTCATGGTGTGATGGATCCATCCTGCCTTGTATCAATGGATCAGGCTGGTGGTGGTGGTGGGGCCGTGTCATGGTGTGGTGGATTCATCCTGCCTTGTATCAATGGATCAGGCTGGTGGTGGTGTCATGGTGTGGTGGATCCATCCTGCCTTGTATCAATGGTTCAGGCTGGTGGTGGTGGTGGTGTCATGGTGTGGTGGATTCATCCTGCCTTGTATCAATGGTTCAGGCTGGTGGTGGTAGTGTCATGGTGTGGTGGATCCATCCTGCCTTGTATCAATGGATCAGGCTGGTGGTGGTATCATGGTGTGGTGGACCCATCCTGCCTTGTATCAATGGTTCAGGTTGGTGGTAGTGTCATGGTGTGGTGGATCCATCCTGCCTTGTATCAATGGATCAGGCTGGTGGTGGTATCATGGTGTGGTGGACCCATCCTGCCTTGTATCAATGGTTCAGGTTGGTGGTGGTGTCATGGTGTGGTGGATCCATCCTGCCTTGTATCAATGGATCAGGCTGGTGGTGGTGGTGTCATGGTGTGGTGGATCCATCCTGCCTTGTATCAATGGATCAGGCTGGTGGTGGTGGTGTCATGGTGTGGTGGATCCATCCTGCCTTGTATCAATGGATCAGCCTGGTGGTGGTGGTGTCATGGTGTGGTGGTACATGGAGCCTAATAGGGGAGCGGGGGACCAATCTTTAAAGTGGAAATTCCCCTTTTGGGTGGAACTCTGCTTTAAAGCTTCAAAAAAAGCTTGCTGAAAGCTCTGCAAATGCTTTGTCAAAGTTTCCTGTTCACACTCCTCTTCTACAAGCTGAAGCTCATGTGAAACAGCTCTTACAATGTTACAGTTTGATTACTGTGGGGGGAGGAGACTGAGGAAATGCTTCCTTCCTGGCTGTAGCAGACTGATGACATCATCTCACCCTAGGCAAAGTCATCAGACCAGAGCTTTTTGAGAAAGTGCTCTGCGTTGTGACGCGTCTGCAATTTGTTCATGCAGACTTGTACATTTGTGGAAAGGGCCACTTTGAAGGAGCTGCAAACCCTGAAAAAGTCTACAGATTCACTGGCTGCATGCTCATGGAAGTGGAAAGCTCCACTGACCAAAGACAGCCCCTCACATTCCCTTTACGTTGAAGATCTACTCCAAGGAAGCTGACAAGGCACAGGAACGAATGAGGAGCCGACACGCGATCCGAATGGTGCTCCTAAACAACAAACAGCTGCCCTGTCCTGGTGTAAATTCCCCTTCTTGTCGGCTGCGGTTCCCATGTCCTTGTGTGATATACACAAACATCTGTGCACTTGTCGAAATACCATCTGCGTTCCATGCTGGGAAACGGGGACCTTCCATAATGCGCTTCAAGAACTCGTCTCCCAGCGGGACCCCAAATCCATCATTCGGCACAATTACATTGTAACCACCATTTCCTCTTCTGGTTTACTAATGGACACACTGTACGGCCGGATCATAAACAAGATGACCCCAGCTCGGTTCCAGCTAATCCCACAGACTGACACGGCACGCAGACGGGACCCAGGCCTAAAAAAATTTTTTTTTTTTATGTAAATACCTTAACCCCTTCACGCCGGAGCCTCCCGGCCCTTTAAGGGTTCCAGATGCCGGGAGGCGGGGCGGGGTTTAGGGACATGTGACCGCCGTCACATGATCGGGAAAGGTCCCGATCGAAAGAGGAGATCGGGACCTTTCCGTGAATACCGGACATGTGTGCTGGGAGCATGCAGGGAGCACGCTCTTGTCACATACGTTCTTTTTTAATAGAACACAAATGTGCGGCTGCTCAGCGTCTAGGCCCAGACGCCGGGAGGCCGCGCATTTGTGTGCGGACGGCGTGAAGAGGTTAAAATCATATTTCAGGACTGCGCTTCCGGTCCCGGCCGCCTAGGCGACAACGTAGTAAGGCGATGTGCAACATCTCCTGGGATGTCTTTTCCTGTATCCCAGGAGTCCTTTGGGTTCCTAGTGACTGAATATCACATTACTTCGGAACCGGAACTGACGAGAATGGGCGGAGTTTGGCGCCATTTTACCGGAGTCCAGTGTGGGAAGGAAGTGTAAGATCTGTGCTGTTCTAATTATTGTTGCGGGGCTTGCTCCGTTTCCAGACCTCACTTGCCTTCCCCCTGGTGCGATTTGATGGATAAGTTGCCATAATGGTGTGGGAACTTCTGCCAATACAAGAGAAGGTCAGACACTGAGGACATGACGCAAGAGATGGTCAGAGACTGAGGACATGACACAAGAGATGGTCAGAGACTGAGAACATAACGGGGATGGTCAGAGACTGCAGACATGATACAGGAGATGGTCAGAGACTGCAGACATGATACAGGAGATGGTCAGAGACTGCAGACATGATACAGGAGATGGTCAGAGACTGCAGACATGATACAGGAGATGGTCAGAGACTGCAGACATGATACAAGAGATGGTCAGGGATAGAGACTGCAGACATGATACAGGAGATGGTCAGAGACTGCAGACATGATACAAGAGATGGTCAGAGACTGCAGACATGATACAGGAGATGGTCAGAGACTGCAGACATGATACAAGAGATGGTCAGAGACTGCAGACATGATACAAGAGATGGTCAGAGACTGCAGACATGATACAGGAGATGGTCAGAGACTGCAGACATGATACAGGAGATGGTCAGAGACTGCAGACATGATACAAGAGATGGTCAGAGACTGCAGACATGATACAGGAGATGGTCAGAGACTGCAGACATGATACAGGAGATGGTCAGAGACTGCAGACATGATACAGGAGATGGTCAGAGACTGCAGACATGATACAGGAGATGGTCAGAGACTGCAGACATGATACAGGAGATGGTCAGAGACTGCAGACATGATACAGGAGATGGTCAGTGACTGCAGACATGATACAAGAGATGGTCAGAGACTGAAGACATGATACAAGAGATGGTCAGAGACTGCAGACATGATACAAGAGATGGTCAGAGACTGCAGACATGATACAGGAGATGGTCAGAGACTGCAGGCATGATAACGGAGATGGTCAGAGACTGCAGACATGATACAAGAGATGGTCAGAGACTGCAGACATGATACAAGAGATGGTCAGAGACTGAAGACATGATACAAGAGATGGTCAGAGACTGCAGACATGATACAAGAGATGGTCAGAGACTGCAGACATGATACAGGAGATGGTCAGAGACTGCAGGCATGATAACGGAGATGGTCAGAGACTGCAGACATGATACAAGAGATGGTCAGAGACTGAAGACATGGTACAAGAGATAGTCAGAGGCTGTGAATGTGATATTGGAGTTGCTGGAGACTGATAACATGCTTCAGGACACAGTCATGGACTAGAGACACATTACAAGAACCTGCTAGAGATCACTGCTATAACAGGATAATAGGGAAACAGATTAGTGTCTGTAGGGGCCCTAAGGGCTGCAGAAAAAGTGGCAGAAGTCAGCCATGTAGCCCCGAGCCTTAGGTTGGGCACCAGGACATTATTGATGCTGGACAACCTGCAGCCAGGAAATAAGGCGGAGCTCTATATGATTTGCTGCAGCTTCTAATACAATTCAGAGAATACGAAAGACACAAGGGAGCGCCAACCTAAGTGCAGCATATATAAAAAAGTTTATTGAGCCCTCATGCACACGGGACGTTTTGCTAACGTTGGTAACGTTAACTGCGTAAAATTATGTTTTTTTGCATCAGCATTTATCTGCGCTTTTCTGCATTTGTGGTTTTTAGCATTTTTTTTTTTTTTCAGAATAAAAAATTTTTTCTTTGGTCAAAAAAACATCCAAAAATGCCGGTTTGCAGTGTTTTGCAGCGTTAGAGCGTTTTTACAGCTGAAAAACTCCTCTAGAAACCCACTAGTCCTTGGTTTTCTTTTTTCCAGCCAAAAAATGTTGATTACAGTCAAGGGTGGACTGACAACTCATGCGGCCCCCGGGCAATAGGGGATCATGGGGCCCCTGTGTCCTTGCCCAAACTCAAAAAAGCCTATGAAAAAGGTACCAGGGGCATCTCATGGGGCCCCCGGGCAGTGCCCGAGTTTCCAAATGGTCACTCCGCCCCTGATTACAGTCTATGTATGTATGGACACATAGGGTATCATGCTGGCGGGTTTTTTGACTGTCGAAAAAAAAAGTCAAACGCCAAAAACAGCCGCTGTAAAAACGTCCCGCGTGCGTGAGGGCTGATAGTCAAATAGCTACTCACAAGAAGGTAAAAAGATAGGGCGTTGACAGACGTGTCCTCGAAGAGGCCAGAATGGGGGCCGATTGCATCCAGTACTGCCTGGGTTCCAGGGATGGGATGTAGGTAGAATGTCACCGGTGGAATGCAGAACCGGAAGGCAACCAATGGGGATGCGAGGATGGGTCAGGTGATTTTTTTTTTTTTTCACTTATTAGATAAAACAAAACACTTCCAATGGAATATATAAAAGACCAAATAGGAGGAAATCAGAGAATTTCATTGCTACAATCTACCAACACTTTAAATCGCTGTTACAGCAGAAAGATACATGGAGTCAGTACCAGTGTATGTTATTATAATATATATATATATATATATATAATTTCAGGTACTTATATAGCGCCGTCATTTTATGCAGCGCTTTACATATATATTGTACATTCACATCAGTGCCTAACCCTCAAGGGGCGTACAATCTAAGGTATATATATATATACACACACACATATATACACACACACACACAGGTGAAACTCGAAAAATTAGAATATGGTGCAAAAGTTCATTTATTTCAGTGCAGCAACTTAAAAGGTGAAACTAATATATGAGACTCATTACATGCAAAGCAAGATAGTTCAAGCCGTGATTTGTCATCATTGTGATGATTATGGCTTACAGCTCATGAAAACCCCAAATCCACAATCTCAGAAAATGAGAATATTGTGAAAAGGTGGAATAATCTCGGCTCAAAGTGTCCCACTCTAATCAGATAATTAAGCCATACCACCTACAAAGGGTTCCTGAGCCTTTAAATGGTTTCTCAGTCTGGTTCAGTAGGAATCACAATCATGGGAAAGACTGCTGAGCTGACACCATCATTGACACCCTCCATAAGGAGGGAAAGCCTCAAAAGGTGATTGCAAAAGAAGTTGGATGTTCCCAAAGTGCTGTATCAAAAGCACATTAATAGAAAGTTATGTGGAAGGGAAAACTGTGGAAGAAAAGGGTGCACAAGCAGCAGGGATGACCGCAGCCTGGAGAGGATTGTCAGGAAAAGGCCATTCAAAAGTGTTCGGGACTTTCACAAGGAGTGGACTGAGGCTGGAGTCAGTGCATCAAGAGCCACCACACACAGACAGATCCTGGACATGGGCTTCAAATGTCATATTCCTCTTGTCAAGCCGCTCCTGAACAACAAACAACGTCAGAAGCATCTTACCTGGGCTAAAGAAAAACAGACCTGGTCTGTTGCTCAGTGGTCCAAAGTCCTCTTTTCTGATCAGAGCAAACTTTTGCATCTCATTTGGAAACCAAGGACCCTGAGTATGGAGGAAGAATGGAGAGGCCCAAGGACCCCGAGTATGGAGGAAGAATGGAGAGGCCCAAGGACCCAGAGTATGGAGGAAGAATGGAGAGGCCCAAGGACCCCGAGTATGGAGGAAGAATGGAGAGGCACACACTGCAAGATGCTTGAAGTCCAGTGTGAAGTTTCCGCAGTCTGTGTTGATTTGGGGAGCCATGTCATCTGCTGGTGTTGGTCCACTGTGCTTCATTAAGTCCAGGGTCACCGCAGCCGTCTACCAGGAGATTTTGGAGCACTTCATGCTTCCTTCCGCAGACAAGCTTTATGGGGATGCGGACTTCATTTTCCAGCAGGACTTGGCACCTCCCACACTGCCAAAAGCACCAAAACCTGGTTCAATGACCGTGGGATTACTGTGCTTGATTGGCCAGCAAACTCGCCTGACCTGAACCCCATAGAGAATCTATGGGGCATTGCCAAGAGAAAGATGAGAGACATGAGACCGAACAATGCAGAAGAGCTGAAGGCCGCTATTGAAGCATCCTGGTCTTCCATAACACCTCAGCAGTGCCACAGGCTGATAGCTTCCATGCCACGCCGCATTGAGGCAGCAATTGCTGCAAAAGGGGCCCCAACCAAGTACTGAGTACATATGCATGCTTCTACTTTTCAGAGGTCCGATATTGTTCTATGTACAATCCTTGTTTTATTGATTGCATGGAATATTCTCATTTTCTGAGATTGTGGATTTGGGGTTTTCATGAGCTGTAAGCCATAATCATCACAATGATGACAAATCACGGCTTGAACTATCTTGCTTTGCATGTAATGAGTCTATCTCATATATTAGTTTCACCTTTTAAGTTGCTGCACTGAAAAAAATGTACTTTTGCATGATATTCAAATTTTTGGGGTTTCAGCTGTATATATATAAAAATAAAAAAAACAGTCTCAGCAGAATCATGACTTCAGCTGATTGGGGAAGTGCTGCACCCCTACGCACTCTTTCCATAGTGAGGAAGTTCGTTTGATGTGTCAAAGCTGAAGATGTTTGGGCGCATAATAATAACCAATATTACCACATCGCCCTTTCACCCTCTAAAATAACCCACGTATACTCTGGCACGTGGCTACAGTAATGCTGGGGGGGGGGGGGGGGGGGATCACTATCACAAGCAGCTGAGGACTTTTATTTTAGTAATGTAGTTCCTTAAATGTGATTGCGGACAATGGGACACTTCTCCTTTTTTTGGGCGAAGGGGAATTCTGAGCAGCAAAATGGAGGAAAAGGAGAAGAGTCATACAAACACACTTCAGAACTAGAAGGGTAGTAAACCAAAAAAAAAAAAAAAAATCCCTGCTACTAAAGCCAACTTACTGGTATAATAAGGTTGGCCATACATGAATCAAAATTCGTCCGATTTTTCGTCCGAAAATCGGACCTAAGAATAATCGGCCGATTTTCGCTCTGTTAGTGGGTCAATGGCACCGGCCGATTTTCATGGCTCCTCCCCTTTTCGGTGATCGGGCATGTTTGAAAATTCTTGAAAAACGACCGATTTTCGACTCAATGATGGTCAAATCGTATGATCGTTTTTCCGAAGAGAATATGAGCCGTGACCTGGAAGGAACAGAAGTTTCGCCTGTTATACGGGGCGAACATTACGACTCGCTCGGCTGATTTTCATTGATGGCGCCATTGGATTACCGAGCGAACGGCGTTTTTGATTTTCGGATGAAAAATCGTTCAGAATTCGAAGCATCTATGGCCTGCATAAGGTTCCATGCACACGGGGCGTTTTAATAACACTGGTAACGTTACGTTAAAGTCACGTTAAAAACACGAGTTTTTCAGTATTTTTGCATTAGCGTTTAGCATTTGCATTTTTTAGGGGGGGGGGGGTGGTTTACCAGAAAAAAAAAAATTTTCTGGTCAAAAAACAATGGTTTGCCACGATTTACCACATTAATGTTATACTATGTGATTTTAGTGTATTTTGGGAATGTCAGTGTTTAAAATTTTCAAATTTCCAGCCGGTTCCATCCCCCGTACGTCCCGACATTGCAGGGAATGGAATCTGGAAGACGGATGCCGGCATCGGCCGGAGGACATTGCCGGGGACACTGCAGGGAGGACATCGCGGGAGCGCAGGACAAGGTAAGTGAAGACGAGATCCCGGAGCAGCGCTGCAGTGTATTCCCGAGTGTAGCTCGGGGGGGGGGGGGTTACCGCTTGTGGTGCTGAAACTTTACCCCGAGCTACACTCGGGAATACCGCCAGGGGGGTTAAAGTCTATGGGGAAACCTGACAGGTATCCAGTGCAAGGACTCCAGGGTAGCGGTAATAGGATCACCTAGTCAAGATTTTGGGTGCAGAATTTTGTACATACTGTAGGAGCCTAGGCTACTTTCACATTGATCTGCCGCAAAAACACACAGGCGGTTTTACCGCGGTTTTGCCGTGCTGAGCGTTAAGGACACGCAACTTAAATATTGCACCAAAAACACTTCCCAGAGGCAATTTTTAGGCATTTTTTATTGATTTCAATGGGAAGAGGCTTTTTTGGGGCGGTTTTTTTTTTAAGTCCCCAAACATGCCCTGCAAGCGGGAGTTTTTGCACCGCACCGCAAGCGCAACGCCTCACTGTGAAAACATACATAGATATACATTCACATACATAGGAAAGCATTTTTTTTTAGCTTTTCAGACACTTTTTTTTTTAATGCAAAAACGCTTCAAAAACTCCTCAGTGTGACCCTAGGTTCACATCTGTGCGGGTGGTGCCGCTGCAGATCCGCACGGAAATCCGTGCAGCGGCACAGAGAAATGCAGAACTGTGGGCGGGTGCCATTAGAACTAATGGCACGCCGCCCTCACTGGAAAACACAACCGTACTGGGAACTTCGGCTGCGTTTTCAAAAGAAGTGCCGGGACTTCTTCCCTGCGTGTCACGGGCACGGGAGTCCATTCAAATGAATGGGCTCTCGTGCCCGTGCAAAACGCGGCCCGCACTGCCGCATAGGTGTGATCCGGGGGTTAAAGTAGCCTCAATAGTGGATTTAGGCACCAGCGAGTGAAGCATTGCCGTAGTCAAGTCAGGAGAGCGCAAATGTATGGATCAGCTTTCAAGCTGCAGAGTATGATTGTCAGTATCGCTCTTTAGGAGGAGGGCTGCAAGTCGGTTTCATCATCAATGTAGAGCTTCTAATACAAAAATAAATTTAAAAATTTAAAAAAAACGAAACATTTCAGGTGTATATTTAGTATGTGATTTTTCTTTTATACATGATCTCTGAACTATATGGCTAGAAGAAATGGAAGATAGGAAATGAAACCAGCGCTCTCCTGCAATCACAGTGAATATCAAGTCATGTCAATGTACAATACGTTACATTTATCTGTGGCTGCAGGCATGAGAGATCACACACATGTGAGTCACATGTCATCTGCGGTGACATCCATATCCTCCAGCATGTTACAGACAATCACTACAATTGTATACAATGTATCTCATCGACATTACATAAAGAAAAGCTATTGGTCACCACAGGGGGAGGAGCTTACAATTGTATCTCACCAACAATACATAAAGAAAAGCTATTGGTCACCACAGGGGGAGGAGCTTACAATTGTATCTCACCAACAATACATAAAGAAAAGCTATTGGTCACCACAGGGGGAGGAGCTTACAATTGTATCTCAACAACATTACATAAAGAAAAGCTACTGGTCACCACAGGGGGAGGAGCTTACAATTGTATCTCATCAACATTATATAAAGAAAAGCTATTGGTCACCACAGGGGGGGGAGCTTACAATTGTATCTCAACATTACATAAAGAAAAGCTACTGGTCACCACAGGGGGAGGAGCTTACAATTGTATCTCAACATTACATAAAGAAAAGCTACTGGTCACCACAGGGGGAGGAGCTTACAATTGTATCTCATCAACATTATATAAAGAAAAGCTATTGGTCACCACAGGGGGAGGAGCTTACAATTGTATCTCATCAACAATATATAAAGAAAAGCTATTGGTCACCACAGGGGGAGGAGCTTACAATTGTATACAATGTATATCATCGACATTACATAAAGAAAAGCTACAAGTACCACAGGGGGAGGAGCTTACAATTGTGTACAATGTATCTCACCAACATTACATAAGGAAAAGCTATTGGTCGCCACAGGGAGAGGAGCTTACAATTGTATACAATGTATCTCATCGACATTACATAAAAAAAAGCTACTAGTCACCACAGGGGGAGGAACTTACAATTGTATACAATGTATCTCACAAACATTACATAAAGAAAAGCTATTGGTTGCCACAGGGGAGGAGCTTACAATTGTATACAATGTATCTCATGGACATTACATAAAGAAAAGCTATTGGTCACCACAGGGGGAGGAGCTTACATTTGTATACAATGTATCTTACCAACATTACATAAAGAAAACCTACTAGTCGCCACAGGGGGAGGAGCTTACAATTGTATACAATGTATCATCAACATTACATAAAGAAAACCTACTGGTCACCACAGAAGGAGGAGCTGGGAACCTAGATTTAGAGCTCTGATTACTGGAGCTCCCAGGTATTAGAAGCCGATGAGAGATTCCATCCGTCAATGCTGTATCCATGTAGGTAAGTATGATTTATAACAATGTTTCCCATACTTCTCTTTTAAGCAATTGTTTTTTTACAATGATGTATTTAGGGCAGTGATTTATTTGTCTGATTTTTTTGCTCATCAAAGGCAACCAGTAAAAAAAAAACGTATGAATCAAAGGATCGGGATTGGGGGGAGGGGGGGGGGGGTTGTTGTTTTTAACTCCATTTATTGTTTTGATGAAGTTTTCCCTTCTTTGACAACTCAGATCTTTCTTTCAATCTAAATATTTACAAAAACAGCTTGAGGAAAAATAAAACGGGAATAATATCGGAATCCTCTCTGGCCGCTGAAGATATTTTTAATTTTTCAAAGAAAATGAACGAGGTGCTGAGTGATTGGACACAGAAAACAGTGCGGAGAGCCGGGTTCTCTCCGAGGAGGTCCAATCTCTCTGCTCTAAGAGGGAAGGAACTCCTAAAGAAGAACCCCGGACTAAACAAGGACTTTTTTGTGATTTCCAGAGATGCCGATATCCTACCGGTTGTCAGAAAAGGAAAGGGTTTTGTTTTTTTTTTGCTTAGCTTTGACCTTCCAAGGAGGACTGGATAGACAGAGCACCTATATTTGTGAATTCTTTGTGACTGCTGTAGAGGAGATGGAGTCAGAGGTGCATCTTATATTATTATTATATTCAGGGGATTTTTTTGCATAGAAAAAGGTCCGAGACCCCCCCTTCAGAATCAGCTCAAGTCTCTGCCCCCAACCCACCTCCAAGCACCGTAGTTTAGTTCCACCTCTAAGCACCGTAGTTTAGTTCCACCTCTAAGCACCGTAGTTTAGTTGCACCCTCTACCCACATCCAAGCATGGTAGTTTGGTCCCACCACCGAACATGGTAGTTTAGTTCCACCCCCTACCCACAGCCGAGCACCAGAGTTTAGTTCCACCTCCGAGCACCAGAGTTTAGTTCCACCTCCGAGCACCAGAGTTTAGTTCCACCCCCTACCCACCTCCGAGCACCAGAGTTTAGTTCCACCCCCTACCCACCTCCGAGCACCAGAGTTTAGTTCCACCCCCTACCCACCTCCGAGCACCAGCGTTTAGTTCCACCCCCTACCCACCTCCGAGCACCAGAGTTTAGTTCCACCCCCTACCCACCTCCGAGCACCAGAGTTTAGTTCCACCCCCTACCCACCTCCGAGCACCGTAGTTTAGTTCCACCTCTGAGCACCGTAGTTTAGTTCCACCTCTGAGCACCGTAGTTTAGTTCCACCTCTGAGCACCGTAGTTTAGTTCCACCTCTGAGCACCGTAGTTTAGTTCCACCTCTGAGCACCGTAGTTTAGTTCCACCTCTAAGCACCGTAGTTTAGTTCCACCTCTAAGCACCGTAGTTTAGTTCCACCTCTAAGCACCGTAGTTTAGTTCCACCTCTAAGCACCGTAGTTTAGTTACACCCTCTACCCACATCCAAGCATGGTAGTTTGGTCCCACCACCGAACACCGTAGTTTAGTTCCACCCCCTACCCACAGCCGAGCACCAGAGTTTAGTTCCACTTCCGAGCACCAGAGTTTAGTTCCACCCCCTACCCACCTTCAAGCACCATAGTTTAGTTCCACCCCCTACCTTCTTTTTTTTCTCAATTCTGCTGCAATCTCCTTCAGTCACTTCATGTCTACATACACTCGGCCCACAGCATCAGACATGTATTCCTGTTCTGGACTGAATCTTCCACAGTAGACTGATCACTGATGATGGATTCTGATTGGTCGCTATAAGTTACTACATCTTCCACAGCAGAATGATCAATTATAATGGTTTCTGACTGGCCGCTATAAGTTACTGCATCTTCCACAGTAGAATGATCAGTGGTAGTGGATTCTGATTGGCCGCTATAAGTTACTACATCTTCCACAGCAGAATGATCAATTATAATGGTTTCTGATTGGCCGCTATGAGTTACTGCATCTTCCACAGTAGAATGATCAGTGGTAGTGGATTCTGATTGGCCGCTATAAGTTACTGCATCTTCCACAGTAGAATGATCCGTTCTAATGGATTCTGATTGGCCGGTATAAGTTACAGCATCTTCCACAGTAGAATGATCAGTGACAAAGGATTCTGATTGGACACTATACATTTCTGTTATTCTCCAAAAAATGATTATGGTAACACTATTTTAATGAGAATATTATTTTGTACCGATGTTTGAGCATCAGCATTTCTGGACATAATTTCATGCATTTGTGTTGCGCACATTCAAGCATACATACAATCCCTATGGCAAATGCTATGAAAATTCTAAATATTTATGCTCATGTGCACGTATGTGTGTACCGGCACAAGACACTGACCAGGAAAACAGATCTTTTTATTTTTTAATCAAGAATACACAACGCTTGTTTGCACACCCGTGTGCACAGGCACATTGTAAACAATGAGCTGCATTTTGGATCAGTAAAAAAAAAAAAAAAAAAAAATGCTGTACTGAGCTTTTTCAAACTGCAAGAGGCCTAACCGCCCGGAATGTAAATTATAAATAACACGCAAGTGATTCTCAATTATGTAACAATTTAAACTGTTAACAAACCCAACAGCAAACATTTATTATACGGGCAGCACAGTGGCTAAATGGTTAGCACTTCTGCCTGGCAGTACTCGGGTCGCTGGTTCGAATCCCAGGCACGGCACCACCTGCCTGGAGTTTGCATGTTCTCCCTGTGCCTGCGTGGGTTTCCTCCGGGTACTCCACTTTCCTCCCACACTGCAAGGACATGCTGGTAGGTGAATTGCCTCCTGTCTATATTGTCCCTAGTATGTGCATGACTGTGAGTTAGGGACCTTAGATTGTACGCCCCTTGAGGGTTAGGGACTGATGTGAATGTACAATATATATGTAAAGCGCGGAGTAAATTGAAGCTTACCAAAAGTAAATCCAGCTTACCAATTCTAAGATGTCATGGATGCATTCGTTTTCTTTTTTAGGCTTTTTTTCTTCTATTTTCATCTGGTGATCCAGCCAGCAAGTCTGTTGTTTCTCAAAAGCACAAGCTCTCCAGCAGAATGCATCAGTTTACACGGCACACCACTTAACACAGGCATGGGGTGCTTACAATGATCAGCTTTTATTTTTTATTTATGTTAAACCCAAACAGGAAAAAACTTATTTGTAACTAATTTTTTTTTTTTTCTTATTCCAGGTACTTATATATCGCCATCAATTTACTCCGCGCTTTACTTATATATTGTACATTCACATCAGTCCCTAACCCTCAAGGGGCGTACAATCTAAGGTCCCTAACTCACATTCATACATACACATACTAGGGACAATGTAGACAGGAGCCAATTCACCTACCAGCATGTCTTTGGAGTGTGGGAGGAAACCGGAATAACCGGGAGGAAACCCACGCAGGCACAGGGAGAACATGCAAACTCCAGGCAGATGGTGCCGTGGTTGGGATTCCAACCAATGACCCCAGTACTGCCAGGTGGAAGTGCTAACCATTTAGCCACTGAAATTTGGCTTCAATTTGTTAGTGTATCTAAATCTGCTTATCCATCTAACACTTCCCTCCCCCCAGACTGACAATGCCGCTGTCTGATGTGCCTCCTGTGCTCATTCCTCCAGAGTTGTATCTCACTGATACAAGAGGTGTGTTACTGGCCAGATCAACAGGTGAAAACGGAGGGGGGAAAAAAAAAAGCCAAAGAAAGAAAACGAATGCCGCCACCATCTGATTGGTAAGCTGCAATGAATCACATTTTTGATTTTGGGTTTAATACCACCTTAAAAAGAAGTATGAAATAACCCAAATAAAAGCAATACAAGAACACCCAGATATGCTGCATTCTAGATATAGACATCACCATGACAACCTGTCAATTCCATTAACACACCGCCTGATCGTATCATGCTTGCATCAACACAACGCCTTCAAGAGCCCCTGAACCCAGATGCAGGTCTCCTGCCTCCAGCGAAGTTATCTATGAAAGAAGGTACAAGTTGTCCCCTGAAAACCACCAAATCTTTTCTTGTCCTTACTAGATGGATGTAACTTATGGTCCCTATTGACATGTGACTAATAAGGGCCCCATTCACACGGTCATATGTCTGATTTCTTCATGAATGCAGATTTTTCTGCTCGTGAAAAATGCGCCCTAAAAATGGTAGCACAGTGGCTAAGTGGTTAGCACTTCCGCCTGGCAGCACTAGGGTTGGTGGTTGGAATACCCAAGACACAACCTTTGTTGGGTCCGCATGTGCTCCCAGTGCCTGCGCAGGTTTCCTCTGGGTCCTCTGGTTTCCTCCCACACTCCAAAGACATGCTGGTAGGTGAACTGGAAAAGAAACATGGAAAGGTTTCTTCACAGTAAGAGCTGTGAGAATGTGGAATAGACTCCCTCAAGAGTTGGTTGTGGCCAGCTCAGTGGATTGCTGTAGGAAAGTCCTGGATTCTTTCTTGGATACACAGAATATAACTGGATATAACGTTTATAGGTAAAGTTGATCCAGGGAATATCCGATTGCCTCTCGGGGGATCAGGAAGGAATCTTTTCCCCTGCAGGAGCAAATTGGATCGTGCTTTGCTGGGTTTTTTGCCTTCCTCTGGATCAACTGTGGGTGTAGGATTATAACTTTTTTTTTTTAATGGTTGAACTGGATGGACTTTTCTTTTTCAGCCAGACTAACTATGTAACTATGTACACAGAATATAACTGGATACTAACATTTATAGGTAAAGTTGATCCAGGGGCGGACTGACCATTCGGGCACGGTTTGAGGGCCCGGGGTCAGTAGGGGGCCCCATGACATGCCCCTAGTACCTTTCATAGGCTTTATTGGGTGTGGTTTGTGTGTGGGCGAGAACACAGGGGCCCCATGATCCCCCATTGCCCGGGGGCCCCATGAGTTCTCAGTCCACCCCCTATCCAGGGAATATCCGATTGCCTCTCGGGGGATCAGGAAGGAAACTTTTCCCCTGCAGGACCAAATTGCGATTGTGCTTTGCTGGGTTTTTTTTGCCTTCCTCTGGATCAACTGTGGGTGTAGGATTATAACTTTTTTTAATTTTATTTTTTTGGTTGAACTGGATGGACTTTTGTCTTTTTTCAGCCAGACTAACTATGTAACAAGAGACAAAACATAATGGGGTAGGAAGGGCACCCGTGTTGAACGTTTTTTCAGGACCCTCAAAGGGGTCATGCACACGGCCATAAGATTTTAGGCACGATCCTTCTGGCAGCAATATCCTACACACAATCCTGTGCATACACTGCGCACATACCACGTCTGTGAGAACATTGACCTGCGTAGAGCAAAAATCAGGACATAGGTGGCTTCTGCTGTGTCTAGCATTCTTATTCCCTGGGATGCAGGTGTCCCATGACAGGTAGCATTCTCAGTTGCTAGAATGCGGGAGGCAGAAGCCACTTAACCATTTAGGGTCAAATGTGTATATTTCTGCTGTCTTCTCTACATCCTTTGCAAGGCCAGAAATTATAAAGCTTGTCTGAGCTTTAGGTAAGCAGAGAGTGGGGAGCTAAAGTTACACATTGCAGAGATCAGTGAGGAGAGCTCTGACAGCTGATTAGAGGGAAGGGGAAGGAAGGCAAGGTGAAAGGGGAAGGAAGGCAAGGGGAAAGGGGAAGGAGGGAAAGGGGAAGGAAGGCAAGGTGAGAGGGGAAGGAAGGCAAGGTGAGAGGGGAAGGAAGGCAAGGGGAAAGGGGAAGGCAGGCAAGGGGAAAGGGGAAGGAAGGGGAAAGGGGAAGGAAGGCAAGGGGAAAGGGGAAGGAAGGCAAGGGGGAAGGAAGGCAAGGGGAAAGGGGAAGGCAGGCAAGGGGAAAGGGGAAGGAAGGCAAGGGGAAAGGGGAAGGAAGGCAAGGGGAAAGGGGAAGGAAGGCAAGGGAAAAGGGGAAGGAAGGCAAGGGGAAAGGGGAAGGAAGGCAAGGGGAAAGGGGAAGGAAGGCAAGGGAAAAGGGGAAGGAAGGCAAGGGAAAAGGGGAAGGAAGGCAAGGGAAAAGGGGAAGGAAGGCAAGGGGAAAGGGGAAGGAAGGCAAGGGGAAAGGGGAAGGAAGGCAAGGGAAAAGGGGAAGGAAGGCAAGGGAAAAGGGGAAGGAAGGCAAGGGGAAAGGGGAAGGAAGGCAAGGTGAAAGGGGAAGGAAGGCAAGGGGAAAGGGGAAGGAAGGCAAGGGGAAAGGGGAAGGAAGGCAAGGGGAAAGGGGAAGGAAGGCAAGGGGAAAGGGGAAGGAAGGAAGGCAAGGTGAAAGGGGAAGGAAGGCAAGGTGAAAGGGGAAGGAAGGCAAGGTGAAAGGGGAAGGAAGGCAAGGTGACAGGGGAAGGCAAGGGGAAGGGAAGGCAAGGTGAAGGGAAGGGGAAGGCAAGGGGAAGGCAAGGGGAAGGCAAGGGAAGGGAAGGGGAAGGGAAGGGAAGGGGAAGGCAAGGGAAGGGGAAGGCAAGGGAAGGGGAAGGCAAGGGAAGGGGAAGGCAATGGAAGGGAAGGGGAAGGCAAGGGAAGGGAAGGGGAAGGCAAGGGAAGGGAAGGGGAAGGCAAGGCAAGGGGAAGGCAAGGGAAGGGGAAGGCAAGGGAAGGGGAAGGCAAGGGAAGGGGAAGGCAAGGGAAGGGGAAGGCAAGGGAAGGGGAAGGGAAGGGGAAGTCAAGGGGAAGGCAAGGCAAGGGGAAGGGAAGGCAAGGGAAGGCAAGGGGAAGGCAAGGGGAAGGCAAGGGGAAGGCAAGGCATGGGGAAGGAAGGAAGGGGAAGGCAAGGCAAGGCAAGGGGAGGGAAGGAAAGGGGAGGGAAGGAAGGGGAAGGGAAGGAAGGGGAAGGGAAGGGGAAGGGAAGGAAGGGGAAGGGAAGGGGAGGGAAGGAAGGGGAAGGGGAGGGAAGGAAGGGGAAGGGGAGGACGGGGTGTGAAGGAAGGGGAGGGAAGGAATGGAAGGAAGGGAAGGGGAGGGAGGGAAGGAAGGGGAGGGAAGGGACCCCTCCCCCCATGCACACACTGTCAATTACAGGCTATGTGCTGGAGCTCCCTCCCCTGTCACCTTTTTATCTCTTGGTGTCAGGAAAACTCATCAGAAGTGACTAATGCTGATAGCAGAGGAATAAAGCAGCAGACACATATGGTACTTAGTGCCATGTATTGAGACAAGTACATACTATGGAGGGATAAGCTTTGTTCATATTTCATGTCTGAGGTTGACAACCGCTTCCATGCTACCTACAGGTGGCATCATACATGTTATAACGGGGGCTGCCAAAGAACCACAAGTCCCAGCATTTCCTGAATGCATACAGCAGCTGAGAATTGTAGTTCCAAGAATTAAAGTAAAACGAACAGATCAGCACATAGCGATCATACTTCTGATGTAACCTTTTCTGGATGAAAAGTCTCTGCTCCTAATATCATAAATCCTGAATTTTATGTTCCCAGGGTTGGGAGAGGATGTCAACAACATATGGGGCCAAATATTAAAATAAGAGCTTCTATATACAAATAAAATCTGATGGCTGCATTTCCTGGCCCAGTGCTACTGGTGCGTTCTAAAAATATGACTTGACATTCAATTAGCATGTGTGCTGTAAAACCGTACTTGGATATTAACGACGGCAGATAACGATGGCAGATAACGAGATGGCAGATAACGAGGCAGATAGGACAAGATAGAGGATAAAAAGAAGCCATTTAGGCAAAAGGGGATTATAAAGGCTGATAACATCAAGGGCCCATACACCCCTTTCCATTGAGGTGTGCTAACATGCACACTACTGAAATCCAATGCACTCCAACGCACTAAGGCAACACAGTTCCAGCGCTCTACCAAAAATGATGCATGTCCACGTTTGGTAAATTTTAGCGAGCTGCTTCCTTACAGGATAAGCGCACTTTAAAAAAAAAAAAAATTGCCTTCCTTAATGCAATGCATGTTTAATGTGCAAACACATCAGGACGCCAAGGTCTCAATGGGGCCTGAACCAACTTTTTGCCCACACCCAGTTTACGGTATAAACAAACATTTAGACTATCATAGGATTTCATGTGTTTTGGTCCAATTTCTTCAATTGAAGCAACACAAGCATGTTGCAATATCATGTGTTATATATACACAGTCTATCTAGGGAACAATGAAAACAATTCCACAATCTCTGCAACCTCTAAGACCTAACCCAGTCATTTTCAAACAGTCTTCCATGGTACCCTAGAGCTCCTCCAGAGGTTGCCAGGGGCTCCTTGAGCTGTGGCTGATTGACCTCCCATTTGATGATGCCTCCAAAGTTCTGGGGCTAACACCACTTGGCAACCTCTACGACCTTACCCAGTTATTCCCAACCAGGGGTCCACGGTATCTTAAAATTCTTCCAGAGATTGCAAGGGTTTCCTTGAATGTGGCTGACTGACCTCCCATTTGATGATGCCTCCATAGTTCTGGGGCTAACACCACTTGGCAACCTCTACAACCCTACCCTATTATTCCCAACCTGGGTTTCACGGTATCTTAAAATTCCTCCAGAGATTACAAGAGATTCCTTGAATGTGGCTGACTGACCTCCCCATCTGATGACACCTCCATAGTTCTGGGGCTAACACCACTTGGCAACCTCTACGACCCTACCCAGTTATTCCCAACCAGGGTTCCACGGTATCGTAAAATTCCTCCAGAAATTGCAAGGGGTTCCTTGAATGTGGCTGACTGACCTCCCATCTGATGATGCCTGTATAGTTCTGAGGCCAACACCACTTGGCAAAGCCAGCAACATGATACCAATAGATCTTTTTAGCTGTCTTTAAGGGTGGCACTCTAAGGGTTGCATTCTTCCTATTGACCAGCAAAGTTAAGGGAAATTTTCCCATTGACACCCAATGAATTGGTTTTAGTAGGGGTTCCCGGAGACATGAAAACTAATTTAGGGTTCCTCAGGAGTTCACAGGTTGACAAAGGCTGCCCCAACCTATAAGAAACTAAGAACATTCAAGGCAAGGTGGACACATTGTAGATCCTCTAGGACCTAACCAAGTCATTCTCAACCAAGGTTCCATGGTAACCTAGGGTTTCTCCAGAGGTTTCCAGAGGCTCCTTGAGGTGTGGCTGACTAACCTCCCATCTGATGATGCCTCCATAGTTCTGGTGCCATCACCACTTGGCAAGCTTCTAGGACCTAACCCAGTCAATCAGTCATTCTCCACCAGGTTTCCATGATACCCTAGAGTTCCTCCAGAGGTTGCCAGAGGCTCCTTGAGCTGTGGCTGATTGACCTTCCATTTGATGATGCCTCCATAGTTCTGAGGCCAACACCACTTAGATCCTAGAGGTTGCAGAGGTTGTCAAGTGGTGTTGGCCCCAGAACTATAGAGGCATCCTCAAATGGGAAGTAAAATCGGTCACAGCTCAAGGAGCCCCTGGCAACCTCTAGAGGAGCTCTAGGGTACCATGGAAAACTAGTTATGAACGACTGGGTTAGGTCCTAGATGTTGCCAAGTGGTGTTGGCCCCAGAACTACGGAGGCATTATCAGATGGGAGGTCAGTCAGCTGTGGTTCAAGGAGCCCCTGGCAACCTCTGAAGGAACTCTAAGATACCAAGGAACTCTGGTTGAGAATGACTGTGCTAGGTCCTAGAGGTTGCAACGCAGTCATTTTCAACCAGGGTCCCATGGTATCTTAGAGTTCCTCCAGAGGTTGCCAGGGGCTCCTTGAACTGTGGCTTGACTGACCTCCCATTTAATGATGCCTTCATATTTCTGGGGCCAACACTACTTGGCAAAACCAGCAACATGATATCAATCGATATTTTTAGCTGTCTTTAAGGGTGGCACTATGACCACCGTTCTACGCACTGCATTCTTCCTATCGACTAGCAATGTAAGGGGAAATTTTCCATTGGCCCCCGCGATGAATTGGTTATTGGTTTTAGCACGGATTCCCTGGGAACCTGAAAACTATTTTAGGGGTTCCTCTGGGGTAAAAATGGATGAAAAAAGGCTGATCTAGCCTATAAAGAAAATGTTGGAAAAAGGCAAGGTGGACACATTATAGGCCACAAGCTCTGAAATATTAGTATTGACCAGAAAATCGTATAAATGGCAAGAAGACATCAATGATCACTAAACAGCAGATAGGAATATGAATGTGGGGTGAAGGATGTCCCCAGGGTTTCATTACAGGCTCAGCAGTTTGCTTTGTATTATCATTTGTGTCAATATTGATGTTCGTACAGGAAGAATTTTAGGAAGAAGAAACCCACCATAGAAAGACACAACTCATTCTGAGAAGGAACATCTGTAATACAGATAAATTCTCATCATCTGTGAAATCCTTGAGGAATCAAAGACAGAGGGGCAAGATCTGCCCACCTCAAGCTTTTATCCCCGAGGAACCTTTGGAATAAATGTTCAAGTCTCATGGACCCCCTGCTAAAAAATAGTTCTACATAAAGCTCAGTGTGATCAATAGATTGTAGTGAGGTTCCAATAAAAGGATAAACAATGGCGTGCCTGCCGTATTTGACTCCCAGAGCAGATGGTTTTTGAAAACCCACCTGCTCTGTCAACTAAAATGTTTCAATATTAATCTTGAAATTTTATATACAACATAGAAGAGACCCTCTTATTGGGATATTGCCTCCTTGCATGGGTGGACAGTGTAGGTGGGAGATCAATTTGCTCTCTGCTCGAGGAACCCTGAGCAAACTCAGGAGGAACCCTGGTTGAGAAAGGCTAAGATAGGCCAAGAAAAGACGAAATTCCAATCTTTCCGGACTGAACCAAAAGCATAAAACCTTTGGCTGGAGGCCCATTTGTCATTTACAACTGGATGCCAACCCACAAACTGTGTAGGCAGTCACAGAACAGCCATTACCCCCACGATAAAACACCCGAACGTGAGATGAAAGGGTAGGACGGGCATTAATGGAAGGGCTGGGCGTAGTACCAAGGCGACTCCTTCGCCACGGGGCACACATCAATGCATGGCGCGTCCAGCTACATGGAAACAGCAGCAACTCACAACTGTACTGATGAATCACAGCAGAGAGACACAAGGTGCTTTCATGATCCAACATCACGGAGAGTATCACAGAGAGTGTGACTTCGATGGAGAACACTGGACACACAATGCAAATGTCAATCGAGATGCAAAGTATGACATTCCGATGCAGAAGAACAGCACGGCTTCCATTGATGACAGAATACAAACTTCTCTGATCGCTGCATGGCAACTACGTGACATCTCAGGACAGCCGTACTGTATGCTTTCCTTCATTGACAGGGTTCAAGGGGCAGTGTGGAGGATAAAACTGTACAATGGTCTATAGAACCTCAGGATGCAACATTCAATGTGTGCTAAAGATACCCAGTGCAACTTCCAATGACCTACCGGATGCACACTATGACCTCCAGTGACCTGTAGGATGCACACTACGACCTCCAATGACCTATAGGATGCACAATGTAACCTCCAGAATGTAAACTATGACCTCCAGTGACCTGCAGAATGCACATCTGGACCACCTGTGACCGGCAGGATGCACACTATGACTGCCAGTGACCTGCAGGATGCGCACTATGACCTCCAGTGACCAGCAGGATGGACACTATGAGCTCCAGTGACCGGCAGGATGGACACTATGACCTCCAGTGATCAGCAGGATGCACACCATTACCTCCAGAATGTAAACTAAGACCTAAAGTGACCTGCAGAATGCACACTATGACCGCCAGTGACCTGCAGGATGCACAATATGACCTCCAGTGACCTGCAGGATGCACACTACGAGTTACAATGACCTATAGGATGCACAATGTGACCTCCAGAATGTAAACTATGACCTCCAGTGACCTGCAGAATGCACATCTGGACCACCTGTGACCTGCAGGATGCACACTATGACTGCCAGTGACCAGCAGGATGCACACTATGACTGCCAGTGACCAGGAGGATGCACACCATTACCTCCAGAATGTAAACTAAGACCTCCAGTGACCTGCAGAATGCACACTATGACCGCCAGTGACCTGCAGGATGCGCACTATGACCTCCAATGACCCACATGATGCACACTATGACCTGCAGGATGCACACCATTAGCTCCAGAATGTAAACTATGACCTCTAATGACCTGCAGGATGCACACTATGACCTCCAATGACCACCAGTGACCTGCACGATGCGCACTATGACCTCCAGTGACCTGCAGGATGCGCACTATGACCACCAGTGACCTGCAGGATGCGCACTATGACCACCAGTGACCTGCAGGATGCGCACTATGACCACCAGTGACCTGCAGGATGCGCACTATGACCTCCAGTGACCTGCAGGATGCGCACTATGACCACCAGTGACCTGCAGGATGCGCACTATGACCACCAGTGACCTGCAGGATGCGCACTATGACCTCCAGTGACCTGCAGGATGTGCACTATGACCTCCAGTGAAGTGCAGGATCCGCACTATGACCACCAGTGACCTGCAGGATGCGCACTATGACCACCAGTGACCTGCAGGGTGCACACTATGACCTCCAGTGACCTGCAGGGTGCACACTATGACCTCCAGTGACCTGCAGGATGTGCACTATGACCTCCAGTGACCTGCAGGATGCGCACTATGACCACCAGTGACCTGCAGGATGCGCACTATGACCACCAGTGACCTGCAGGATGCGCACTATGACCTCCAGTGACCTGCAGGATGCGCACTATGACCTAGTGACTGTCACAAAACACAGTACATCGTTCGGTCACCGACAGGGTGCTCCCTACGGCCTCCGGTCACTGACAGGGTGCTCAGTACAACCTCCACTGCCCATTACAGAAGTAATACATGACCCCTGCTATGATAGGGCCCCTGGAAGGAGAGGATTATCGGGCCCCTGCCCCCTATGCATCACTCAGGATGTGACATTATGGGAAGAAACCCACACAGAGCCCTCAACAGAAAAAAAAAAAACACCCCTACTCATAGACATGGTACCTGCCTCCCTCCACCCAGGTCACAGGGGGACGAGCCCATATGCGGCCTGTAACAGGGGGGGTGGTATTTATGAAGCGATCCCCTTTCCCATCACCCTCTCTCCGGGCACAGTGAGGGGGACAGCGGGCACTCACCCGTCTTCTCATGGTCGTAGCCCACCACTATGAAGTAATCTGCCAGCCTTGCCATGGCCGCCCGCAGTCCTCCCTTCCCACGGAAAATCTCAGCATCTTGGCCGCAGCGGCTCGGCCATGTTTGAGGCGCACAGAGACCCCCCGAATACTACGCATGCGCGGGACTAGCCGGACTACTGAGCGTGCGCGAGGGGAAACGGAGTAGTGGGCGGGGTTTCGCACACTTTGCAGCTTGTATATTGCTGCAATGTGACAGATGTGCTTCTGAGATTGTCTGTTATCACTGATCACTTCTAAAATGTTATATATATATATAGTGTTAGTAAATTATATTACTATTATTATGATACATTGTATAATTTTATATACATATATATATGTTTAGGTTTTATATACAGTATATGTATATCAATTATTATATTTCTATATTATAAAAGTTACATTATATAACTGCATTCATCTTTTCATTATCATTATTTGATATATATATATATATATATATATATCCATACATATATAATTGTATATCTTTATTATTATATCTTATATTTTTATTGTCAAAAAATCCCAAAGATGATGCAAGTGGGAATAACCGATTCAACTGCCAGCTTTATATTGAAAACTAACAGGGATGTTTACAAAAGAACTTCAGAAAAAAATGACTGAGAAGGATTACAGCCACTGCCAGGTTTTTTTGTCTATGCCGTCACTCATTTCTGCACTTTGGACAACTGTATGTAATACTGCTTTACCCCCGGTTCACATCTATGTGGCCGTGCACCCCCCAGCCACAGCTTGCCTCTGCACCCCCCAGCCACAGCTCAGCTCTGCATCCCCTGGTATCCGCTCTCCCTGGACCCTGCATTCACTGTATCTGCTCTCCCCGGACCCTGCATTCACTATATCTGGTCTCCCCGGACCCTGCATTCACTATATCTGGTCCCCACAGACCCTGCATTCACTATATCTGCTCTCCCCGGACCCTGCATTCACTATATCCGGTCTCCCCAAACCCGGCATTCATTATATCCGCTCTCCCCGGACCCTGCATTCACTATATCCGGTCTCCCCGAACCCAGCATTCACTATATCTGGTCTCCCCGCACCCTGCATTCACTATATTCTGTCTCCCCAAACCCGGCATTCATTATATCCAGTCTCTCCGGACACTGCATTCACTATACCTGGTCTCCCCGGACCCTGCATTCACTTTACCTGGTCTCCCCGGACCCTGCATTTACTATATCTGGTCTTCCTGGACCCTGCATTCACTATATCTGCTCTCCCCGGACCCCGCATTCACTATATCCGCTCTCCCCAGACCCCGCATTCACTATATTTGCTCTCCCCGGACCCTGCATTCACTATATCCGCTCTCCCCGGACCCCGCATTCACTATATCCGCTCTCTCCGGACCCTGCATTCACTATATCCGCTCTCCCCGGACCCTGCATTCACTATATCCGGTCTCACTGGACCCTGCATTCACTATATCCGCTCTCCCCGGACCCTGTATTCACTATATCCGCTCTCCCCGGACCCTGCATTTACTATATCTGGTCTCCCCGTACCCTGCATTCACTATATCCGCTCTCCCCGGACCCTGCATTCACTATATCCGGTCTCCCCGGACCCTGCATTCACTATATCTGGTCTCCCCGGACCCTGCATTCACTATATCTGGTCTCCCACAGTACACAGAAGATGGAAATGCAATTTTTTTAGTAAATATAAACTTCTAAATACCTTTTCTCATCAGCAGTATATAGCAGTCTTGTGACTTACATCAGCTGAGCACTGGTTAAAGCTTGCAGGAGGAGTTTTCATTTTTCTCTCTGAGGATGCTGAACCCCTGACCTCTTTCTGGACAGTGCTGATTGGCCCTGTGCTTATCATATGCACTCTCCCAAGAAAAAAAACTCTCTAGCAATACACACCAAACTGAGCATGTGCAGAATTCCTACGGTTCAGTCTGTCTTATCGGGAGATAAGACGTGGATATTTGAACAAGAGGATGATCAGAGAAGTCAGGATCAAATGGCATTTTTACACAATGTGGTAGATTAACTCCTTAGGTTCCACAGTGAGTATAACAAGCATGCTTTACTGCATCTACAGACTGATTGTACTGTTGGGGGTTTAGTAACACTTTAATATTGCAATGTACTTCCATTCACTGCCTTTGCCTTCAATGTCCTATGTACAGACCTCAGTCTCCTCTCCTCTAATGATCAGCCTTCATCGATGTAATGTCGTAGCAGAGGTCAGCATTTACCTGATTGTGTCACCTCCAAGCAGGAATCTTAGTCCAGGAAGTACATGGAGGCCCTGATTGATGCCTGAGCAAAGATGGCTCTGTCCTTATGGAGAGAACAGCAGATGAAGGCATTCTCGGGGGGGGGGGGGGATGGGGAGGATACTGTGAGAGGTAATAAATGATACACTGACACATTACATAAGATAAAAAAAAAGTTTCTTGTTAGTTACACTTTAAATATAATCTTTATTTATACTATTTACAGCATCCTGGTTCCCTATTCACCTGTCTTCTCTTTTCCACATCGTTCATGCTGCTTGCACCAATCTTTGAGCTCCCGGTCCAAATGAAAAGTAAAATTTGGACATACACATCCTTCCCTGGATAGTGAGACCAGGATCAGGATGACCGCCAAGGATTTGGAAGCAGTTTCCAGGAAATGACCCCAATTATACTAAGACCCCATGTACATGGGACGTTTCTGAATGATGGAAACTGACTGCTGGAAAACGTAGGTTAAAAAATGTCTGTTTAGCCGCGTTTGCATAACGCGTTTATGAAGCATTTTTTAAAGATAAGCACAGGAGAACCTCCCAAATGCCCAGAATGCACTGAAAAGTGGTCAATTATTAACTATTTCAGACTGTTTTAGAGAAATACAGAGAGTAGAAGCAGAGACAGCAGTATGTGTTGAGATTAGCTTAGGTGTGAGTTGCTCATTAACATTTCTTTTGTTTCCAAGGGTGGGAAAGGTGTCTGGTGGAGGGAGTCATTAAGGCCACCTGGTAGGGGGTCTTCATGAGGAATTTGAGGTGTGAATGGTCATTAACATATCTTTTGTTTCCAAGGGTGGGAGAGATCTGAGGTGTGAATGGTCATTAACATATCTTTTGTTTCCAAGGGTGGGAGAGGTCTGAGGTGTGAATGGTCATTAACATATCTTTTGTTTTCAAGGGTGGGAGAGGTCTGAGGTGTGAATGGTCATTAACATCTATTTTGTTTTCAAGGGTGGGAGAGGTCTGAGGTGTGAATTGGTCATTACAATGTGTGACAAGCTTGGTAGGAACATCCTGTGTTCAGTGTTTTGTCCATCTGAGTACCTTGAAATCTCTTTGCATGCTTTTTTCATGAAAAGGCTCTGGACAGCATTGGGAACTGGAAAAGTTAAAACAAAAATTCACACGCAAACGCTTTCCCGCGTTTAGACGCGTTTACAAGCGTTTTGCATTTGAGACGCTGATAAAATTAACATCTGAACGCAAGTTTGTTGCTTTCAAAAAAACAACTGTAAACTCAACTGCCCTTAACGCTGTTCCATACCAGAGCACAGAACGGGGTACAAATACTACAACTCGAAGACGAGGATCCCCAGTTATGAAATGACTTAAAACTCTAACGTTCCAAGAAAACAATTGAATTTCGATAACACCCAAATACTGGTGTGTCTACTTTTTTCCACATTGTATAAGTCCCGGTCTTGGCATCGCCATGACGGTTTTATAAATTGCATCAGGACGCTGGCTGATCATCCCGAAATTTGTCAAACTTGTATCAGCACGGCACAACTCTCTAAAGAGTTCCTCCACCCAGCTGGAGCTCTCCTGTTTTCAGCTAAATTGTCTATGAAAGTGGGTGCAAGTCGTCACTTGACACTTTGCTTGTCCTTACTGGCTTCTTGTTGCTGGTAGTCCCAGGTGACTGGTAAATGTGCAGGGTGTGTGAGGAGAGTATAGTATGGGTTGGGTAGTAATGTGTTAAACTGAGCAGCTCAAACTGTTATATTCTATGACTCATGCAGGTTTGTATAGAGTGACCTTTCTCAACCTTTTTACCCCAGAGGAACCCTTGAATTTAGGGAAACCCTGCTAAAAATTATGATACCTGCAGGCAACCGCGCAGAACGAGGCATGTTCAGCGAGCTGTGGAAAGTTTTAAACAAATGAATCAAAAAAATGTATAAACTAGAATATCAGACACCCGGGGCAGATTATCTCTACACTCACCAGCTGTAAACAACACATTTATTTTCAGTAATAATCTTCAGATGAAATGAAAAATAACAGAAAAGAAAGCAGTGAAATGCTTTGTGTCCAATAAGGTAAGTGGTCAGTGTAGGTGGGGGATCAATTCACCAATGAGGACCGCTCAACGATCCCCGAGGAATATGGGGAGAAAGTTGGGGTGAGGTGCAGTCCTGCTTGGAAAGTTTCAAGAAGGAAGACAATAACTTTCCTTTCTTTTCCTTTTATTTTAGTTTCCTTGTCTTTGTCTTGCGCTTTCTTTTTCTTTCCCTTTCATTTTCCTTGCCTTTTGCTTTCCTTTTTCTCCCCTTTCTTTTTCCCTTCCTTTTCCTTGCCTTTTCATATCATTTCCTTTTCTTTTCCTTGCCTGTCCCTTTAATTTTTCCTGCCTTTTACTTTCCCTTTCCTTTCCCTGACTTTTCCTTTCCATTTGTTATCAGTTCCTTTTCTTTTCTTTTCTTTTCCTTTCCTTTCCCTTTCATTTTCCTTGCCTTTTAATTTCCTTTTCATTCTCCCTTGTTTTCCTTTCCCTGACTTTTCCTTCCCTTCCCTTTCCTTTCCTTTCCTTTCCTTTCCTTGCCTTATCCTTTCCTTTTACTTTAATTTTCCTTTCCTTATCAGTTCATATTCTTTTCTTTGCCCTTTCCTTTTCTTGCCTTTACTTATCAGTTTCTTTTCTTTTCCTTGCCCTTTCCTTTAATTTTCCTTGCCTTTTACTTTCCTTTTTCTCCCCTTTCTTTTTCCCTTCCTTTTCCTTGCTTTTTCATATCATTTCCTTTTCTTTTCCTTGCCTGTCCCTTTAATTTTTCCTGCCTTTTACTTTCCCTTTCCTTTCCCTGACTTTTCCTTTCCTTTCCTTGCCTTTCCCTTTCATTTCCCTTGCCTTTTACTTTTCTTTTCCTTCTCTTTTGTTTTCCTTTCCCTGACTTTTCGACTGTAAACAAAGATGTGTACATGGACACATAGGAAAACATTAGGGAGAGTTCAGGGTCTGCTGAAAAAAACGCTGAACAGCTCCTGAACGTCAGTTTAGCAGCTACAGTGTACATGAGCCCTTACTTTCTCTTTCCTTTCCTTGCTTTTCCCTTTCATTTTCCTTGCCTTTTACTTTCCTTTTCCTTCCCTTTTTTTTCCTTTCCTTTTCCTTGCCTTTTACTTCCTTTACCTTTCCCTGACTCTTCATTTTCCTGATGTTTCTTTTCACCTTTCTTCTTTTTTTTTCCTTATCTTTTCCTTCTCCTTTTCATTCCTTTCCTTTTCCTTGACTTTTGCCTTTCCTTGCCTTTCCCTACCTCATTTTATTTTCTTTTTTCATTTTCTTTCCTTTTTCTTTTCCTTTGCCTCCTCTTTCTGTATTTGTTTTTCCTTTCCTTTCCCATTTCCTTTCCTTTTTTTTTGGTTCCTATTCCTTTTCTTTTTCTTTTCCATTCCTTTCATTTTTCCTTTCTTTTTCATTCCTTTACATTCCTTTCCTTTTCCTTGCCTTTTTCCTTTCTTCGCCTTTCCCTACCTCATTTTTTTTATTTTTCATTTTATTTTTCTTTCCTTTGCTTCCTCTTTCTGAGTTTGTTTTTCCTTTCCTTTGTTATTCTTTTCTTTCCCATTTCCTTTCCCTTTTTTTTATTCCTATTCCTTTTTGTTTTTCCTTTCTTTTCCATTCCTTTAATTTTTCCTTTCCTTTTCATTCTTTTACATTCCTTTCCTTTTCCTTGCCTTTTTCCTGTCTTCGCCTTTCCCTACCTCATTTTTTTTATTTTTCATTTTTATTTTTCTCTTTCCTTTGCTTCCTCTTTCTGCATTTGTTTTTCCTTTCTTTTGTTGTTCTTTTCTGTCCCATTTTCCTTTTCTTTTTTCTTTGGTTCCTATTCCTTTTCTTTTTCCTTTCTTTTCCACTCCTTTCATTTTTCCTTTATTTTTCCTTCCTTTCATTTTCCTTTCTTTTTCATTCCTTTACATTCCTTTCTTTTTCCTTGCCTTTCTCCTTTCCTCGTCTTTCCCTACCTCGTTTTTTTTCTTTTTTTCATTTTCTTTTTCTCTTTCCATTTTCTTTTCCTTTGCTTCCTCTTTCTGCATTTGTTTTTCCTTTCCTTTGTTATTCTTTCCTTTCCTTTGTTTTGGTTCCTTGCCTTTTTCCTTTCCTCGCCTTTCCCTACCTAATTTTTTTTATTTTTCATTTTCTTTTTCTCTTTCCTTTTCTTCCTCTTTTTGCATTTGTTCTTCCTTTCCTTTGTTATTTTTTTCTTTCCCGCTTTCCTTTCCTTTTTTTGGTTCTTATTCCTTTTCTTTTTTCTTTCTTTTCCGATCCTTTCATCTTTCCTTTCTTTTTCATTCCTTTACTCTTCTTTTCTTCTTTTGTTGCTTTTCTAAAAAAAAAAAAGATAATGGATACTGTTGTTGTATATTGTGATATGTCAGGAAGGTATTCATGCAGACTTGTAAAGTTACTGACAGGTCCACTTTACAGGATAAACAGTGGCACTCTTTCCTCTTGATAGGATCACTCTTACATCACACTCACCTTTCCCCTAAATAGGCAGCTAAAGAGAAGTGCGGTCATATACTGTACATTCCTCATTGGATTCCTGGTTCACTTAGATTGCCCTCCACATGTTTTGATTATATTGGGGTTGTATTGTTTATATCAGATTTCTGTCATTTCCGCACTGTTCCATTCTTCATATCTGCCTCTTGACAGGTTTTCCTGATTTCTTGCTGCTCCCTTGCTGGAAAGCTA